>NC_056736.1:82427352-82547352 GCF_019279795.1 Protopterus annectens | reverse complement strand
GAAACTCTTCAGAAAATATTGGTGGTTTGATGGAACATGAAAAGCAAATAAATAATTGATAGAATGAAATCTGAGACAGCACTACATATAAATAAATTCACTTAAGAGAGAAAATTGAGAAAATATGAAAACTTTTTGCACAATATGTTTTCAACATGGACTACCACTGCCAGTAATTATGTTAATTTGGAGGACCTGTTGGACAACATGTAGGTCAGCAACACCATGCAAGCTATGTATATGTAGAACAGAACAAAAATGCAGCCTTTGCTGTCAAAATTAGTTTTAAGTATGACAACATTATATCCCTTGTATTCTAACACCATGCATCTTCTCTTACATTATATATATATATATATATATATATATATATATATATATATATATATATATATATATATATATATATATATATATATATATATATATATATATATATATATATATGTAAGACAAAATGCATTTGTCAGAATACATATATATATATATATATATATATATATATATATATATATATATATATATATATATATATATAAACAAAGACCACAATACTGAGATGAAAATAACGAAACACAGAATGCTGAACCATGTCTTATTTCCCAGGGCAAGTAAACACTTGCAAAAAACTACACTACAACAAACCATTCTATCTAAAACCCACCTGGGTGGGGGGCTAAGCCCCCTGCACCCTCCATAGTGGAGTGCTGATCCCACCCCCACACCCCCTAACTAAATATACCAACTCTGGGATTGTACTACAGTGGGGGAAGGGCATTATTCCCCACACCAGGCAAGTGTTTACTTGCCCTGGGAAAAAAGGCTTGGTTCGGCATTCTGTTTGGTTATTTTCATCTCAGTATTATGGTATTTGGTCTTATGGAATTTCAGTGTTTAAAAGTAGATATATATATATATATATATATATATATATATATATATATATATTATTTAAACTTAATTTAAATCTCTTAGCATAGTGGGATTTTACCAGACACAGAAGAGACTCCATCACGTTATTTATTATTTGCTATTTGTGGTCTGAGTGATATTTTAAATTTATATTACTTCTTGCACCTTGTATATTGTTGATATTCATCTAAGACTACTATTATATTAAAAGTACCTTAGCTAATGTCTCTCAGAAGGTGGAAATCATAAACCTTTTACTTACTGTATGAATATTGTTATAATTAGGTGTAGCAACATTTCAGTGGCACAGTTCAAAATTCCAAAATTATTGATTTGGATCATTGTGATGTCCCTCCTCTGGACCATTAATCAAAGAGCCTCAATCCTCACCACTGACACTGGTTGGGATTGTTCACTTAGAACAAAAATTGATACATTTTCAGATGCTGCTCTCTACACCAAGCACAATTTCCCTTAAAAACACACAGAGAGTACACTCCACACCTGGGGCTAGACTTCCTCTTCAGGCCCCAAATAAGACTCCTCCTTTCTCTCTGCAGAAACCAGTGCTCTGTGTCCCTGTTCCAAGTAGTTGACACACACACACACACACACACACACACACACACACACACACACACACACACACACACACACACACACTCATTGAGATTTGATTTTCATGTACACACACCTGGGAAAGGCTGGCACAGATTTACCAGTTCTGCCACCTCTACGCAGACTTAAGTTAGATTCACTGCCACCAGCCAACTACTTTAAGGCTCTTACCAGAGTACCCGATTACTCTTAGTAAAATTAATACTTATACAAATGATAATGTTTGACCAAGCAGGAAGACTTTCAGGAGCATGAAAACACAGTGTCTCCAAATAAATGAAATTCTCTCCAGGGTTAAAAATATTTTGTAATAGACCAGCCAAAATGAAAGATATAAAAAATAGAAAATATGAAAATACCGAGTATCTATTTACAATAAACACCAGAGTTTCAATTCATAAGACATATAAAAAATAACATGGATTGAAAGAGACAGACACAGAAAATCAATAATTTTAACTAGTCTCACTATATTTTCCTAACTGACTGAATAATTACTAGTCTCCTAAAGCAAGGCAAGATGAAGTGGATGAATGTCTTTGTTGTCATTTCCAATAACAGAATGCTGAGTGCCCTCTAGCACATCTCTCACTAATATCTAAACATAATTTCAGTGCTAGCTACAAAATGACATTGCATCTAGTTACCCAGCTCTATGGTTCCCACACTACCCCCTCATTAGAAACTTGAGCCAAGATCTGGCACATGGATCACAATACACACCTAGAGCTTTGCTAAGGCATCTGGAGAATGTAAAACAATTCCAATACTTTCATCCTTCTGCAGAGATTGACCAACCATTCTCTGGCACTCGAGAATAGCAATTAGTTCACCATTAAGAACAATAAGAGTAGGATCCCAGACCAGTCAATGTGTCTTTGGCTGCATTCAGGCCTGTGAGATAAAATCGTTATGGCCTAAATCAAGTCATTTAATTTCAAGCTATTTTTTTTCTTAAGGTATGCTGGGCTGAGCTTAACCCCGTCTCTTCCAGATATACACTTCAACAGTTAACAGCATTACAGTCTGACATACATGCATATTTCTTTTCTTTCCAGCAAGACCCACTGTTGATACATTTTAACACAAGCAACTTTACAAATACATTTGAAACATGACCTATCAGGGCCTCTGTAATTACTATTTAATTGTAGCCTCCAAACATGTTTCATGCCTCTTGAATGGAAAAAAGGCAACATTCATCCGTCTGCACAAAGGTGGGCCATCTACAGACCCAGGAAAATACAGACCCATATGTCACACTAGTCTTATATATAAAGCCATGGAAAGAATTATCATGGAGATGATGAATAGAGATATAGTAAGCCTCCAGACACTGAACCTAACCCACTTTGGTTTCATCAAGGGCAGATCATGCCTACTTAACCTGGTGGACTTCTTTGAGAAGGTTACCCAAGCAATGGATGAGGGCAAAATCATTCACACTGCCTACCTTGACCTGACCAAGGCATTTCACACAATACCCCACTCGGACATTGTTGACAAAACCAGGAGGTTAGTTTCAAACCTATATGTCACCTAGTGGATAGCCAACTAGCTCACAGATAGGACCCAGAAAGTTAGAATTGGAGAGTCCACCTCTATAAAGAGGCCAGTCACAAGTGGAGTCTCTCAGAGATCAGACCTTGGACTGCACCTTTTTGGCATTTACTTCTCAGGAGTTAAGGCCAATGTTAGAGGTCTCTGGCTGACTAAATTTGCAGATGATTGCAAATTAAGAGCTGTCATTAAATCTCACACTGACACAAATGTTCCCCAGGAGGGGCTGACACAGACAAACAACTGGTGTCAGAGCCATGCACTAAAACTAAATGTCAAGAAATGTATAATAGTATCCTCTGGGAAGTCATTCACCCCTGATAACTATCATATTGACAACACACCCCTTAGAGATGACCCAGTAGTCAGGGACTTTGGGGCACATAGATAGCAGTCTAGCCTTTGACCATCATTCGTCTATAGTGGTGAGGAAGTCATTCCATGTCGTACAACTTATAAACAAAGGTATGGCATTTAAGTCCATGGAAGTCATTGTTCCACTGTATTCGGCATTCATCAGACCCATCATTGAGTACAATGCCCCCTTTGGTATGTAGCTAACAAGGCATATCCAACAATTAGAATGTCCACATAGGTTCCGCAATAAAAGAATACAGGGCATAAGTAAAATGTCATATGCAGACTGCCTCATGATTCTATCCCTGTATTCTGTTTCCTACATGCTGTTGAGATGAGATTTATGCTTGGCATACAGGGCATTGTCAGACCTCACTCTAATGGGCCTCCTGCATATCCACAAAACAAACAGCGCCAGAATTACCCATTCTAAATACTTAACCTTACCTATGATATAAACAGGACCTGCTGGAGAAATAGGTATATATCCCAGAGACCACCTCTTCTCTGGAGCAGGCTCCCCATCCATGTAAAGCAGAGTTCCTCCCTAACCAATTAAAGTGCAACTTGGACAACTGGATGGGAAACCGGAAATGCATCCCTGGTTTGGCACCTGTGTCTCTAATGGACACAGGTAACCTGTAAATGGTTCATCTCCCAGGCCCATGCTTACACTTATCAAGGCTATAAAAACTTGTCAGATATTTGGGATGCATGGCTAGGCTTTAAAAGGCCCTTGTAGTCATCAGCCTAGTAAACATCTATGGACCTATGAACCTATGAACACAAGCATCTGTACTAATCAGTCTGATATTCAAATGACATAAAATTCTTTACAAAACTTCAGCTAGTTATGCTGGCATATGTTACACATGCACTGCCCTACTCTTTCTGGCATAGCATGCACTATCTCACATCATCACAGTTATGTCTCTCAACTGTCCCTGATTTTGACTCAAATTTTGTCTCTGTCCCAAGTAATACATCCTAAAACTGGTAACATTCTGAGATTATGTAATGAATTATACTGAATAAATGATGACAATAATTAGAGTTATAGACTTCTTTTTCTTCAGAAAACATATAGCAATTCACATTCCATTACTCTTGTCAATGTCTCATTAATAGTACTAATATTTTAAAACTATTCCAGATTTTCCCTGCTTATTTCTGGATTTGTCCCTGATTCTATTGAGATTTGTCACTGATTAGCGAAGAGACATGATGTTTGTGCAGCGATTTATTATTTACTGTACTACCTTTTAATATAAAAGTAAAACCAGCTTAGTTTGGATTACTTCTGAGAGGCACACAGCTACAGTTATTCCACTCCACAAGGGGGGATCCAACTTGGATCCTGGGAACTACCACCCCATCAGTCTGCCGAGCCTGATCTGCAAGGCCATGGAACTTATAAACAAAGATATTGGCAACCTTCAACACTGGACCCCACCCAGTTTGGGTTCGTGAAGGGCAGATCTTGTCTCCTGAATCTGATTGACTTCTTCAAATCAGTCTCCAGAGCCGTGGACGAGGGTAAGGCGGTCCACACAGCCTATCTGGACCTCGCCAAGGCCTTTGACACCATTCCCCACTCTGGAATCATAGATAAACTTACTAAGCTGGGCACAGCTACAAATACAGCATCAATGGGACCTGACGGTATCCCGGGTTGCGTGCTACGTGAACTCCAAGAGGAGCTAAACCCGCACATAAAATGCTATTTAACCTTAGCCTTACTACAGGATATGTACCTGAACACTGGTGTACAGCAACAGTAGTCCCACTCCACAAGGAGGCACCTCTACAGACCCTAGTAACTACCACCCCATAAGCTTAACCAGCCTGGTCTGCAAAGCTATGGAAAGAATCATTATGGAACTCATAAACAGAGACATTGGGGACTTACAGACACTTGATCCCACCCAGTTTGGCTTTGTAAAGGGCAGATCCTGCCTTTTGAACCTGGTTGACTTTTTCGAAACAGTCACTAGAGCCATTGACGAGGGCAAAGCAGTCCATACAGCCTACCTGGATGTGGCTAAAGCTTTCGACACAATACCCCACTCAGGCATCATAGACAAGCTCAACAGCTTAAATGTAAATGCCACAAGATGGGTTGCAAACTGGCTAAAGGATAGAACCCATAAAGTCAAAATCACTGGAGCCATATCAGACTCAAAGCCAGTCACAAGTGGTGTCCCACAGGGCTCTGTCCTGGGACCCCTCTTGTTCAGCATTTATTTCTCAGATGTGAAAGCAAACATGGGAGGGTTGTGGCTGACAAAGTTCGCAGATGACTGCAAACTAGGTGCCATAGTCGATACACCAGCTGACACATACATCCTACAGAAAGGCCTCACTGAAATGGACAACTGGTGCCGGAGTCATGGCCTTAAACTAAATGCCAAAAAATGTATAGTCATCCCCTTTGGGAAAAACAAAGTACCCACAAATTATCAAATAGACAGTAACCCACTGAGTACGGAAAAAGTAATCAGAGACCTGAGGACCCAAGTCGATAGTGACCTCTCATTTGACACCCACGTTGCCAAAGTGGTTAGAAAGACTTTCTACCTTGCCCACTTTATCATGAAGGGATTCACATCCAGATCAAAGGAGGTCATTGTACCCCTATACTCCTCCCTTATCAGGCCCATGATTGAGTACAATGCCCCATTTGGTATGTACCTCACCCGGCACTTGCAACAGCTAGAGAGACCCCAAAAGTACCTCACCAAGAGGATCAAGGGTCTCCAACATATGTCATATGCTGCCAGACTAAAGAAACTCCAGCTCTATTCAGTAGCATACCGCCTACTCAGAAGTGATCTGTGCCTGACGTACAAGGCCATGTCCAATCAGGAATTGATGGACATGCTCCACCTCAAAAAATCCAAATCCATCAGAACCACGAGAGCTAAAGATTTAAACCTCAGCACAAATATGAATAGGACATGCTGGAGGGACAGATTCATAACTCAGAGGCTTCCCATACTCTGGAACAGAATCCCAGTTCATGTTAGGCAGAGCTCCTCACTGACTCTCTTCAAGAGAAATCTTGATGAGTGGGTGGGAGATCGTAGGTTTACCCCAGGGGTCATCTCTGTGTCACTACTAGACAGAGGCACAGTAAACTAATTCTATTATGTAAGGGGGTCTTCACTGTGTCACTACTAGACAGAGGCACAGTATTCTAAATCTATGCTGTACACTTTTGTACCATTACATGGGGTGGCGAAAGCCACATCACTATGGCTTGGCTTATAAATGCCCCAGGGCAGATAGCCTAGTACTAAACTATGAAACTATGAAACTATTAATCCCTATGTCACTCGATGGGTTGCCAACTGGCTTACTGACAGAACCCACACTGTAAAAGTAGCTGACTCCAAATCCAGCTCCAGACAAGTGACAAGTGGAGTACCTCAGGGTTTAGTCCTGGGACCACTCTTGTTTGGCATCTACTTCTCTGAAGTACAGGCCAATACTAAGGGACTCTGGCTAACAAAGTTTGCAGATGACTGCAAACTGGGAGCCATTATTGAATCTCTAAATGATGTGGATACTCTACAAAAGGGCCTTACAGAAACAGATGCTTGGTGCCAGAGCCATGGGCTCAAGCTCAATGCCAAGAAATGTATAGTTATCCGCTTTGGGAAAAAAACATGTACCTGTGAATTATCACATAGGTGGCAGTACACTAAACACTGAAAGTGTGATAAGAGACTTAGGGACACAGGTGGACAGTGGTCTCACCTTCAATAACCACATTGCCACAACAGTCAGGTAATCCTTCTATGTGGCACACCTCATCACTAAGGGCTTTTCATCCAGAAAAAAGGAGGTCATTGTCCCACTGTACTCATACCTCATTAGACCCATTATAGAATACAATGCCCCATTTGGTATGTACCTCTCAAGACACCTGCAACAACTGGAAAGGCCGCAGAAATACCTCACAAAAAAAAAAAAAAAATCACAGGCCTAAAACAGATGCCCTATGCTGACCACCTTAAAAAACTCCAGCTATACTCTGTTGCGTATCGTCTACTCAGAGGTGATCTCTGCTTAACATACAAGGCCATGTCAAACCCAGAGCTGTTGGACATGCTACACTTAAGAATCCCAATCCCTCAGAGCCACACGCTCCAGCGATCTAAACCTTGTCATCACAATAAACAAAACATGCTGGAGGGATAGGTTCCTGACCCAGAAACTCCCCAGACTCTGGAACAGACTGCCCATACATGTCAAGCAGAGCGCCTCTTTGGCCCTCTTCAAAAGAAACCTTGATGATTGGATGGGAAAAAGGAAATTCACCCCGGGGATCACGTCAGTCGCCCTGCTAGACAGGGGTCCAGGAAGTAAATAGTGTGGGGAGAAATAGCCAGGGAATTGTTATGGCTAGGCTTGTATAGGCCCTAGGGCTGATAGCCTAGTACCAACCAATGAACTTATGAACCTATGAACTTCTGCAACAAGATATGATTCTATTTAAATTAATCATATGGCTAGTGCAGGATAATGCATGTTTACAACTCTACCTTAGAGAATGGGCAACCTGTACATTGCCACGCTTATTGGAGAAAGAACGTTCTCCAGCATGGTGTTAATGTACAGGTAATGCTGACTAATAGACCCCATCTATGGAGTAGACTTCCTCTCCATGTCAAGCAGAGTACCTCACTAGCCCTCCTCAAGAGGAACCTGGATGACTGGATGGGAAACAAAAAATACACCCCTGTGATCCCACCTGCATCACTGCTGGACACAGAAAACAAGTGCTGACTTTGTGAGAACATGGGTAAAATTCTTGGCTAGTCTTATAAGGGCATCTGGGCCAATTGTCCTATGAACCTATAAGGGACTCTGCCACTTCACAGCAACATATTAAGCTGTCATGGAGCTCAAACTGTTAGGAAGCTAGTTGTCCCCATTATTTAACACTTGCTAAACAGCACTTTTGTTGATTAGTGAGTATAAAAAAAAAATAAATAAAAAAAGAAAAAGTTAAAAAAGAAAGTATGTGTGTTGATGTCTATGCATGTGAGTACATGTGTGATGTGTACATGAAATAAAAGTGAGGGTGTCTGAGCCATTATTTTACACTCGCTAAGCAGCACTTTCGCTGTTTAGCGACTGTAAAATTCAAACAAATGAATAAAAAGTAGAAAACTGTGCATGCGTGGCTGTGTTTATTTTTCTGTCTGCATGTGTGAGTGCATGGCTGCTTGTGTGCATGGAAGGTGAAGTGTGTGTTTGTGAGAGAGAAACAGAGAGAGAGAGAGAGAGAGACTGAGCTGTGGATGCATCTCTTTTAAAATTAGGAGGTATGCTACCTCTCAAGCTCTTAGCTCAATAAATCTAGAGAAAGCCATAAGTCATGGGGGACAAAGGTTCATAAATATGGACAGACTTTAAATATCGCTCTTATAAAATTAGGAATTGTTGTAACATCAGGCTTTGTTAACATGCATTTTCTGTACCCTTCACTTCTCTCTGATTTTCATGGGCACACCGGATTTTGACTAAAATTTTAGCTCCGTCTCCCTTAATCCAAGGTGGCGAATTACCCTTAATTAACAGTGACAAACAGAATTATTTTTACTTCGGAAAATTTATATTAATTTACATTTTCTCATTCTGCTAATGTCTCAAATTAATAGTACTAATATTTTAAAAGAGTCCCTGATTACTTCTGGATTTGTCCCTGATTCTGTTGAGAGCTATGATTATAGGGTTGCCACCTTTTCAAATGCCCAAAGTGGGACATTTTTGGTACAAATGTCAGATTTTGCAGGCCGAAACATACCCACAGCCAGTACAAAGGACAGAACCTCACTGTTTTGCCTAAATAAAAGCTTATTCTTGTAGTATTTTAGTTGCTTATTCTGTTTCTTATAACATTTAGGTGTTTCAGATATAAAATAACTGTTTTATGCAACTATTACATAAAATATAGGAAATAACTTTGTCCTAAAATCTCAGGACATCTGCCATTTTTGCAATATTTTTGCAGGTCACAACTGTCCAAAGAGGGACTGTCCCTCGCAAAGTGGGACAGGTGGTAACCCTAACTCATTATTTAGTGACTTCAGCCCCCAATGATTTGCCAGCATATACTACTGCAAGTCGGTAACAGTAAGCAGAGGAACCATTTTACATCAAAATGATTATATATATATACATATATATATATATATATATATGTGTGTGTGTGTGTGTGTGTGTGTGTGTGTGTGTATATATATATATACACACACACACATACATATATAATTAGAGATTATTAAAAAGACAAACAAGTACAAAACATTGAACAGATAATCCACTCTCTATGTGTAATAACGTCCTCCACGACGTGTGCGCTATTGTGTACATAACGCCTTCCAGGGGCGTAGAGGCCGCGGAGGGATAATACACTCCTAGAGGGCGGTATTTACGTAACACACACTTCCACTCCCTCGGGCATTATTATTTGTTTACGGTATCGTTCGAGTCTATAGACCTTTCGGGGATTTTTTTTAATTGCAGCACTCATAATGACCACTAGGCGGAATATTTGTATAACTTATTGAGCGACAGCTACGTGTTTTCAGAATTCCCAGTGCAGTAACAAAATGTGGCTAGAAGTTCGTAGTGTGGTTTGGTAATAATTAATATTATAATTTACGTTAGTAGCGGATGAGGTGTAATGAACCGCACGGCGCAGTGCAGCTGAAAATGATGCATTTAACTATCAAATAATACTTGACATTCATACCAGGAAGGAATCGTAAGAAGCGCAACCACAATGATTTTTTAAACAGGTCCAAACGTCGCACCTTGGCCTATGAAGGCTGGCATTGACCCTGTGGGTGCGTTTGGCAATCTTGCAAAGGGCGAAAGGCTGACTCAGGAAATAATGCAACTGCTTAATATAGGCGTTGCAGAACCCATTTCGAGAGAGGGAACACTTTAAAGGCATCTTATTTTTGCAGTTTTCAGAAGTGTTTCCGCACAGGCTGGTAATATGCATATGCACTGCATTTTCTCAACTTCTTTGCTCAAGAATCTGGGACAAAGTAAAGAGTGGACAAAACATAAGGAACAATGTTTATGTGTTAGTTTAATTCACTTACAGCAGTTAGTAAGTACAACATGTTTGCCTCAACGTGCATTTTTGTGAAGAGTGAGGAGAATGGAATTTTAATGTCTGGCATTATTGACTGTGTAATCCTCATGGGATATATTGGAAAATCAGCATAAAAACACATGTTCCAGGATACATAACTTGATTCCTTCTATTTATTTGCTTCCTTTGTGGTTGTGAGCAATTCACTTAACCAAACGTCCAGCGAGCTTACACATTCAATAATCGATGCAAATAGTGACATGCTTTTCACTTTCCCTGACTACAGCAACAAAGAAAGAAATCCCGAGACGTTCCCTGTGCTTGAAGAGTTAATAACCTAGTAAATGTGTTAGTCTTCTGAAAGTAGTACATTTGGAGTGTTCATAAATGCAGTAATTTTGATTTAGTATCAGGTCTCCGTTGATTTTGCTTCATTGTGTGTGTGTGTGTGTGTGTGTGTGTGTGTGTGTGTGCGCGCGCGCCTCCTTTCTTAACAGCTCCCACCTCTCTGCATTTAGTTTTGTGACATATGTGACCATATAGTGAACAGATAATCCAGTTGTTTGGACTTCTCTCTCAGATAGTTTACTCAGACTTGAATAAAGGAGGTTCGGGGACAGACTTTGGCAGGGGGCAGTCCTAGCTCACATACTTCGTTTCAGAGCTCACATTTCCCTCCTACCATCGCAGTTCAAGCACAACCCTCCATAAAACCGTCAGTTAGGGCAGGGCTACTTCACACGTCTATCTTTTGGTCCTGTAGGTAACATCTTCACAGACTGAGCAGGAACAGAACTGCAAACAAACTTTGACGGTCTCGAACTTTGTCCGTCCGTCCGATACTGCATTCGTCTTCAGCATGGCCCTGGCTGACAACAAAGGATCGGGCTTGTCCAGTGGAGATGCTGGGGCCCTGGGGTTCCCCGAGATCGTGGAGCTTAACGTTGGGGGTCAAGTCTATGTCACTCGCTACGGTACACTGGTGGCTGTGCGGGACTCGCTGCTCTGGCATATGTTCACCCAGAAAAAAGCTAAGGAGCTAGCCCGAGACAGCAAGGGGCGATATTTTCTCGACCGAGATGGTTTCCTGTTCCGTTACATCTTGGACTACCTGCGGGACCTGAAGCTTGTGCTACCTGACTACTTCCCTGAACGCAGTCGCCTGCAGAGGGAAGCACAGTTTTTCCAGCTCCCTGAGCTTGTCAAGTGTTTAAACCCTCTTATCAGCAAGGAAAACTCGATCACGGAAGAAGGGGTCTTCAGTTGCGCTAGCGACCCCGAACAAGAACTTCAGGGGATGGGAGGTGCAGGAATTTCTGTTGCTACTATTGATATGTCCCGAGTGGCTTTATCACCTGCTAGTAGCCCTGGATCGATTGCTCCCACACCACAATCTCTGGAAACTAGGAGGTCAGGCTACATCACCGTCGGATACAGGGGCTCTTACACTATTGGCAGAGACATACAGGCAGATGCCAAATTCCGTAGGGTTGCCCGCATCACAGTTTGCGGAAAAACCTCATTAGCCAAAGAAGTATTTGGGGATACCCTAAACGAGAGCCGGGACCCTGATCGCCCCCCTGAAAGATACACTTGCCGTTACTATCTGAAATTTAATTTTTTGGAGCAAGCATTTGATAAACTGGCTGAAGCTGGCTTCCAGATGGTGGCCTGCAGCTCAACTGGAACATGTGCTTTTGCCAGTAATGACCAAAGTGAAGACAAAGTATGGACCAGCTACACCGAATATGTTTTCTGCAGACAATGAACAAGATGTAAATTCCGCCCCAGTGTGGATTTCTGCTGAAACCTAACATAGCATATTGGATTACGTATTTTACACTATGTCTGCCAGTTGGCACTTTGTGGTGAAGACAAAACAGAGGCGGGGACCTTTAAAGCTTCAAAATAGAGTTCCAACTAGAATCTTTTCTTTCTTACTTTCGTCAATCCCCCACGATATATGTAAGACAACAGACATCATAATGCATTATGTATTTGAAATGTGACTTTTTGCAGGTCAGTAAGCAGAGGTTAGTTTACTGCCTTGCTGACCAAACTGTGTAATAAGGACCCCTTTGCGCAGTTGGCTCCTGTTGGCTGTTAAGCGATGGGTGGCTATAATCGCTTATTAATTGCAATATGTGCCGTTGACATTTAATGAATACTTTCATGTTTGTATGGTAACGTTTTAAATTCCCATTTTTATCAATTAGCCCCCCATGTAAATTCGTATAAAACATGCAAGCATTTTAAAGGGACTTTCTGGAGGTGTTCAGAATTGCAGTTTTGACATATTAACTTTCTGTCACACCGGTTTAAATGGCTAATCTCCGGGTGAAACTATGTAGAAAGTACAGCTTAAAGTAAAATTTTAGATAGGGGGTCTTGGCATAACTTCAGTAAAAGAAGCAACACCTACGTCATGCCAAATTAGATACATTTAAATAGAGCTGTAGCCACTCTGCAATGCTAGTAATCGGTTACTTCATTGAGTTTTGGCCCCCACCCCAAAGTCTTTGTTTTGTGTTATGCTGGTGGCTGGGTTCTTGAGAATTGTCCCTGTAAAGCTATGGAAAAGGGAAGTATTGCCACTACATGATCTGTACTTCATTCCAACAGATAGCCACTTCCAAACTCGTTTGGATTCGTACTGCTGCAGTTTAAAATAAGACGGTTCCTTAGAGAATGGCCCACAGGTTTTTGCAACAACCCCTCAGGAAGCGGCACACTGAAGTAGTAAGCAGGCTTAAGAAGTCAACATTTTGGCCAAGTTCTATATAATGTGATTAGAATGCAATGGGATGCTTGTTCCAGTGTTGTTGAACAACGTGTGAAATACTGTAGTTGTACTATTCTTTGGTTGTTTTGCAAAAAAACACTCCTGTTTTTTTTGACTCGGGGAGAGGAAGATAGAATGACAGAGAGAGAGAGGGGTCCTGGCATTTGATGGTCTTTGAGTGTAATTTGTAATTTGTCTCATACCAGAGAAAAAGAGTCATTTGGAATTGTACTTAATTTGCCACGGTGGTGTAGTGGTTAGCATTGCCGCCTCACAGCAAGAGGTTCTCCGGTTCGATTCTCGGCTGGGGTGCCTTCTGTGCGGAGTCTGCATGTCCTCTCTGTGGTCGTGTGGGTTTCCTCTGGGTGCTCCGGTTTCCTCCCACATCCCAAAGACATGCTGCAGGTGGATTGGACACTCTAAATTGGCCCTAGGTGTGCGTGTGAGTGTGCCTTCTGTGGAAGGTTGGGCACCGTGGCAACTCGACACCGTAAAACTCCACTGCCATTCAATGTGCGGACAAGGTGATCCGCTGTGGTGACCCCTAACCGGGAAAAAGCCGAAAGAAGAAGAAGCAACTGGTTCGCCAAAAACAAAACAAAAAAAAAAAACCAAAAAAACAAAAACACTTTGTTGATTCCCATCTCTTACAAATTTAGAAAGCATATTAGGTGACTTGATTGTACATTATAGTACAAATATTGTTTGCGATTGTTTGCGCCATTTGATTTTTAAGATGACTTAAAATATCCTTACCAAGCAGTTAGCAGACCTTGCAACATCTGCCTACAGACTTGAGAACTGTAAATTAACATGTAGCAGCAAAATTAAAACAGCTGCATAAGGGTCTGAGACCGGTGACTGACTGATCTTCATCATATGGTCGAAACTTAGCCAGTACATACCACTGTGTCCGACATTATATACCCACTGAGGAAAGTAAAGCTGTTGTGAATTGTAATTAATTTCGTTATACACATTGTTATAAACTACAAATATGCAAATGAGATATACTCTCATTTACAATTGTAGTTTAAAACAACTTATGGCTGATTCAAATTTTCATACTTGAATTGAAAATAATCAGAACATTATTTAAGTTTTTTAAATTTTTAACTTTCACACTTCTGATGTATGTTCACCGATCTCTAATAATGTTAACATCCATGTATGGCTAAATATAAATTTGACAGTTTTCACATATGTGCGTCTTGTAGAAAGAATTTTCAATTTTCCATTTTGCTCTTATTTTTAACATTTGTTAGGAAGATAATTCAGTTAAACTTTCCTTACTGTACAGTAGCTGTGCCAGCCTCCACACATTTATTCTGTAACTCAGAAAGTACACAATTTTGATCGATTTATTTATGTCAAAATTGGAGTTGCTTAATATGCTTGAGCCAAGTTATGCTTAATTTCATTGTATATTTTAGTATTATGTGTAGATTTTTAACTCACTCATGACTACCCCGGCTAATGAAAAATACAATGTGTCCAGAGGCTATTGTTATGCTATTGGCTAAAATGAATTTGTGAGTAACAATATGTGATCATTTTTGGTTCTGCATCAAGAAAGAGGTGATTTATTTCCATGTATCACATAAGCCTGGGATTATTTCCATGTATCATACAATTTTATACCACACTGTATATCATTTATTCTGAGAATTACACTTTTCCATTTGTACTGCTGCATAATTCAGGTTTGTGAGGTAATCAAACCACTATTTCATGCTTATAACTTAGTGTTTTGTGATTATCAATACAAGTAATGCATTATGATTTCTAAAGTGGGGGGGGGGGCGTTTGACATTATTTTTCTAAGTTTTAGTTGTGTAATGTATGATTCTAAACCACACAGGCACATACATGACCTCTTCTCATAAATAAAATATAAATAAATCTGTAACTAGACACATAAGTAAATCACACTTTATGTCTAACTCAACACAATTAAAAAAATCAGATACATTGATGTTTGTGTACAGGCTTTGTAGTAAATGCAGTTTGCTGTTTATATGAATGACAGCAATAAAATCTCTGCCATGGTTACAGCGTTACTGCTTTTTCATTGCTATCAAAACATATAAATCATTTTATTTTAATTTTTAAGGAGAATTACAGAAATAGTATGCAGCTGTTTGATTATTTTTGCTTCTGGAATTAGATTGAGGCAATATATTATTAACTAATTAACTGCTTTCAGCTTTCAGTTGAATTATTACTGTTTGTGTATTCAGTTAACAGGTTTTCTATAGAATACATGTAATCATTTTTGCTGTGTATTTATATACATTGTATCTGTTTTATATGGTTTGTAGCATTTTGAATCTATCTGTAGTTTTAGCATTTCTTTTGAAAGTTTGTGCCCGGTTTCTTTTATTAATATGTCATCAAAACAGTTATCTTCTGTATTTTATGTTAAACTGAATTGTTATTGGATACATTTATTGCTATAGTCATGTTTTTCAGAGTGGACATTATAATGATAGATATGTAGTCAAGGCATAGATGATAGCACATCTGCAAATCAAATACTGTATTGTTTTGCTGATTAAACATTTGATAGGACGCATCTATTTTTATACATGTAATACTAAGTATAGGACCCTGTTTTATTTCCATATTGCACTGTGTGGTAAACAGTTTCTGAGAGTGTTACAAACAATTAAATCCTTATTCTTTTAAACCGACTTTCATGTGGTATTATTATCTTATAAGAAAACTGTACCTTTCAGGAAAAGGCCAAATGTGTTACTTACATGTGGTGGAAAGGTCCCATGTTTAAACCAGTACTATGTGACAAAATGAATAAGCTAAAGAGGAAATATGAAAAGAGATAACTGTGAAATAACTATGAGACAGCTTTTAATTGGCATCACTTGCTGGTGTGTAGAATATCAGTTAGGCAGTTATGGGTTCAAATCCATAATTGTCTACCTTATAGAATGCTGACAAATGTCATTATCATAATGACATGCCATGGAAATATAAAATGTGGTTAGCATGATACATGCATTTGAGAGATCTAGCAGTATAATTACCCGCTCCCCGGTATTTAACAGGAGCACATCATTTTTTTCATGGCCTGTTTGTTGAAGGAGAACCACACCCACAGATTAAAACAAATATTTATTTTATCATGGTTTGTTTTTTCCTAAATTTTAACACCACTCTGGGACTATTTGCAGGTTTTTAAATATTTTGATACATAATTTCTGAGTCTCACCATATGGGGTCTAGCATCTTGAAGTGATCCTGATTGTTTAGTCCATCTCTATGTATTCCACAATGCAGTGCTTGCCTGTAAAACATTACAACACATAGGCCTCTTTCTTCCTAAAGCGTCTGTCACTGCATTGATTTTACATGCATATACTGCTGTCTTTCAGTCAGTTAGTTTTAAGTAATATTTCATGCTGTTCAATGACTACTTAAAATACAAACATTGCACATGCCACAAAACAGACTTTCAAAGTGCTTTTTACTGCTGCTTCTTTTTAGAATGGCTAAAATGCAGTCTTTTGTGAGGTCTGAATTGTACTACTTCGACTCATCTCCCATCCCCCTTCACACTTAATTTCCCTAGCTGTCAAAGTGCTAAGGGTAATTTGAACTGTTACCTGCTCTGATTGACAGCTCACAGCAGGAGACTTGACTCATGTACTGTTTCCTTGTTCTAGCCTTTACTTTCTGTATGGATAGGGGAAGGTCCAGGGAGCTGGGACATCACAGTAAGGGTGGTTTTTTAGGATGGTCGTGTTGATGTCAGTTTGGGGAGGGAACTGGCCAGAAAACTACCTGTATTCATTGGCCTTCTTGACGTCAATGAATTTGAGACTGCAGCAAACTTTTCCAGGGTGGAATAAAAGTTTTTTTGAAAGTGAAACCACCACAGTATAGTAAAGTACTATTCTAGTGGAGAGAAACAGTCAATGTAAATATTTTAAATGCTGTATTGTTGTTTATTCATAGCAGGGACTGTAAATAGAGAGAGAAAGGTCAGAGAAGTTGAGCATTTAGTAACAGAATCCAGTTGTTGTCCTTTAATATTAGGTACTGGCTATTCTTTTGCAAATATGTTGAAATGCTGGTGCTGCCTTGCTTCAAGCAATTGAATTATCAACAGTGAATTGAATGATATTTGTGGGTCAGACTTTCACAGTAAAGGGAACATTTACATTTGTTTTAAGGCTTTCCCCTTTTCTCTGATTTGTGCAACCCTGCAGGTAGTGTAGTTAGAACTTGGGTATGTGAAAGAAGAGCTGCCATACTGAGGAATGGGTGGGAGGGTACAGAAATGATGGCTTTGAAGTTTGTGTACTATTTGAGTATATGTGCACTATTTGAGTATATGAACACTAGTATAGATTGTCTTCGATAAGTTTGGAGGAGAGGGAAGTAAGTAAAGTCCCTCTTGTCACCATGTGTATAACATTTCAGAAGAAAGAGTCCATCAAAATTAAGGAACTGGTTACAAATTATTTAACAGCTTTTCCTTTTCATTGTCTGCAAGATATGTGGAATTACAGATCTTGGTTATTGCTGAGCTCAAATCCTACTACTTTTGTAGTCCAGGGGTGTATGGTTTACCAAGGAACAAAAATGAAGGTCTAATGTAGTGTGTTATCTTGACATCAGTCTGTGTGTTTGTGGTGTGGGGGATGCTAAGAGCTCTACTGATAGATACCTTTTTTTTTAGATCTTCAGTGGAAGGCACATTAAAGGAGGTCCCCACATTCCTACTGTATCCTCATGTTGGGTTTTTATTATCCTGGAGTTGTAGTTATCAGATAACAATAAACAACATGTTCCACTTAAATGGTCTGAAGTGCTTAAATGTGGAGAAAGATGGACATTGAGGGAAGCACTGGCATCTTCTCTTCTGTAAACACGTATAAGCATGTAACCCGAGAGATGGCTGTAAATACTCAGTTGCTAAGATATTGTAGTAATAAACTGTGGTAGTAGTTCAGTTGTTACCATTTTAGCCTCACAGCTGCAGGTTCCACAGTCCAGTCTTGACCTACTGTCATCAGTTATGCTGTATTGTGGACATTACATTTGCCTGTTTTCTCTGCATCAACAAACAGGCTGTTCAACAGATGTGCACAGTGTCTCTTTCTGTCACTCTCTGTCTTGCTTTCTCATTTCATATATGAATATAATTCTGTTTGTGTGTGTGTGCGTGTGTGTGCGTGTGTGTGTGTGTGTGTGTGTGTGTGTGTGTGTGTGTGTGTGTGTGTATGTGTGTCTTCAGAGCACTGGTTTATATACTCAGTTAACCTGTAAGTAAATTAAACCAAATATTAAACTGCTGTATTGAAAGAGTAAACAAGATGTCATTAACGTGTAGGCAATTTTTGTAATTCCTGTCATTCATCCGCAGGTTGTTTAGGTTACACCTTAGAGTGTAAGGTGATATTTCAGAAGTGAGGCAAACAGAAGTAAGAGGAGGCACCTATGACATGTTCTTTTTTTCATTTGGATGATTTTGCTTTTTGAAGATGGTTTTGGTCGGAACTTTGGTGAGGCACTGAACAGTATTTTTTGTGACATGATTTTGTTTTTGTTTGAAAATAGTTCCTAATTTTAATAGCTGAAATGACAGTAGGCATTTCAACAATAATATATATTCATTCAACTTATAAAATCTCAAATATTGAC
Source organism: Protopterus annectens (assembly GCF_019279795.1). Taxonomy (NCBI): domain Eukaryota; kingdom Metazoa; phylum Chordata; order Ceratodontiformes; family Protopteridae; genus Protopterus; species Protopterus annectens. Next base: position 82,528,339 of record NC_056736.1, on the reverse strand, counting down.
AATCACAATAAACATTCCTAACATGTACATATGCACACTCATATATATTTATATATGCATATATAAATATATTTATATACATATACATATACACACGCACGCACACACACATGGACACACACACACATACACACACACACATACACACACACACTATATATATATTTATATACGCATATGTATATATAACAAATGCAGCAACATAGGTTGATTATAGGTTCATAGGTTGATATCTGCCCTAGGGCATTTACAAGCCTAGCCAGAGTGTGTTTGGTTTTTGCCACCCTTCTTAGATTAGTTGACTGTGCCTCTGTATAGTAGGTCATAGAAGACAGCCCATTTAATGTTAGTTTACAGTGCCTCTGTCTAGCAGTGACACAGAAGAGATCCCAGGGGTAAATTTACGATCTCCCATCCAAACGTCAAGATTCTTCTTGAAGAGGGTCATTGAGGGGCTCTGTCTGACATGGATTGGGATTTTGTTCCAGAGTGAGGGGAGCCTCTGGGATATGAATCTGTCCCTCCAACATGTTCTATTTATTTCTGTGCTGAGGTTTAAGTCACTGGAACGTGTAGTTCTCATGGATTTGGATGTCTTGAGGTGGAGCATGTCCATTAATTCTGGGTTGGACATGGCTTTATACATCAGGCACAGATTGCCTCTGAGTAGGCGGTAAGCAACTGAGTAGAGCTGGAGTTTCTTTAGTCTAACTGCGTAGGGCATCTGTTTGAGTCCCTTGATCCTCTTGGTGAGGTACTTTTGGGGTCTTTCTAGTTGTAGCAGGTGTCGGGTAAGGTACATCCCAAATGGGGCATTGTATTCAATTATGGGCCTGATGAATGATGAGTAGAGGGGCACAATGACCTCTCTTGATCTAGATCTGAACCCCTTCGTGATAAGGTGAGCTATATAGAATGTCATTCTAACCACTTTGGCAATGTGATTGTCAAAGGAGAGATTGCAATCTACTTTGGTCCCCAAATCCCTAATTACGTCTTCCGTACTTAATGGATTACCACCTATGTGGTAATTTGTGGGCACTTTGTTTTTCCCAAAGGGGATGACTATGCAATTTTTGGCATTTAGCTTTAGGCCATGGCTCTGGCACCAGTTATCCGTCTCTGTGAGACCTTTTTGGAGGATGCTTGTGTCAGTCGGCGAGTCGATTATGGCCCCCAGTTTGCAGTCATCTGCAAACTTTGTCAGCCATAGTCCTCCTGTGTTAGTCTGTAACTCAGAGAAATATATACCGAACAAGAGAGGTCCCAGGACTGAGCCTTGTGGGATGCCACTTGTAACTGGTTTAGAGTCTGACATGGCACTTGCAATTCTGACCATGTGGGTTCTATCCCTAAGACAGTTTGCAACCCATCTTGTGACATAGGCGTTGATATTTAAACTGGTGAGCTTATTTATGATGCCCGAGTGGGGTATTGTGTCGAAGGCTTTTGCAAGGTCAAGGTAAGCTGTGTGGACTACCTTCCCTTCGTCTATGGCCTTGATGACTGTTTCAAAGAAATTGACCAGGTTCAAGAGGCAAGATCTGCCCTTAACAAAGCCGAATTGGGTAGGATCCAGTGTTTTGAGGTTCCCAGTGTCTTTGTTTATGAGTTCAATGATGATACGCTCCATAGCTTTGCAGACCAGGCTAGTTAGGCTTATAGGGCGATAGTTTCCGGGGTCCGTTGTGGCACCACCTTTATGGAGTGGGACCACTGTTGCAGTACGCCATTCTTTGGGTACATATCCTGTTGTAAGGTTGGGACTGAACAGTGATTTTAAGTGAGGGTTCAGTTCTTCTTGGAGCTCATGTAAAACGCAGCCCGGGACACCGTCCAGTCTCATTGATGCTGTGTTTTTTGCTTTGGAGAGGGCTGCTCTTACCTGTGCATCTGTGATGTCAGGGAGGCTACACCCTGTTGGGATAGTCATTTGCTCATTTGGGGGGGAGGGGGGGAGTTTGCACTGAACCTGTCTGCCAGGATGATGGCAATGTCTGAGGGTTCAGTGTATTTTTTGTCATTTTGCACTAACTCAGAGCATATCTGGGAGTTTCCACCCAGGTTTCTGACATAACTAAAGAAAGCCTTGTGATTATCTTTAGCGTCTTGTGCAATTTTTCTTTTGAAGCTAGCCTTAGATGATTTTATGAGGGATCGTAGTTTCTTGCTAGTACTGATCAGAGTTGCCTTAACTTTCAGGGATTTTGCGCTATCATGTAGTAGCTTCCTCCTTCTGTTGTACAGCTTATTTATGGCTGGGGTCCACCAGACAGGTCTCCTGCCTTTGGAGGAGTGTGTCTTGGTTTTATTTGGGATAGCACAATCCATGCATTCCTGTAGGTATCCATAGAATGCGTTTGTAAAGGATTCTGTGGTTTGGGCCGTATTTTCCACTGGCCCTGGGGCTTTGAAGGATTCCACCTCGGTTTTGAGAAGTGGGAAGTTTGCTTTTGAGAAGTTTTTGACCATGGTTTCCTTTGCTGGGGATGGGGACGGGATATGGATGTCCATAGTGATTAATTTATGGTCAGATCTTACCAATGAGGGGTATACCTCTGGTATGGAACATAGAGTCCCCATGTTAGTGATGATCGGGTCCAATATGCTTTCCCCTCTTGTGGGAGTGGTGACCAGTTGTTCCATAGCATTTGAGTTTATAAATTCTAGGAACCGTTGGTGTTGGGGCTTGAGTAGTGCTCCCAGTCTATGTTTGGGTAGTTAAAGTCACCCAATATAATGGTGTTTGGAGAGACCTTTATATTCTCCAGTGTCTTCAGGAAAGCCGAGTGGGGTTCCTGAGTTTGGGAGGGTGGTCTGTAGCAGGCTACAAACTGGAAGGCACTTTTGCCCACTGTTAGTTGCACATGGATGGTCTCAGATGCTTCGTGCAGTGCCACTAGCCTGGAGGTATGGGTATCTTTGATATATATGGATACTCCCCCTCCTCTTGTGGTTCGGTCCGAGTTTTGGGGCCGAAAAGCATGGTATGAGGTATAGCCTGGTAGTGCTGAGGTGCTCTTGGGTGCCTTGAACCAGGTTTCTGTTACTGCACAGATATCGATATTCTCCATACTGAGGAGAGCCTTGAGTGCATGCATCTTGAGGTTTAGACTTCTGGCATTGAGCAGCATTACCCTTAGTTTCTTTTTCCTTGTGTTGTCTAAGGAGGTGGGTTTGTCTTTTGAGCCTTGCCTAAAAAAGGCACTATGGGGGTGGCAAGAGCCTTGGCCAGTATTCGAAAACCCAGGGTTGACAGGTGCAAGCCATCCCTAGCGAAGCAATGTGGCTTGTCAAGCATGTCATCCCAGGCTGACAGACACTGGATCCCCTTTGAGTGACACCAATACTTTAGCCAATTGTTGAAATTGATCATTTTGTCTTTATACTGTGGTATCATTCTTGGTGAGGGTAAGATGCTACTCAAGGTCAGGGTCATACCGGCCTGGGCCACATGATCAGAGAGCTCCTCTATGTCTCTTTTCATGTAATCCAGGGAGGTACGTCTCAGGTCATTCACACCAGCATGGACAATGACGGAGTCATATTTGTACTTGCTTTGGAGTTACCTGAGTGCTTGTGTTATGTGGCGGATCCTGGCACCCGACAGGCAGCTTACAGTGACCTTTTCCTTGTTCAGCCTGGTGAGTGGGACGTCAGTGTGCCTGACGATAAAGTCACCTATTACATGTGTATTAGGTGTGTTGTTTAGCCTTAAGGGCTGTGACTGTGTGGCACACTGACTTTGTGAACTATGTGATACGTGGGTATTGTTGTGGGACATATATAACAAATACAGCAACCAGTGCAACCACCATGGCTGTCATAAAATTAAAACTTTAGTACAATAAGACATTCATAAAGATTAGTGCTTTTGGATAACTCAGTATCCTTCATCAGATCAAACCTTCCATGCAAACAATTCTCTATTTAAAAACTTCACCAGCAAATCAAATTCATTGCAATAGTCTATGCCCCTTTAGGGCTGGTTTGCGAGATTGATTGCTGTTAAGCCCAGGTAGCTTATCAGCCTGTAGTTACCTATCCAGTTAATCTCAGCTGTCTCAGTAACATTCGCTAAGTCTTCTCCCCTTGTATTCTCATTAATGACCTGTAGGGCCAAAAAGTAAAATCTGTGACTGTTAAACATTCTCCAGTATATGTTTCATCAAAGGATGCTTAGTCATTTAACCTAATGTTAATTGTATACAGTATTTTGAAGTGCATTTCTTTAACTGGCGATTAGTTTTGCCAACATAAAAGAAACTGCATAAAAACTGCATAAAACACAGCAAGCAGCATAAATAACTGGCACTGGTTGCTGCATTTGTTGGATACTTTTTACTACGGTGCTTTCCTTTGCTAGCTGGCTTGTTGTTGTTTTTTGTTATTTATATAAATATATATATATATATATATATATATATATATATATATATATATATATATATCAACTTTAAATGTAAATACAATTAAAGTAAACAAAAATGACCCAACCAGCAACTATGCTAATGCTTTCCATTATTTAAATATTTAGTGCCAAGATAATGAGATATGTTTTTAAGATTGTCTTCCTTATTAGGAATGGAGCCCAACTTGCAATTGTATTATTTTGAAGTCGCAGCATTTTCTTTGTAAATTCATCTGATAATATTCCCAGTTTTGGTAAAATTTACCACTCGTTGCACTTTTACTGTTAATGTAATGTTATATGACTTTCTCTTTCCTGTTTTCTATTGGATGCATTTAAGAAGTTAATGAAAGGAGAATTACTATGTTTCTTCTAACAACAGTCTTTCTTGCTGCTACTAGCAGATAACAAAGGAGTGGTAACTGATCTGTCTTAAAACGTAGAGGAATTGAAGCATTAAATAATAGAAAATGTTTTGTATATGATATGTATTTGCCCGTAAAGTTGAGAACATGTTAAAAGCTTCAAAGTATGAGCTGCCAATCAGCTTTAATGGTTTTATTCCATCTCTAGGAACAAGTGTCATTCTTATTTTTTTCAGTTTGATACATGTATATATAGATAGATAGATAGATATGTATATATATATATATATATATATATATATATATATATATATATATATATACACACACACACACACACACATACACACACACACACACACACACACACACACACACACACACACACACACACACACACACACATCCATATATATGTATGTATGTATATGTATGTATATGTATATATATATGGATCCCTATCACATGGTCGACAGACCATATGATCGACTTTCATTTGGTTGACAGTTCATTTGGTCGACAAGCAGTTTTATGTGGGGGGCTGTGCCCCCCACACCCCCCATAACTATATATATATATATCAACTCCAGGGTCACACAACATTGGGGAGGGGGGCAAATCTGCCTGTCAGCCAAATGAATTGTCGACCAAATGAAAGTCGATCAAATGGCTTGTCGATCATCTCAGGTAGACCCATATATATATATATATATATATATATATATATATATATATATGTATTAGATATATAAAATATATATCAGTCTGTCTTTGAATTAATGGGTCAGATTCTAAAAGAACTGGGGTAGTGGGGCAGAGAGCCTCTGCCATTCTGATTTCCCTGTTCTAAAGTAAGATTTCCACTCCATCTCATGGGCTGACATCATCCCAGGGATGAAGTTTACAAAACCTTGCTACACCAAGATACTGAATAACCAAGACCCTCCCCCCACCAAGATCAGACGATGGAATTCTTCAGCATGCTAGGTTTTTTGAATTTCATTACTCATGCCCTGTGTAGCATGAACTTACAGAAAGACTTGGCAGGTCTGCTGAATCTGGCCACATTTTTTTGTCCTGCTCCATAGATCTACATGTATGGCAGATATGGTACTGCAGTCAAGAAGTTTCCCTGCTGCACCAGGTCTGTGGTGGAGTTACACTATCATAGCCTGGGCTATCTAGTGCAGAGGATCCACGTATAGGGTTTGTGTTGAATTCTCCCTCTCTTTAACAAGGGATGGGACCACTAGCCTGACAGGGAATTAACTCTATTTTTCAAAAGAATGGACAGTACAAGAGGTCAGGGACAGGTTTTATACACTCATCCATACACGTATATGGTCCCAGTCTTTCCACAGTCCAGCTTTTGAAACTTGCAGTTGAGCTGCACCTGTGCATAGCACTCAGTACTATAGGCAGTCTGGCTTTGTACCCGGTATTGTCTGCAGTACCTAGTCCCATATATAGGTGGAGATTCCAGGTTGCCGAAACGTTCAACTGAGATGAATGGACTTCTCCAGTAATTGAGCCTTCTATGTTAGTAAAACCTACCAGTGTACAAGGCTGGATTAATTTGAAGTAATGAGTCTGATTCCAGTTTTGGAACTGGGTTTAGGACTCTGACAATCCCAATTAGCACTCACTGGATGGCAACTGGCAGAGCACTAGGTTTTTGACTGAGGCATGGAGTAACGGGTTGGTGTAGCATGTTACTCCGTGGTGAAGTCTTTTTGGAATCCATCCCAATAACTGAATTCTTTCCATAGTAAGGGAAGCTTAAATTCCATGATCTTGGAAGATGCTGTGTAGTGCATCTCTCACTTTTTTGCATTATTGATATATGTAATACATATATATATATATATATATATATATATATATATATATATTTACACTGGACATGAGAATGTGATTCAAAAACATATCATGCTATAGAATGCCATTGCCTGCTCCTAGAGTAGACTTTCCAACAGAACTGGATCAGATATCACCTTGTTAACTAGGCAGAGATCACTTTCAAGTAACTATGAGAAAAAAAATATGAAAGTTCCTGAAACATTTCAGAATAATTGATATTTTCTAACCCTCTGATTTTTTCTAATAAGGAATCTGCATACCTTTTCAAGTACTTTTTTGTGTTTTTGTGTGCTGTAAAACATCCGTTTTCAATTATTTTTATTAGTGGCTCAGTTCAGTGAGGTAGCAAGTGGTACAATGATCTCCCGAGTGATTGCACATGCCCTTTGAATTAGATTGGTTTGGGAACATGCTTTTCTAACTTTGGGGTATACAACTTAAGTTTTAAATTTATTTATTTATTTATTTGCCATTTGTTAACCAGGTTGGTCTGGCTGGGCAGGTGCCCTTTTTCAGCAGAGACTTGAGGAGAAAAGCTCCGATTACAGTAAAGCATTTTTACAATCAAAAGGGTATTTACATATACAATCAAATACAGCATTTAAAATATGCAAACAAGAGAAGGTAGCATACTGCATACATCAATAACTACAGAGATCTGGGGAGAAAAAGCTCCACTACAGTAAAGCATTTGTACAATCAATGAGGTATTTGCGCATAAAATCAAATTCAGCATTTAAAATATGCAAGCAAGGGGAGGTAGCATTCTGCATAGATAGATAATCTTTTTTTCCCTTACAATGTATGGAAAGGCAAAACAAACAAAATGTTAAACACATAAATAAACAATCATGTGTCTTACAAGCACAGGAAGCTGAAATGAGAAATCAATAGTTTGGAGAGGGAAAACATTGACTTATTCCTTAGTATAGAGGGTCATACAGGTGTTAGAGTGATCTGTGCACAGAGTGGAGTGAAGAAGAAGGGTAAAGAATGAAAGAGGAGGGAGAGATTGGAGGTTGAAGTATAGAGTGAAGATTGGGGTAAAGAGGGAGGGAGGGTAAAGAGGGAGGGCAAGGTGGCAGATCAGGAGAGTCTAGATATACAGATAGGAAATAGGTAACCATAAGAAAAGTGACAGCAGGTGGTGGGTGGAGAAGAGGCAGAGTAGTCAGGGAAATTGAGATGGGGGAGGCAGTGTAGGCAGGGTTCAAGTAGGGTCTTTACAGGGGCAGTTCCAGGAGTTGAGCAGATATTTCTTGATGGTGTGTTTGAAATTAGATCGATTTTGGATAGTTGTGATTTGGAGAGGGATATGGTTCCAAGATATGCTAACTGAGTGATTATAAAGCATTTTTCCTATAGCTTTATTAGGTTTGGTGATTTGAAAGAGATGCTGGTCAGAGCTACGAAGTTCTCAATTAGGGATATAGGGGAAGATGATGGTTGCTAGTGTAGGACAGGGCTGTTGGTTGATGGATGATAGTATGCATCAGAAGGAGTTGAGGTAATACAAGTTGATTGTGGAGTTCTAACCAGTGGAGTTTTTGCAAGGAGAGGCAGTGGTGTGAGCAGTAGGGAGGGTTAGCGGCAAACCTAGAAATTGTGTTGTAGATAAGCTCGAGTTTAGTTGACAAGTTTTTTTGAAGGTTAGTGAAGATTGGGCAGCATATAGTAGGGTAGGAAGTAGGTAGGCTTGAGCTGGGGACAATCTAGATTCTTGTGTTAAGAAGTTTTTATTTCTGTATAGTGATCCTAGTTTTTGGTGTGTTTTCTTAATGCAATTATAAATGTGGATGTCAAACTTGAGTTCAGCATCTATATAGACTCTGACAAGTTTAATGTGCGATTCAACAATAATAGTAGTATTGTTTAGTGAACGGACTGAGAAGGTGGTTTTGAGGTGTTGTAGGTACTTAGGGAGGAAGAGAAGTAGTTTTGTTTTGTTGGGGTGTAGTAGCAGTTGGTTAGAGGTGAGTCATCTTTCAACACAGTGGAGGGTGTCTTGAGTGAGGGTGAGTAGATGGGGTATATTGTAAGAGGTTGAGATGATGGTCTAGTCGTCGGCATATTATATGAGTGGAGAGGTGGGGCATGAGTGGTAGAGATTATTAGTAAAGATATTAAGTAATAGTAGGCCAAGGATGAAGCCTTGAGGCATACCAGTTTGAATAGGGAGTAAAGGTGAGATTGCAGAGAGCCATTGACTGATTGAGCTCTATTTGACAGGTATAACGAGAACCAGGATAGAGTAGAGTAGGAAAGATTAAAGTGGCAGAGTTTGGAGAGAAGGAGTTTGTGGGACACATTATCATATACTTTAGAAAGGGCGAGGAAGAGGCATGATGTTAGTTTTCTATTGTTAAAAGATGTAGCAATAGAGTTGGTGAAGGACAGACGTGCTGTAGTTGTGCTATTATGTGGTCAGAAACCATGTTGTGTTGAGGTGAAGAGATTTTCCTGGGTGAGATATGAAATGAGCTGCTTGTGTATGCACTTTTCTAGAATCTTAGACAGAGGGGTTAGTATTGCAGTAGTCCTAAAATTGGAGGGGTCAGTGAAGTTTCCCCTTTATGTAATGGTATAATATAGGACTTTTTTCAGATATTGGGGACAGAATTTTCTTGAATTGATATATTGATAAGGATAGAGACAGGATAGGCGATAGAAGAGGCAGCAAGTTTGAGGTAGAGTGGAGGAAGGTTATCAGCAGAAGGGGAGCAAGGTTTTAGTTTAAAGAGTAGTGATCTGATGCTGGAGGTGGGGACAGGCTTGATAGAGAAAGGAGGTGTGGGGGTTCAAGGCAGATATCCTTGTTTGGTTTAATGAGGTTTTGTATGGAATTAATGAAGAAGGAGTTAAAAAGAGTGGAGGTTTCGAGTGGAGAGCTATTAGGGGATGGATTAGGTGGGGAAGGGTTCCCTGGGTGTAAACGTTTGTTTATGGTACTCCAGAATTTTTTTGGGTTAGAGTAGAGGTTTCTTTGTGGGTCTAGATAAAAGGATTTTTTGTCCCAGATGCACATTTTTTGTGGTGTTCCTTAGTTCCCTATAGTTTTGGAGACTAGATAGTGTTTTGAGTTTGTTCCAGAGTTTCCAAGCATTGTCTCTCTTTTGCATAAGGGAGAGAGCTTCTTTGCTTAGCCAGGGAGCATAGCTGATTTTGACTCTAGTTTTTCTGATTGGGATGAGGGAGTTGCGGGTGTTAAGGACAATGCTGTTGAATTGAAGGACAGCTTCTTCGAGGGGGAGGTTGAATAGAAAAGACCAATTTATAGAGGAGAGTGTTTGTTTGAATTTATCAGGGTTAAAGTTAGCTAGATTACGACAATCTTTATACGCTTTAGGAGGTTGAGCAAGGCAGTGCTGGATGGAGTTGGGTGATGGTCACTAAGAGTATCAGGGAGTGTGGAGGTATTATGATAATGGTTGGGGTGAGAGGTAAGTATCCAGTCAAGAGTGGAGCTAGTATTTGAATGCTGATTAGATCGAGTAGGGAGATGATGAGTTGAGAGAAACCATATAGGTTAATGGCATCATTGGGATGGCTTGAGGTAAGAGTATTCCAGTTGATGTTAACATCCCCCAGAATGATTGTTTCATAGGAGATGGTTTGAGAGATCCAGGCTAGGAAGTGTTCTACTATAGGGATGTTATTGCCAAGGGGTATATATATTGAAGCAATGGCTATCTTTTTATGTCTGTTTAAGTTGCAGTTGACTTTGAGAAACTACATTGTTGTCTGCCATAGTGCTATTGTTCCTAAATCTTTAAGATAACATTATATTTTTAAGATATGATCATTTATTTGTTGTCATAATTTCTGACCTTTCTGCAAGTTTTGAGATGAAACAGTTACTAACATTAAAGGTGAGGTCATTACTAAAGCATGTGTTTACTATGTTTGTACACACCATCTTGAAGATCTTCAGTATCTATCACTGAATTAATTATGTTGCTCACTTTGCAGTTGTCATCGTATTTGGTTATCTATTGCCTTTGGTACCCTACTGATAATATGAATGAAGAATTCAAGCTCAGGTCTGTAGTTTGAACCTTTGTTAGCAGCTCATTTTGTTATCTTTTGTGTTAAACTGTTATGGATTATTTATGTTTAGAACCCAATAATGCTGTTTAAAGTGTTAGCTTTAGTTAGCAAATGTGCAGTAATGCTGGACAGCCCACAGAAAGCTGTACCCCTACTCTTGCTGTTTTGCATAACAATGGCCATTCCATTGCATAATCCTCTAAGGCTGAATTGCAGATGTGATTTGCAGAAGAAATCAGAACTGGGCACATTGCGGGTGTGGCGAAGAGCACTTCTGGCTAACATCAATGCCTGACACAATGCTAATTCCATGATTTTTAATCATACTTTGACTTAAGAATGGGGTCCATTCCTGTTGTGGTATTAGACACCTAAAAGACTTGGAGATATTAAAAAAGATGAATATTGAGTGCTGCTCCTTCTTTGCTAGCACTGAGCCACCAAAGTACCTCACACCAACCTATAAAAAAAAGAACAGAATGATAGCTGTTGCAGCTTTTCTGAATTGTGTACCACCACCATCTGAACTACATTTCAGTGAAACACAAAAACACAAAAAGAAACACTACAAACAAATTTTTGCAGTGGAGCACCCCTTCTACTTATATATACTAACTCCAAGATCACACTGCAGTGGGGAAAAGGGTATATTTCCTTATCCTCACTGCACTGCGATCTATAACAACTTCTCTTAGCATTTTAAGTACCCGTCCCATTACAACGCTCAACAGAAATAAAAAGACACCGCACCTGTACTACCAGACAATCCCAGAACTGCTGACCATTCTTTATTGAAGTGTAGTTTGCAAAAGTGTGTTTTCGTTTAAGTGCAGTTTTGCTAAACTGTAGTCAGGTATGTAGCATTCAGTAAAGTGTCCTTTCAATAAGAGGTAGACCCATATATAGATATTTATATACACAAACCTACACACATGCATGCGTGTCTATAATTATGTATAAATGAAACTATGATAAAAAAGCACATTCATTAAACTGCATATGATGTATTGTAGTGATCCTCTAGACTGCTGTGATAAAATATTTCAAGCCAATTGAAAAAGTCACCTACACTTATATGATTCTTTATAATGCTCCTTTGTGTTATGAAGCATAAATTTGCCCCATACTCCAAAATAACAAGAAACAATCTCCCACAAAAAAAAAAAAAAAAAAGAAAGAAAACTGATCATTGCAATATTCCGAATCCAATTTGGGTTATTAGGATATGCATACAAGTTCATCTCATTCAATGTGTTTTGTCACTCATGTGGTATCTCTTATATCTGTCCGTATATATATGCATGTATATATATATATATATATATCTATCTATCTATATATATATATATATATATATATATATATATATATATCCAAACAGCAGCAAACAGCACATATTTCACATCCAGGGCAGAGTCTCTAAAAAGTGATAGGTGCGGTAAGAAGACACAACCACTACCAGTTAGCAAGGTCTCAAGTTGCTTCTTACATCCACTCTCTTCAAAAGCACTTTTCGTTTGCTGGCATATTGTCTACAAACATCACCTTAAAACAGTTGACAACAATAGAGCTGAACATCCACTTCTGAATAAATTTAAAGCAGCTTCTATTTATTATAAAACATCGTCAGAACTTGTTAAAATAGTAAAACAAACACAAAAAGGTAAGCGCTTTCGGGTTTCAAAGTTCACCCTTCATCAGATCTATACATAATGACCACTGTTCCTTATTTAAAAAATACTTTGCTCCAATGAGGTGAAACTACTAATTAGCACGCCCATTCCCTAATACATCGAACACGCCTTCTTATCTTCATTTCCTAAGTGCTAGTGGAATAAAACAGCACTACAAGTTAATGTGCCCTTTCTCTTTGAGAAGTGTTAGACACGCCTTCTTAGTCTTCGCTTCCTAAGTGCAGGTTGGATGGGAAATGTAGTATTAAGTCCTGGTTTTACATGTGCTTGTAGTTTCCCTATCCAGAACATTTCCTCTTGCTCTAGTCTATTATTGATGTCACCCCCCTACTAGACACATATACAACTTTTAAAACCCTGAAAACAAAACTATGATCTACATGATCCCTGATATGTTTTGCCAGGGGACTTCTAAAATCTTTTAACCTAATGTCACTGACATGTTTGGAGAGCCTTTCTTTTAGTTGTCTTATAGTCTTTCCCACATAGAATTGTTCACATTTTGAACATGTGGCTAAATACACAACATTTCTAGTTGTGCAATCCGCATATGAATTGCATGTGTATCTTTTCTTGGTAATTGGATTTTCAAATGCATTTTCTGTGCAGATGTATTTGCACATCATGCATCTTCTGCAAGGAAAGGTTCCCTTTCTGTCTGACATTATTGGTGGTATAGAGTAGTTGTCCTTGCATAAAATATCCTTTAAATTACTTGCATTCCCATATCCAAATCTCGATGTTTGTCCCACTATCTCCTTGCATTCTTCATTTGATGTTAATATTTTCCAGTTTCTTTTTATTATACCACAGATGTGTTTAGTGTCAGTTGTGTGGGTAGGAATCATCTTAATCTCCACTGGGTCTTTCCTTCTGAACTCATTTGTTCCATTTTCTTTTTTCGCTTTAAGTATGGTTTTGCCTTGGTTTTCCTTTCCATCATGACTTGTTGCTTATTTTCCATGATCTCCATCTCTTTGTACCCCCTGTCTTTCAGATGGTCTGACATATCATCCATCATATTTGTGATATTGATATCATTCGAGTGTATTCTTGACGTCCTTAGAAACCGACTCCTTATCACATTCCTGTGGGTGTGCCTCGGGTGCATACTATTTCTTGGTAGTATTTTGTTCTTCCAACAATCTTTTCTATAAAGGGTTGTTTCTATGTCACCTTCCTCATTTTGCCATATTCTCACGTCTAAGAAGTCCATTTGTGTATCACTGTACATCACGGTGAACCTCAAGAAGTTAGTGCTGTTTTCTAAATATTGATGAAATTCCTTCAAATCCACAGCATTGCCTTCCCATAAAATGCATATGTCATCCAGAAACCTTTGATACAACTTTATGTTGTCTTTCCATGGGTTCTCCTGATGAATGACTTGATCTTCCCAGTGCACCAAAACTAAATTCGCATAGCTGTTGGTGCATGGCGTGCCCATTGCTACTCCACATAGCTGAATGTATATTTTGCCATTGAAGATGAAGATGTTGTTTGTTAATATCAACTCCATCAGTTCACAGATGATCACAATTTGTCTCTCACCATACATGCCTTTGTTTATAAGATATTCCTTCATAGCCGTCATACCATAACCGTTGGGGATACTAGTAAATAAATTATTAATGTCCATACATACCATTAGATGTTTACTTTTATTTCTTTTGGTGTCTGTGAACTCACCCAACTTTTCTGTGAAGTCTTTCGTATCTTTCAAAATTGTTGGTATTTTCTCCAGTACTTTCTTGATGTGATTTTCTACATTTATAGAGGCTGGCTCTGTGATCCATCCTGCTCCAGCCACAATGGGCCTCATTGGTGGTTTGTGTGGATCTTTATGTATTTGTTGTATATGTGTCCAATAGTGGGGGTGACATCAATTATAGACTAGAGCAAGAGGAAATGTTCTGGATAGGGAAACTACAAGCACATGTAAAACCAGGACTTAATACTACATTTCCCATCCAACCTGCACTTAGGAAGCGAAGACTAAGAAGGCGTGTCTAACACTTCTCAAAGAGAAAGGGCACATTAACTTGTAGTGCTGTTTTATTCCACTAGCACTCAGGAAATGAAGATAAGAAGGCGTGTTCAATGTATTAGGGAATGGGCGTGCTAATTAGTAGTTTCACCTCATTGGAGCAAAGTATTTTTTAAATAAGGAACAGTGGTCATTATGTATAGATCTGATGAAGGGTGAACTTTGAAACCCGAAAGCGCTTATCTTTTTGTGTTTGTTTTACTATTTTAACAAGTTCTGACTATGTTTTATAATAAATAGAAGCTGCTTTAAATTTATTCAGAAGTGGATGTTCAGCTCTATTGTTGTCAACTGTTTTAAGGTGATGTTTGTAGACAATATGCCTGCAAACGAAAAGTGCTTTTGAAGAGAGTGGATGTAAGAAGCAACTTGAGACCTTGCTAACTGGTAGTGGTTGTGTCTTCTTACCGCACCTATCACTTTTTAGAGACTCTGCCCTGGATGTGAAATACGTGCTGTTTGCTGCTGTTTGGATATTCTATACTTTTTACAGCACGCTCCTATCCGGTTCCATTCTTTTTGCTGTTATATATATATATATATATATATATATATATATATATATATATATATATATATATATATATATATATATTCTATATTTTTATCTGTGTGTGTGTGTGTGTGTGTGTGTGTGAACAAAATAAAAACGGTGAGAGGTAGGGAGGGATGGGAGGATGTAGTTACCACCTACTTAAGTGATAATGGTGTAGTTCATTATTGCCTGCATTACTGTGCCCTCCTTGATGCAGATGTAAAGGTATATAACTAATTTTTGTAGGAACACTTTTATTTTATATATTAACTTAAGGTTAATAACATGCTTTGTTTAACATTACATTGCCAAAGTACTTCTGCAAACTTTAATATGATGTTATGGGATAAATCAGAGTTGCAAAATGTGTAATGTTTTATATTTATACATCAAGCATTAAAAATACTAGGGACAGAAGAATGAGCACAGTAGAATGTATTCCTACAAGTCGAATATTTGGATGGACTGATGATCGTTAGTATTGTAACAGAATAACGATAAGCAGTACAGGGGCTGAATGTTTTCAGTTGGTTTCTCACTTATGTGATGGTTAGCAGTGCATTTCTCACAACTGCATTACCAGTAAAAGACAAGGTGCCCGATTATATCTAGGTCTTTAATGATGGTCTAGCTTATCATTATATACAAAACAGTATGTGACTGATACGCAAACCTTCTTAAATAAATATTGCCAGCCAGTGTGGGAACATACAATGTATACACCTCATTGTTACCTATTATTATTACAAAATCTATTTTAAAGGATATGTTAAGTATTTTTTAAATAAAGGAGTTGTATGAAATAATTTATTTTTCAATGCTGTGTTTATGCTTTGTCCTGATTAATGATGTACATTGGTTTTGTGAAGTTGACATCAGTGTCACTATGATGTTTATCCATTTGGGAGTTATGTTTGCTTCACTTTATTATCAACATATCAGGAAACGTCTTTTTAAGTGATTCATATTTGCTGAAATCTTGTGACATTGTAAAATAATGTTGGAAATAAGTAAAGATTTTTTTTACATTTTTGCTGTGTAGTGCTTTGTGGAGATGCTGCATTATTTATAGAACAGTAGAGTTTGTATTGTATTTAAAGGCACTGGAGCAACAGAAGCTTCTTCCTGGTAGATAGTGTAACTGATACCAGAAAGCAGCTCTTTTTGACTACTAGCATTATACCTTGATTACGTCTGATAAAGCCCTTGTTTCATTAAGGTTGTTGTGGTGTTTCTTACCTGATATAGTAAACCAAACATTAAAGAGTGATAATCTATTAAACAGACTTTGTATAGTTAGATAATCAAAATCTTTGATAAAATAAATAGACATCAAGTCATGTGACAATCAAGTATATCATGCAAACTAAGTTCTGATTTAGGTCCAGTTTATTAAGTGCATAATGTGTTTCTTTAATTAATTCAAGGAATCATACACTGAGCTTTGTGAGGATAAAACATTCATTACAACATTGAAATAATGCACCCTCCTCATTCACTCATGCATGATTTATTTTCAATGTGTGGTCACCAGATTGCAGATGCATTATTCAAAGCTTTACTGCTAATGTTAGCTTTTAGCTAAACTTTCCCTTTTTAACGAGTTGGACTATTTTCATTCTGTGATCATCATGATTTAGTCTTCCACTGTAATGGTGACAGCATGATATGTTTAAAGTAATGAGCTTTCTGTAAGTTAAACTTTACAGACATCACTTTGTTAACTCACGTCATTTACTACAATGTCTTCATTCTGCCCTTGCATAAAGACATACATCCATAATATGAGATGCCCACCAGTCTAAATGAAGGAGAGAAATGCACAAAGAGCGATAGTGGGTAGTGACTTGCTGTATCCAGGACTGTTTGGAAGCTTCTGAGCAATGCCAGAGCCTGCTCTTCAATTTTTCCCATAGATCTACTAGTTCTCTCCTCTCCTGCATTTATACTAGCTTTTTAGTCTAGCACTTTACCAAACTTCTTGTAGCAATTATTGTAGCACACAAGTGCTACCAGCACTAAACATTCTACAAGGAAACAGATCTAGTACTTATTATCAATGTCCACCCCACCAGGCATGTCTAAAGATCAGTTCCCACTGCTTTCTCCTATTAACCTGGTGAACATGGGCATCCTGAGGCAATGTAGCAACTGCCTCATGTACACCGACAACCGTCTCCTCTTACCTTCCAACACTCAGACTTGTGAGAGATGCACTTATATATCCAAACTGGAAGCCACGCACTCTCCAGCCAAGACCAGAATAGCTGGTCAAGAGGAGAAGGTCAACACTTGCACCACACCACATGGAACACATAGCTCTCTGGAACACACACCAGCACTGCCTTCACATAAAAACACAAATCACACACCCACCTTTGAGGAGGCTCTCAATAAAAATCTACCCTAAATCTGCACTCAACCACCACAATACAACACTAATCACAATACACATAAATCTCCTAAACAGTGTGCAACACAACCAAAGCCCCTAAGGCAAAACAGCATGCCCAACATGCTAGTCATAGGTGACATGATAGTGAGGCACACTGATGTCTCACTCACTAGGTTGAATAAGGAGAAAGTAGCAGTCAGCTGCCTGTCAGGTGCCAGGATCCAACACATAACGCATGCACTCAGGTCACTCAACAACAGGTACAAATATGACTCTGTCATTGTATATGTGGGTGTGAATGACCTGAGATGTACCTCCCTGGACTACATGAAAGTAGACATGGAGGAGCTCTTGGATTATATAGACCAGACAGGTATGACCATAGCCCTGAGTAGCATCCTACCATCACCCAGAATGATACCACAGTACAAGCAGAAAATGACTGATTTCAACACTTGGGTAGGTTTCTGATGTCATTCTAAGGGGATCCAGTAGCTGTCTGCCTGGGATGACATGATTGACAGACCTCGATGCTTTGCTAGAGATGACCTGCATCTGTCACCTCTGGGCTTCTGGATACTGGCCAAGGCTCTTGCCACCCCTATAGTGCCTTTTTAGGCGGTGTTCCAAAGACTAAATTCCCACCGTAACAGTTACAAACAAATGCAATCTGAGGGTCATGTTGCTCAACACTAGAAGTCTAAATCTCAAAATACACTCACTTGAGGCACTCATTAAAATGGAGAACATAGACATTTGTGCTGTAACAGAGACCTGGTTCAAGGCAGCAGAAAGCACCCCTGCACTACCAGCCTATAACTCATTCCATACCTCTCGGCCCCAGAACTTAGACCGAAGCTCCAAAGGTGGTGGTGTCTCCTTATTCATAAATGATGCACACACCTGCAGACTGGTAGCCCAACATAATGCACCAGAGATACTTCAGGTGCAGCTAACATTGGGTAAGACAGCAATTCAGGTCATAGCCTGCTATAGGTCCCCAACCATGTCCCAAGACTCGCACTCCACATTCCTAAGCATCCTGGAAAATATTAGGGTCCAATCTAACACTCTCTTACTAGGTGACTTCAACTACCCCTCCATTAACTGGGTAAACTACTCATATACCAATACACTTGCCCAACATTTCCTGGAGTTCATTAACTCCAATGCCCTGGACCAGCTCGTTCTTACCCCCACTAGATGTAGCAACATCCTTGACCTGGTCATTACTAACATGGGCGACCGTTGCTCTACACCAGTAGTCAGAACCTCCCTTGTTAGATCTGAGCACAAAGTAATCACCTTGGAAGTTCACATCCTCCCCACCTCCCAGCAAAGGTAACCACCATGAAAAACTTCTCCAAAGCTAACTTTGGGATCCTAAAAACAGAGGTGGCTAACTTCACGGCACCCATGCAAATGGAGAATATTTGCATGACTGCAGAATCATACACCAATGCACTGTACAAATACGTACACAAATGGGTGGATCTCACCATACCCACTAGAACCAAGACACTCTCCTTCAAAAAAAAAGGAAGCCAATCTGGTGGTCCCCTGCCATAAACAAACTCTACACCAGAAGGAGGAAACTGATGCGGAATAAGATGAAGTCCCAAGACTGGAAAAACTCCCTTATCTGCCTCAACAAAAAGTTGAGATCCCTCATCAAATCGTTAGGTATGAAAACAGAATTGCAGCAGATAGTAAAGACAACCACAAGGCCTTCTATAGTTATGTAAAGAATCTCCACTGCAATACCCAGATTTGCTCTAAGCTACTGCACTATGGTAACTCATATACTGAGCCAACATATATTGCCAGTATACTGGCCGACAGATTCAGTGTCTAAGGCCAAAAATACAGCTTCTGTGGGACCTGACAATATCCCTGGTTGTGTTCTACATGAACTACACAGTGAACTGGCACCTCATCTGTGTGCTCTGTTCAATCACAGCTTCACCTCAGGCTTTGTCCCTGCCAAATGGCGCACTGCTACAATTATCCCTCTCCACAAAGGAGGAGTGACTACAGACCCAGGGAACTATCGCCCCATTAGCCTGATGAGTCTGATATGCAAAGCTATGGAACGCATCATAATGGACCTACTAAACAAGGATATAGGGAATCTCTAAACTCTGGATCCCACACAGTTTGGTTTTGTGAAGGGTAGATCATGCCTGCTCAACTTGGTCAACTTCTTTGAGTCAGTCACCAGAGCTGTGGATGAAGACAAGGTGGTTCATACAGCCTACCTTGATCTGGCCAAGGCTTTTGATACCATTCTCCACTCAGGAATCATAGAAAAACTCACTAAGCTTGGCATCAACCCCTGTATCACTAGGTGGGTTGCAAACTGGGTCACAGATAGAACACACAGTGTGAAAATAGCTGACTCCAAGTCAGGCTGCTGATTAGTCATGAGTGGAGTCCCACAGGGTTCGGTCCTGGGTCCTCTCCTGTTTTGTATCTACTTCTCTGAAGTCCAGACCAACACAAAGGGACTCTGGCTGACAAAGTTCGCAGACAATTATTATTAACTCCCCAAGTGATGTTGACATCCTACAGAATGACCTCACTGTGACCAATGACTGGTGTCAGAACCATGGCCTTAAGGTCAATGCCAAAAAATGTGTCATCATCCCCTTTGGGAAAAACCCGGTTCCCATGAATTACCACATTGATGGTAGTCCACTGAACACAGAAGATGTTATAACAGATCTGGGAACACAGGTTGACAGCAACCTCTCTTTTGATCACCACATTGCCACTGTAGTCAGAAAGTCCTTCTATGTGGCACATCTCATTACTAAGGGTTTTGCATCCAGGAAGAAAGAGGTCATTTTCCCCCTCTACTCTTCCCTCATTAGGCCAATCATCGAGTACAATGCCCCATTTGGCATGTACCTCACTAGACACCTGCAACAACTGGAGAGGCCACAAAAGTACCTCACAAAGAGGCACCTAGGCCTTAAACACTTATCCTATATGGACAGACTCAAAAACTCCAACTATTCTCTGTCTCATGTCGCCTACTTAGAGGCGATCTCTGCTTGACTTACAAAGCCGTGTCTGACCCAGCTCTGTTAGAAATGCTACATCTAAAGAAATCCCAATCCCTCCGCACCACACACTCCAGAGACCTCAGCCTCATTACCACAATTAACAGAACATGCTGGAGGGACAGGTTCATAACCCAGAGACTGCCCATGCTATGAAACATACTTCCTGTAGATGTCAAGCAGTGCACCTCGCTGACCCTCTTCAAGAGAAATCTTGATGAGTGGATGGGAAACAGAAGATTCATCCCGAGGATAACACCAGTGGCTCTACTCAACTGAGACACTGGGAACTAAGGTCGGGTGGCACTGTTCCAGGGTAATCCTATGGCTAGGCTTGTAAAGGCCCCAAGGCCATTAGCCTAGTACATACCTATGAACCTATGAAAGAAGTAAGTACAACATAACCCACCTATCCATACACCCTACCAATGGATGGCACCATACACCTCTTCATTCTGGTCTTTCTTTATCTGCAGCCCATACAGAGATTGAAATGGACAGGGAAAATCATGGAGACAGATTAAAGTGCTTAAGATAGTGCCAGGTTAAGTATAGCTGCAGATGACTGTCTGCATAGTGACAGTTGTAGCAACTAAAATGAATGGCATCTGCAGGAAGTTTTGTCCCAAATAAATAACTGGTGACAAAGTTATGGATTAAAATTAAATGCCAAAAAATATATTATCATATCTTTTGGGAAATCATCTACTGCTGGGAACTAACATATTGACAATTGCCTCTAAGAGTTAGCCTCTTTTGCTAGGGATTTGGGAACATATGTGGACAATTGCCTGAATTTCGGCTGACATATATCCATTGTCATAAGAAAGTCCTTCTAATTTGCACAGGAATTATGCCATGATCTAAGAATGTCATGTTTATCCTTTACTCAGCCCTCACTAGACCAATCGTTGATTATAGTGACCCTTCTGTCTGTCATGCATCTGTCAAGACACACACAACAACTGGAATGCCCACAGAGATACATTACTAAAAGGATAGATCTAGACAATATGTCCTACATGGACTGACTCAAAGCCCTGTCACTATAATCAGTACTCTATAGACTGTTCAGAAGTGGCCTTGTTTCTGGCGTACAAGGCATCCTCTGACCCAGTACTGATGGACCAGGTAAACATTAGCAAGTCATATGGCAACAGGATTACTCAGTCTAGGAATCTAAGGCTCTTCCATAACATCAACAGAATGGTTCTGAGGGACAGGTATATTTCACAGAGGGTACAGCTGCTCTTGAACAGACTCCCCATCCATATAAAACAAATCTCATCCCTGTCCATGTTCAAGCATAAGTTTAATCTATCAATGGGTAATAGAAAATTTACCCCAGGGTGGCCTCCTGTATTATTAATGGACAGAGGCAGCTCTTAAATGCTTTACGACATGCATGGGACCCATTAAATTAACTATGGTATGATCCCAGTTACTCTCACTTGGGGTAATTCACCATGGGATGAGGAGGACCAATCTAACACTAAATGAGATAGGTTAATTCAAGCACCAAAAGGGAAAGTTTATATGCTTAAAATGGCCTGCAACTGCAGTTAGCCTAGTACTTGCCTATGAACCTATAACATTTATACAGGAGGACCACATCTGTCATCACCCACTCAGAGCATGAAATCTGGACAGAGCCAAAAAGTAATGGTGGGACAAAAGTCCAAAAATAGGGATACTTTTTAAATATTGTTCTTACAAAGTTAGAAAGTTGATAGAATAATAGGTTTTGCATTAGCATGAATTTTCTGAGGGGTATGAAGTCTGAAACTCAAATGTCTAACATTTTTTTTCCTAACTTCAGCCTTCAATGATTTGCCAATGATTCGCCAGAAACCTGTACAGTTGAAAGGTATGCATCAGTGGCATATCTTACTGTTTTTTAGCATGACTGATGTTAGACATTTGCTTCTGCATGTCACCTCGGACATATAGGTGAAGAAGTGGCTCACCATGTTAAAACTATATGCATTGACAGTGTTAGGACAGTTGCAAGTTCAACCCCCCTCCCCAAAAATGCAGTTGTCATGGCATAATTTTATATACATAATCTGATTAATGTCATTGCACCACTACAATATCTATATATGTATTGGCCATAATTATTACTTGTCTGGACATGTCACAAAGTACAATAAACATAATCTGTCCAGTGTGTATAACCTATACTTGATGTTGTTATTGTGTGATCATTGTGTTTCTAATATATAACTACAGCTGTGTTATTGTCAAAATTGCAATAGCATCACTTGATACAAGCATAGAAATGCTATCCTGATAAATTTCTCCCACAGTTATCATGTTGTTATGTCAGACTGCCACGTGATGATGGCTATTGGTTCAGGACCACATAATCCCAGAGATAATTACATAGACAAAATGTCTGAAGACATAACTGTGTAGAACCCACTATTAAAATATTATTTCCCTTCATTATATTATGAATGTGATCATAGTTAAATATGCAGTTTCTTTGGATTTGGATTGTTACTTCCCTTTGTCTCTTATTCCTTTCTTTTTTCTTTTGTTAATGGTTTCCCATTTCTATCACTATTATATACAGTAGCACCGCAACCTGGACTGACCACACTGTAAAAGCCTGCCCCCCACAGGTGTCAGCAACAGTGCCACAACTGCAACCACTAACATCAGGGTCACCTAGCACATCTGGGACCCAGCCTGCCAGGGTTGCCTCCACACCTTCTGCCCTACCTGTGCCACCTGCTTCATGAACTGGAACTCTAATACCCATGAGTAGCAGAGGAAGTGAAAGTGACACCTCTGTCACCAGTCAAAAGCTGGATGAGCTTATGGTGAAAGAGATACTAGACAGGAGGTTTGATGCCTGCATTGGCCGCATAGAAATCATGCTCCAAAGATCCAATGTTATTCAAAAAGCTAGTGTTCCCCCTCCCTTTTATGTCTACAATCAACTCTGTATGTTATACAGTCCTCTCCTTACCACTGTCATCTCTCTGTCTGATGTCTCCTTCACTGTTGTGTTCCCCTCTATCATTGTGTTACCCTAGATCCTGTTAGTCATATCTGTCATCACTTGCAACCTACCCTCTTCCTTTTACCCACCTCTTACTTCCCTGAATTCCTTCTCTAACTTTCCATTTTCAATATAAAAATAAAAAGAGCACCTATACCACAATAAATACTCCACCTGTACCTTTCAACTTCACAGACCTTTAATGTGGAAATGATTGGCTCAAATATCCATCATAAAACATGTAGAATAATGGCACATACTTGAGGATTTTGTTCATTGAATCATTAAAACTATTGCTGTATTTATCATTATTGAGTTAAGAAGTTGAGTGGTATATTCCTATCTCACCTCCATCTAGCTCATTCCTTATTTTCTCAGCTTGTGTTCTACTCTCTGCTTGCTTTCCCTTTGTATCTCTGTCCTGTATTCCCTTTTACAACCTTTAATCTGGTAAAAAATAGATACCCCCACATATACATATATGCCCAATAATGGTTTATACATTAAAACCATCTTTCTGTGGTCATGCATTGTGTGGCAGTTGGCAGAGTAATGTTGTTGGTCATGCATAACCACAGGGAAATGGTAGTTCCAGTCATATGATAAAAACTGTAACTCAGGCCTGTCTACTAGCCATTGCTTCTCTGTAGTGGGCCCAAATCAATGGCAGTTGCTTTCTCCTGATTTAACTGATCACACAAACTACTCCCTGTTTAGGATACAGTTCAAACATCTAAATGACATGCCCCCTAAACCAATGTCTCCAAATAAGTAGTATCTTTATATCCCACTTACCTGATGCACCTGATTACCTGACTCATCCTAAACTGTGATTCAGTTTACTGCACCATTAATGCTCTAAACCCACCATGCATAATCTACTGGTCTCTGTTATCTTCCATAACATAGTAACTATTGCCCATATCTACACTATGTCTACTCCTCTTACTTTAACTCTAGTCTCCTTATCTAGTCCACTTATGTCAGTGTACCTATAATTGATTAATTAGATCTTCTATGTATATATTGCTTGCCAGATTTTCTATGCTTACTCATAAATGTAAACCACTTTTATTCATATATTGTACATTGTTTTGTTACATTATGATGTTACTTGGGCTGATCCTCAAATTGGTCATTATTTGATCAGTGTTCTACCCTGATAAACAAATTTAAATTGATGAAGAAAAATGCTTCAAACATGCTAGGATCTTGCCATTGACCTTGCAAAGGAGCTTAGTGCCAGTGTGCCTTACTAAGCATTAGTTAAATATGGTAAGTTAATACTTTTCATGTGAAGGCCTCTAAGGTTCAATGTATTTATGATGTGATAAGTCCATTCTCACAGCTCTGGGTGCAAGGTCCTAATCCCTTGATGGTGAGATGCTATTTTACACTATTAAGTTTTCATCATACAACTGTGTGCCATTGCCCTGCACATTCTTTTTTTAGTACCCTTCATCTGAGTGATGCAGTGGCATACCTGATTAATGCTCTGCTTCTGGGAATGGGTGGGATCCAGTCAGGGGTTAAACTATGTTCAGGTAAATTTCACGTTTTCTTGTACCTATGGTTTGTTACGTTGATACGTGCTTTACCAACAACTTCCCTATACAGGTTCATAGGTGTTTACTAGGCTAATGACCCCAAGGGCCTTTTTAACCCTATCAGTGTATCCTAAATCTCTGACAAGTTCTGATACCCTTGATAAGTGTAATCAGGAGCTTGGGAGGTGAAACATTTACAAGCAGTGGCCTGGGAGATGAACCATTTACAGGCTGCCTGTGTCCATTAGAGACATAGGTGCTAAACTAGGGATGAATTTCCTGTTCCTCATCCAGTTGTGCCAGTTACCCTTGAATTGGGTTAAGGAGGATCTCTGCTTCACATGGATGGGGAGCCTGTTCCAGAGAAGGGGTAGTCTCTGTGATGCATACCTGTCTCTCCAGCAGGTCCTATTTATATCACAGGCAAGGTTTAAGTCTTTAGAATGGGTAAGTCTGGTACTGTTTGCTCTGTGGATATGTAGGAAGTCCATCAGAGTGGGATGTGACAATGCCCTGTATGCCAGGCATAGATCTGTCATCAATACCCTGTAGGACAGGACACAGAATATAGGGATAGGGCCTTGAGGCAGTTTGCATGGGACATATTACTTATGCCCTGTATTCCTTAAGTGAGGAACCCCTACAGACACTCCAGTTGTTGTATATGCCTGGTTAGGTACATACCAAAGGGGGCATTGTACTCAATGATAGGTCTGATGAATGCCAAATACAGTGGAACAATGACTTCCATGAACCTAGATGCCATAACTTTGTTTATTAGTTACATAACACAGAATGAGTTCCTCCCTACTGTAGATGTGATGGTCAAAGGCTAGATTACTGTTTATGTGTGTCTCCAAGTCCCTAACTACTGGGTCAGCTCTTAATGGTATGTTGCCAATATGGTAGTCATCAGGGGTAGATGACTTCCTGAAGGATACTAGTATGCATTTCTTGACATTTAGTTTTAGTCTATGACACTGACACCAGTTATTTGTCTGTGTCAGCCCTTCCCGTAGAACATTTGTGCCAATGGACAGTTCATTGACAGCTCTTAAGTTGCAATCATCTTCAGATTTAGTCAGCCAGAGTTCACTGACACTGGCCTTGACTTCAGAGAAATAAATGCCAAAAAGGTGCGGTCCCAGGACAGATCCCCGAGGTACACCACTTGTGACTGGCCTCTTTGTAGCAGTAGACTCCCCAGTTCTAACTTCCTGGGTCCTGTCTGTTTGCCAGCTGGCTGTCCACTGAGTTACATAAGGGTTTGTGCATAACCTCTTAAGTTTGTCAACAATGCTCAAGTGGGGGATTGTGCCAAATGCCTTGACCAGGTCGTGGTAAGCAATGCTAATCATTTTTCCCTCATCCATTGGTTTGGTGACCTTCTCAAAGAAGTCCACCAGGCAGAGTAAGGATGACCTGCCCTTGATGAAACCAAATTGGGCTGAGTCTAGTCTCTAGAGGTTTCATATGCCATTACTGAAAATTTCAATGATAATTCTTTCCATGGCTTTATATATGAGAGTAGTGAGACTTATGAGTCTGTAGTTTCCAGGATCTGTAGAAGGCCCACCTTTGTGCAGAGGGATGACTGTTGCTTTTCTCCATTCATGAGGCATGAAGCTTGTTTAGAGGCTACAGTTAATAGCAGTTTCAGAGGGCCTAATAGATCATGTTTCATGCTGTTTAGAAGGCATCCTGGGATATTGTCTGAGCCCACTGACGCAGTGTTCTTGGTCTTAGAGACAGTATTAAGGACCTGTTCTCTAGTGATAGTGGGGGAGTTATATTCAATGGTATTTCCTGATGGAAGGTTGATGGGGAGAAAGGTATAAAATTAAAAATGAATTTGTTGGACAGTAGGTCTGCTATGGCTCAGAATAGGTGGCTCCATTTACAATGAACTCTGCACACAATTGTGTATTGCCTTTGAGGTTGCGGACATAGCTAAAGAATGCTTTATGGTTGTCCTTGGCACGGGTAGCCAAATCTATCTCAAATTTGGCTTTGGTAAACTTTATTTGCCCTCTATGTTGTTTATTGAATTTGATGAGAGTGCTTTTATCCTGCTGGGTGCTGCACCTTCTAATTTTTGCCATGATTTTTTCCTTCTGTTATACAGCCTATTGATGTTGTGATTCTACCAGGGTGACCTCTTTTCTGAGTTAGTTCTGTACTTCCTCCTAGTGGGCCTCTATGCAGCTATTAACATCCTTGTATTGGGTTTCTCTGAACAGTTCTGAGTAGACAGCAGTGTTTGTTGGGTTAATGAGAGCTTGAAATTTTGCCAGATTATCACTCAAAAGTAGGAAGTTAGCCTTAGAGTAGTTGCTGAATGTACCAGGGTTAGCTGGGGTTCCAGATTTTATTTTTACTTCAAAGGAGACCATTTTGTGGTTTGACCTTACCAGAGAAGACAGTACACTAGGGGGTATGCATCACCATCCCATATTAGTGAGGACCAGATCAAGTATGGTTGCACCCCTTGTTGGTGTATTGCCAATCTGGTCCAGCGAGTTTGTGTTTAAGAAATCTAGGAATCTCTCTGCCTGTACATTTGGTGTCATCTACAATTCCCAGTTAATACTGGGGTAATTAAAGTCACCCATGAATATGGTATTGGATTGGATGATGAGTGTTTCCAATAAGCTTAAATACATGTTACGGGTGTCCTGGGTCATAGACAGGAGCCTATAGTTTGCAAGGAACCGGTATGGGATTTTGCCAATGATGATTTGACCATGGAGAAGCTCAAGTGCATTATCCTGTTTCACCAGCCTTGAGGTATATTTATTTATGATGTAAACTGAGACACCTCCACCTTTAGTCCCTGTCTGTGTAGTAGCTGATTTAAATGTGTGGAAGGCATTATAACCTTGCACTATTGGTGTGTTCTCCTCGGCTTTAAAGCATGTCTTAGTGACTTCACAGACATCAGCATTCTCTAGGGTGAAGAAAGCTTCTAGGAGTGGAATTTTTTTGTTTAGACTCCTAGCACGGAGCAGTAACACCTTTAGATGTTCTCGGTTTTGATTTGCTATGTCAGAAGTACTTTCAATTTGGCATTTTCTAAAAAAAAAAAAACAATCTGTGGGAGGACAATGTTTTAGCTAATATTAAAAAGCCTAGAAGGGAGAGGTTCAGACCATCCCTGGCAAAGCAGCATGGTCTGTTGACCATCTCCTTCCATGCTGACAGGTATTGCACCCCATTAGAATGACACTGGAAACTAAGCCAATTATTAAAGTCAGTCATCTTTTTTTCATATTAAAGCATCATCCTTGGAGAAGGTAAAATGCTACTCAGTGATAGGCTCATACCAGTCTGGGACACACATTCCGAGAGCTCCATGATATCTCTCTTCATATTGTCCAGGGAGGTACATCTCAGGTCATTTATATTCACATGGAATTTGACTGAGTCATACTGGTATTTGTGGTCCAGTGACCTAAGTGCATGATGTATCGTGGCCCCTGATAAGCAAATGACTGTGACTTTCTCCTTACTCAGCCTGGTGAGATGGACATCAGTGTGTCTCACAATGGAGTCTCCAGTGGCCAGAATGTTGGATTGTGTGATGGATTGCCTTATGGGCTTAGAAGTAAAGGCTCCATGAGATGTGGCTGTATGTGTTGATGTGGGTTTTGTTTTGAAAGAGTGCGTTCAGGACTGTTGAGGGTATTTGTTATGTGTACTTCATCTAGGAAGTCATTGAGGTTTAAGAAGGTCGTATTTAAGTGCCTCAGCATACATGGGTCCATGTGTCTGCTTTGAATTGTGTGCAATGGGTGCAGCATGTGTTCTACTGTCAACCTTATTGACGTTAGGAGTGGTTTTATGTGAGAGCTTTGCCTCCAGTGACATGGTGCAAATTCATCTCTCACATACCATACCAGTTTGGTAATTAACTGGTTGTCAGTGTATATGAAGCAATTTCTACATTACCTTAGAATGCCCATATCCATTAAGCTGGTAACAGAGACAGTGGGAAAGTTCATATCCATGGCAACAGACCCTTTTTTCTTGAGTACACAGTTGGAGTGAGAATATAAAGAAATAGCAGTATCCAGTTTGCTACTTTTATGCCCATTGCTTGTCACTGCAAAGTAGTTGTCCTGTGTGCATCTAGTTATTGGTGAAATTTCAATGGTGCTTTTACATGAAAAATGTTAACACAAGATGTCTGTGGCTATACAGGGCACTGCCAAAAACTTGAGGGGAAGCTAATAAGTAGACTAAACCACAGAAAACAAGAAAAAAAAAAAACAGCCACAGATATAGCAAATGATTTAATAACTCACTCTAGTGCCTCAGCACAAAAGCCTTCAAAGGAGTAAACATCCTTTTAAACAACCCATTTATATCAGCATACATATAAAACAATTAACATTCCAATAAAACAATAAACCTTTTAATTACATTTCCATTCACAGTCTCTATTTAAACCCTTAGTGTCCAAAGTATTATATTTTAAAATATAAACAGTTTCTTTGTGCAATAATTTATGTTTAAAAGTTGCTATTTCCCCCCATCTGAATTGTAACTAGTTCTAAAATACAGCCCCTTAACAAAGAGTCATCACTTGCATGAAAATTCTTAAAGTGAACAGCCAGAGGGCTCTCCAAATGCATATTCTTAAGAGCCCTAATATGCTCTTGAAATCTAGTTTTGAAAGCTCACTGGCTCTCACCAATATAAAACAAAAACTACAGGGGCATTGCAAAACATAAATTATTCCCTCTGTGTTACAAGCAAATCTGTGCATATGTTTAAAATTAACATTATTAATTGTCGGAATGTGATTTACCACAAGATGTCATGTTGAACATTTACCACATTCATGTGTACCAACATTAGTCTCAACATGTACATCAATATTAGGTGTGGGGAAAACAAATCTGTTATATACTACAACATTAGCTATACTTCTGCCCTTTCTATAAGAGACATAGGGGACTTATTAGTTTGAAACTAATAAGTAGAGCCTGATGATTTATGGATAAAGTATTTAAGTAGGTAGTCTGAAGTTAGAAGCAAATCAAGCAGTATTAACTAAAAAGAAAGAATTAGGTTGTCAACAATGATGAAAAGAGGGGAGTCACCTGAATGGCTACTACTTGACTAATACTACTAGTATTCCTTTCACCACGGCTTCACTCTGTCTGGGTACAATGCTCCTTTGCTTCTTCTGTCACCAGTAGCAAAACAGTAACACCGACCCCAAGATGAAAAGCAGGCCACAGTCTGTTTGGTGATCCACAGTCTTGTCCCAAATGATGTAAGGGTCTGTAGACTTGTTGTAGACTTTTCGTGGTAGATGCCTTGAATATTAGCCAGTCCAATCTGGAAAGCCAAGCACAGACACTCACTTCCCAACCAGAAAGGGTGAGGAATCTGTGCAGGTTGTTTCTTCTCTCACCAGGAACAAACTATAAGTTCAAATTCCAAAGTCACACCTGTGAAGCAGTTACCAAGTTTCCTGGTTATCAGCAGTCCCCAGGAAATAATGTTTCTATGCTCCTTTTCTCAGGTCTATATTATAATCAAGAAAGCTGTCTTTCACGAATACATGTTCATCAACACATAAACGTTGAAGAAAGAGAACAGAGAAGTACCAAAAGAGTGAAATGGAGAACACTGAACGCATTCCCAGAAGTAACAGCGCGATAAGGTAAACCTAATTGTACAAACCTTACCTAAAACATTTTTTCAAACATTTTTGCAGGGGGGCAAGCCCCCTGCACCCCCTACAACCCCCTACTTATATATAGCAACTCTGAGACCACACTACAGTGGAGAAAAGGATTAATTTCCTCATCCCCATGATCACCCTCCTGGCCAAGAAAATCCGTTTGGCATTCTCCATTTCACTTTTTGGTACTTCGCTGTTCTCGTTCTTCGACGTTTATGTGTCAATAAACATGTATTCATGAAAGACAGCTTTTGTGATTCTGATATAGACCCCTTTTCTCACCAGGAACAAAACAGAAGCACTAATCCCAAGATGATTACTGAGAGGCAGAATGTGGGGTCTGCAGTAATTGGTGGTCTTGGAGCAGATATTGCAGATTTTAAAGGTAAGATGGAAAAATGGGCTAATACCCTAAGATGTGCACTAAACAGTTAGATGTTAAAGAGGGGTTAACTTAAGCTTTAGCTATCTAAGTGGAGAACCACTAATTTTAAAAGAGCAAGATAGATTGGAAGGGGTGAGCACTTTGGAATAAAGTGGAATGGCCAATAAATTTAAATAGTTAAAGAGGAGTTATTTCACAAAATGATAATTTTGTGGTTACTTAACAATAGCCAATGAAAGAGGAGAGGAAATGTGATATGTGGTCAAATTAACATAAGGGACAGGTAACTGGAAAGACAGTTGAGTTTAAAAATACAACAGTGCCAGGGTGGTAGGGTGGGGAAAAGCTTAATTTTTGTGTGACTCACAAGAGACACAGCTGTGGTCTCTTTTCTAGTTTAAATATGCAATTAAAAGCAGAATGCAAGTAAACACAGTGTAACAAAAATGAATCACAATATACAAGATAGAAGAAGCAATAAAGCAACACAAAGAACAAGAAAGCAAAAATAAACTAACCTTACCTTCCCAGCAAGTTGTGGCAAAGTCTGGGCAAGTTTTTCTAGTAAAGACCAATATTATATTGATGAACATACACTCAAGTTGACTGCTGTGAGATTATAACCCTTAAGAATCTAGTATTCTAGTTACACAAGTGTGAGCACATAGTACTTAACATCAATGCCACAGCACTGAAGAGTACCTGACCAGTTCTCTGTTTTGGAGAATTTGAGTGACACAGGGATAGTTTCAAAGCAATGCAGGTGTAATCATATTATCTTGCTAATCATGTGCTCCTTTCCCCTGACTAGAAACATTCCTATCATCAATGTGTACATTCTGTCATGGAGTTTGACACTGTCTGACAAAATGTAAGTATGGATTCATCTAGCATTGCTGAGATATAATTCTATCCCATGGTACCAACCTTTTCAAGCTCACTTCTTCTTAAGTCACGTTGTTTGCTGCCCTGTGTATACTTCTCCTTTTAATCTCAGTTCTATATTTTGACTTCCAGCCTAAATCATATTCCAAAAATGAATGCAACACATATATACCCACAATACATTATAGTGAATGTCTGTATTCTAGCTGTTCCAATGGCTTAGTTAACTCTTGAAATGATTTCTACTGTGTTAATGTACTGGGGGGGGGGGGGTTGACTCCCATGGGGGTTGTATGCTGTTGCACACTGTTTGATATCCACTCTTCAAGTACATCCCAGTTATGTGTTTTTGTAATGACCCCTTATAGTTGGGCACCTTCTGTGGCTCCCCTTTCTAATGCCTTGCTGTGTATGTGCCATATCAGTATAAAAGGCATAGGTTCAATTCTGTTGATGCCTGTTTGACTTCTTCACCCACCTACATCTTGCTCAGTCTTTATCTCCTGATGTTTTGTCATCCCATGTGCTTACCTCACTTTTTCATCTCTGTTTTATATCTTTCACAACCCTTAATCTTATCAAAAAAACACAATATCACACCACAAATGCTCAAAAATTACTTCCAAAACAACACAAATAATCTGCTTGTGGTTATAGACTGCACACCAGTTGGCAGAGAGAAACTTTGCATTTCAGATCTAAGCAGAGATAAATTACACTTCTTATTATATGGTGAAAATAGAAAAAAATCCTTTGACTGTGGTAAGATCTTGGCATCCTTTTTGCAACTGATGTGACAATTGATGTGTATCACCAAGCAGTATTGAAATAATGTGAAGATAGTATTTTCATTGTAACAGCTTTCATGGTTCATTCTAGCCCTGAAGTGATCTGTACGTTGTCATTGCACACACAATGTAAACAGAGATAGCTTGGCTGTGATCACAGACATGGTGTTTATAAATCTCTGAGACATAGTTTATTTTTAGGAAATAATTTAATATTGCATTCAGCTACTGTTACTATACAAAGGAACATCATTTTTTGTAATGTCACCTCAGACAAGTCCTCGCAACCCCCCTCCCCATATATCTAACACATAAAGTGCCAGACGCAATACTATTTTTTGAAAAAAAAAAACACTTTTCTTCAGATATTTACCTGAGAGTTAATGCCCATCACCTAAAACACCTTTTGTTGCACATTCAGTATTTTATTGAAGTGTATGTGATAATTAGTCTAAAAGTTACTTAGTGTTAATAAAGTAAGTAATGACTGAAACTTTTCCAGAAGCAAAACAGAGATCCATGTAATACTGGAAATTCTGTTGATACACATGCACACACTATGCTGCCATTTTATCAGCTGCACATCTTTTGAATGAACCATGACCTTTCTTCTGCCTGACTCTATGCTGTATGAATTAAAGTTCTCATCAATGGTACTTAGACCTTAACAATCCAGTTGTGTTAATGTCCAATATTCCCTCTAATTTCTTTGTTAGCTGTTAAAAGTTCATTGCACTGACTGTTTTAAATTGTCTCAATGGTCCTGTGCATGAAATTCTGAAACCCTTTTTGAAGCTTTAAGCTACTGGTAATTGTATTTTTAAAGCTTGAAATATTACATTTCATTTTATATTGTTATCTGTTTTGAATGTTCAAAGTGGAAATACTGAATTATTAAGGAGATTTTGTCATTTTGTTAATTACCTACATGTTTTTGCTGTGTGAAAGTATTTCATTTTAATTTTGCAAAATGCTTTGGAAAAAAGTGTGATAATAACATGATTTAACTTAACTTGGGATTAGGGAAAAAATACCAGTCCTCCATCCACAAGGAGCAGGGAATACACAACCTATAGTATATGGATCTAGAGAGGTATTTTATGGCGTCTGAGAGAGTTGGAAAAAAAACAGTGAAAGTGGTAAAAAGACACTGTATATGTTTAGGTGCAGAACTAAGGTGGAAGCATTTGGCTAAAATGTCTTTCATTACAACTCTGACATTAACAGTAGTCCCTAAAACCAGGCTGTATTGTCTGAAATCTAAAAACACTAGTAGGCCGTTGCAATGGCTGTTAGGAAACATTCCATGTAGTGCCCTCATTAATTTATACTGAGCCGTAATAAAGAAGCTGTCCTAATTTAACACTTCCCTTAATGCCCTTTCATTAAATACAGGTACCAAACTTTAGCTTCCTAACTCAATATTTTGCTGTACTTGATAAGACTGACTAAAAGAGCTGTCCTTATTCTCTGTTTCATGTATTTATTTATGGAGGAGCTCTCCGCCTGCTGTTCAGGATGTTGAGAGAGAGAGAGAGGGAGAAAGAGAGACACTTCTCTATGAAAATCTGTGCCTCAGATCAAAAGAGGGAGCCGATTCATGCATGCATTTACTTGATAAAACAGTTATCATTGATGATGTCACAAGAGGAACAGGTATATCACAAAGATCCCATATGTGAAGCAGAGTAAGTAACTTTGAAAACAGTCTAGAGGGGAACATTAGTAATCACAAATTCTGTCATTGTATAATTATGGCATTTTTTTAATGAATAGTAGGTTGTAAGCTTGTTTTGAAAACTTATAAACTAATAAACCTGAAAGTGCCACCTCAGGTTTGATAGACATTTCACATTACAGTAGTAATGTGGACAGTTTGCTTTTTAGCACCAACAGATTCAGACATGCAAAAAAAAAAATAGATTTGAGTATGTTCTGTATGATATATCAAAATGCTTAACATCGTACTAATCTGATGGTTGCTTTGCATGTTTGCAGTAGGAATGTTAAATTCATTGAGCATCACACATGCATAGACCAAGTAGGTTATTAACCCTTTCCAAAGTCTGGATGTAAAATGCAAGCAACTGCTATTGTGACCTTTCTTAGTAAACCATTTTAATAAATTTGCAAATTCAGATTAGTTTATGAAAAATTCCCTTAATTTAATTCATTGTTATATTGTTTATGTTACTTAGAACATTCATTAATTTCACCGAGGTTGTTTGAAGCTTTGTCCAGACCATAGAATGTTGCTCAAAATGATATATGTATTATACTCAAATCAAAATATATGTACAATACATATTTCAAGTGACTTGTACTAATACAGAATTTACTAGTCATCAGGTGCTAACTGTGTAGTTTGACAGAGTTTCCTGTCTCTTCATCCAGTGATGATAAATGTATGTGTAGTTTCCACTGCAAGAAAGCTTTCTTTACTCTGTTACTCATTTTAACATTAGATTTGTGGTGCGTCATTAATTTATCAATGTCTGATTATTAAGGACCACTCACAACTTATGAGAACAACAAATAGAAAAATTAGACAGCTAGACATCTAAACAGGTAGCAGGATATAAACAAACAAATGAATGAATGAATGAATGAATAAATAAATAAACAAACAAATAAATAACTCCTGTTCCCTTGTGTGGGGGGAGCTTTCTACTATTAAGTCAGCAAGGGAAAATTCTTTGAATGTAGTATTCCCTAATTTCCTGGAAGTCATTTTCTGTGTTGTTATTTTTCTTTTATCTCTTCTTATTTGTTCCCCAAGACTTAACTGCTTACTATACAGTTAGCCACCCTTTAAATGGGTGACCTAATAAGTGTATGTGGTGAGATATTACCAAAAATAAATGCAGATTTGTGATACAGTTAGTTACACAATGACTTATATGCAAGAGCATTTCCAGAAACTCTTCTGACCTTTCCTAGAAACCTTTCATGGAAAGATTTCTGGCAACCCTGTGAAAGTCTACATTCTGTAATTACTGGGGAGGGTCACACATGAGAGGTAGCATGTTATACAAATTGCACTATGAAAAAAATTATGGTAAGGTAACTATGGAGTTCATAAAGCTGCACTGCAGATGGCATTGCATAATACAATGTAGAGTAATATAATTGGGTCACCTTGTATGGCAGAAGTCTGTATGTCTGGTCAGAATTTTAATACATACTCTGCCACACTCTACCAACCTTATTCCCACTTCATAAGTAGTGGTGCAGGATGGGGCTGTACCTGGTGATATGCCCTGTAGTTCAGCATATACATCAGTGATATGGCCTAGCAGCTCTACTTCCCCTCTTCCACTTCCTACACCCTCATCTACTTTGTTGTAGGTTAGTGTTACTGGCCAGGGAGAGACACACTTTTGGGTGTGCTTTTGTAGTGGGCCCCTCAGTCTTGCAGTACTGCTACGCATGATTGATTGCATATTAACAGGTGACCCAAAGCATTCTATGCCATGATTACTTGATGGCATGCAAAATACATGCATAATAATACATGTTTGTGAAATACAGTGGGACATCTGAAGTACACTAGGAATACCTCAATACTTCAGGGATATTGTATGTCTATGAAATACAGTGGGCCATCTGAGGTACACTAGGAATAACTCAACACTTCAGGGATAACACATGTCTGTGCAATACAGTGGGACATCCAAGGTATACTAGGAATAACTTAACACTTTAGAGATGCAGTCCTTAGGAGGCTTTGCAGCATATTAATTCAAGCTTTACTCTGTTACAAGAAGGCAGTGTGCTTGCAATGCTGAGCAGAGCAATTCATACCACACACTATTTGCCATGAATCCCAGGCTGTATTCGCAAAAAGTAATGCAAAACAACAGCAGTAACACTATACAGAACAAATACACTGTCTTAAGAGATCTGTCCGGAGTTTGAAAGTTTCTTTCGGAAGGCTTTATTTTCCAAATATTCATTGCTAGCAAGGAGCCTAATTTAATTTTTCTCTAGTTTTGTGTGGGTTTTCTGAAATGTACTCTGCCCATATCTATCTACTGACTATTGTGCTATGATTTTGCATAGTTTTAAATATTGGCCTTACATAAACTAAAAACAAAACACTCTACTAAACAAACATGAGAAGCAAGCTTGGTAAATAAAAATATACAATATGAACATGTTACATGGTTAAGGACTTTCATTCTTTTATTCACAATAGAACATCACCAGAACCTACTGAACAACCAAACTGCAAACCTTTGCATACATTAAGTCATATAACTATGAACATATGAAATTTGATGATGTTAACACCACACACTACAAAAAATCATTTCAAACATAAAAGATATGTAAACCATAATAACAAAAAATATGTATTATAAATTGGAAAAAAATAAATTTAATATTAAGACTGCCATTAAGTACAGGGCTAATATCAGTGGCCAAAAACAAAACCTGCCATTTTAACTGTTTGATTTCAAGCAGATTGTTAATAATCCCCATGTTAAAATCAGTACCAACTTCATAAAAAGAATAAATAAATGTTTTACATTATTTGCAAACAGATATATGTTTAGTGAATGCATTAGTGTAATGTGATTTTAACATTGTCAAAGGGTAATGCTACTCAATGCTAGAAGTCTAAATCTCAAAATGCACTAACTCGAGGCACTCCTTAAAATGGAGAACATCGATATCTGTGCAGTGACTGAGACCTGGTTCAAGGCTCTAGAGAGCACCCCTGCATTGCCAGACTATAACTCATACCACACTTTTCAGCCATCTAACCTGGACCAGAACACCAAATGTGGAGGTGCGTCCATATTCATTAAGGATATCCACACCTCCAGGATAGTTGTGCAGCATAATGCATCTGAGGTTATCCAAGTGCAACTAACTCTGGGCAAAACTGCAATCCAAATTGTAGCTTGCTTCAGATCCCCCACCATGCCTCAGGATTTCCACTCCTCTTTTCTTGATATACTGGAAAATATTAGGGTTCAACCAAACACCCTAATAATGGGCGATTTCAACTACCCCACCATTAACTGGGAAAACTACTCATGTACCAACTCCTTCGCTCAACACTTTCTGGAATTCATAAATTCCAGTGCCCTGGATCAACTTATCCACACCCCCACCAGGGGCAACAATGTCCTAGACCTAGTCATTACCAACATGAGTGACTGGTGTTCCATACCTGAAGTCAACTCCTCATTGGTAAGCTCTGACCATAAGCTAATCACCCTAGATATACGTATCCCGCCCCCACCCACCATTAAGGAAACCACTGTAAAACATTTTTCCAAAGCCAACTTCATGCTTCTTAAGACAGAAGTGGTGAACTTCATGACACCCATGCAGATGGACAATACAGTTACAACTGCTGAATCCTACACAAATGCACTCTATAAGCACTTACATGAGTGCATGGATCGTGCTATCCCAAACAGAACCAAGATGCTATCCTCCAAAAAAAGGAATCCAATCTGGTGGTCCCCTGCCATAAACAAACTCTACAACAGAAGAGAGAAACTGTTGCAAAAGAGAGCAAAATCCCATGAGTGGAGGAGCTCCCTGGTCAGCCTCAGTAAGAAGCTGAGATCCCATATAAGATCCTCCAAAGCTAGCTACGAAAACAAAACCACCACTGATTCTAAGGGCAACCACAAAGCATTCTATAGCTATGTCAAGAATCTCAATGGCAATACTCAGATCTGCTCTGAGTTACAGCACAATGGCATGAAAATTACAGAACCAACTGATATGGCCAGCATCCTGGCAGATAGGTTCAGTGCTAACTTTACCCCCCTCTTACTCCCTAAAGCGCCCATATCTATACAGGAAGAATGCAGAGTCACTATAATCACATCTACGCAGGTAAAATCTGCACTCTCTAAAACCAAAAACACAGCATCCATGGGACCGGACAACATCCCAAGCTGCGTTTTACATGAACTTCAGAACGAACTGACTCCCCACCTAAGCACCATGTTCAATCATAGTCTCAAGTCAGGCTTTGTGCCCACTGAATGGCACTTAGCAACAGTTATCCCACTCCACAAAGGGGGAGCCATCACTGATCCTGGGAACTATCGCCCTATTAGTCTGACAAGCCTGGTATGCAAGGCCATGGAATGTATCATCATGGAACTCATAAACAAAGACATTGGTAACCTTCAAACTCTGGACCCCACCCAGTCCGGGTTTGTGAAAGGCAGATCATGCCTTCTGAACCTGATTGACTTTTTTGAGGCAGTCACCAAAGCCGTAGATAAGGGTAAGGTGGTTCACACAGCCTATCTTGACCTCGCCAAGGCTTTTGACACCATCCCCCATTCTTGAATTATAGCTAAACTCACTAAACTAGGTATAAAGCCCTACGTCACAAGATGGGTTGCCAACTGGTTTACTGACAGAACCCACACTGTAAAGGTTGCAGACTCCAAATCTGACTTCAAACCAGTGACAAGTGGAGTACCACAGGGTTCAGCCCTGGGACCCCTCCTGTTTGGTATCTACTTCTCTGAAGTACAGGCTAACACAGAAGGCCTCTGGCTAGCGAAGTTCACAGATGACTGCAAACTAGGAGCCATAGTAGAGTCCCCAAATGATGTGGACATCCTACAGAAGGGCCTCACTGAGACAGATGCTTGGTGTCAGATGCATGGCCTCAAGCTCAATGCCAAAAAGTGCATTGTCATCCCCTTTGGTAAAAACTCTGTACCCATGAACTACCACATAAGTGGCAGTCTACTTAACATGGAATGTGTGATAAGAGACTTGGGACCCAGGTGGACATTCATTTCTCCTTTGATAATCACATCACCAAAGTAGTCAGGAAATCCTTCTATGTGGCACACCTCATGACAAAAGGGTTCTCATCCAGGAAAAAAGAGGTCATTGTTCCCCTCTAGTCGGCACTCATTAGACCCATTATAGAGTACAATGCCTCTTTTGGAATGTACCTCACAAGACATCTGCAGCAGCTGGAAAGGCCACAGAAGTACCTCACAAAGAGGATTACTGGCCTCAAACAGATGCCCTACACTGACAGTCTCAAAAAGTTCCAGCTTTACTCTGTAGCATATCACCTACTCTGAGGAGATCTCTGCCTAACATATAAAGCTATGTTAAACTCAGAGCTGTTGGACATGCTACACCTAAAGAAATCCCAATCCCTACGAGCTACATGCTCCATGCTCTAGGGACCTAAACCTTGACTACAATAAACAGGACATGCTGGAGGGATAGATTCCTGTCCCAGAGACTTCCTATACTCTGGAAAAAGCTACCCATCGATGTCAAGCAAAGTTCCTCATTTGCACTCTTGATGAGTGGATGGGAAATAGAAAATACACCCTGGGGATCACTTCTGTGGCTCTGCTTAACAGAGGCACTGGAAATTAACTTTCTTCAGTGGCATAAGCCAGTGAACGTTTTTGGCTAGGCTTACTTAGACCATTGGGCCAATAGCCTAGTACCTACCTATGAACCTATGAACTTATGAGTTCTAGTGTGTTTATCTATGAAGAAGTCCTGAAAAAAACAAGTGGCCAAATATACCATATTAATAAATGTTCAGTTATATCTTTTCTTGGCTGTAATTTCATACCCAGAATATTTTAAAACCATACTCTGTCCACAATTTACAATTTTTGCAAGCATAGTACCAAAAGGATCTACACAGGTTTTGTTCACTCTATTAGCCCATTGCGCTCTGTTTTTGGATTTACCAAAATGATCTACACTTCATTAACATACCCACTGCTGGATTTCTCAAATACATATTTTTAAATTTCATTTTTCTTATAACAAAACATAGGATTAGAACCTGCACTAAGGTTTTTGTAGCTGTTACATTACTCTCATACCAGTGGATACTAATGTATATGGAGCTTTTACATTACTTCCATACCAGTGGAAACTACGGTATGTATAGTTATTAATATTTTACCCCTCCCAGTGGACATGAAGGTATGTGTAGCTGTTACTATACTTTCCATACCAGTGGACTCTAAGGTATGTGTAGCTGTTATATTACTCCTATACTAGTGGACACTAAGCTACATGTCGTTGTTACTATACATTTCCTTCTATTCATATGTTGAAGTATTCATAACATGAGGGAGTCTGCCACCGGCTGATTTGTACGTCTGGCCAGTATACAAAAATCTAATACTACTGTAGGGTATATGCGATGCCGCGTATATTACTGGTCCTACGTCAGTCATAAAATGATGTCAGGTATAAAGCAGATGTCACTACATACCAAGCCTCAGAACTTTTCTATAGCCAATCAGATCATTTTCTCCATTCTTTGCTCATCAGTTATGGATTCCTTTCAGATATGTGCCCCATTTGAGTTTTTATTGCTTTGTTTGCTACTGTTGTCATTGAGGTTACATGTCAGCTAGGAAGAGCAAGTGTCAGTGTGGAAGGCAGACTCTAGATAAAGACTCCCAAGACGTTTGTCTCTTTTGGCTAGGCCCTAATCACTAGTATACCTCTTGCTTGATTTGCAGTGCCTTTGTGCCCAAGACCTTGGGTCATTTAGCTTCACTATTTTGTACCTAGAAAACCAGACTGCCTGTGCCCTGGCAGCCAGACTCCTCTTTCCTTTCACTTTTCCCTTTCTCTCCCTGCTTGGAAACAGATCACCCAGGACTCTTGGGTCTTCTCCATTATCCTTCAAGGATACTTCATGGTGTGGAAAACTCCATCTTTATTCAGGGGTGTACCTCAATCCACAAAGGAACAGCTGGATTACTTTCCCCAAGTCATTTTCAGTCTTTTCTCTCAAGGCACCATTGAGGATGTGCCACCTCCACAAACAGAGAATGAGTTCTGCACCAGGATGTTCCTGGTCCCCAGGAAGGATGGTCTCTGGAGGCCCATCCTAGACTTATGCCTCCTAAATACCTTCCTGAAGATTCCCACCTTTTACATGCTATCCTTGCACACACCTCTTCCCCTCGTCCTTCCTCAGGTCTACATGGTGTCACTGGACATCAAGGATGCTTATCACCACATTCCTTTCACCCTCAGTTCAGGAAGTATCTTAGCTTTGCTATTGTTTCCTCACATTTTCAATTCTCTGCCTTGCCTTTCGGATTTTCTGTGGCCCCAAGAGTCTTTCACAAAATGCTTAGCTCCTGTTGTAGTCTTTTGCAGACTAAGGGATATCCAAATTTTCCCATACCTGGATGATCTTCTCCTCCAGGCTCATTCTCCAGACACCTTTCAATAGAATCTACTGTTTATGGTGTCTCTGCTGGAGGGTCTAGGATTTACTACCAACTACCAAAAATCTACCCTGGTTCCTTCACAAGACCATGTCTTCCTAGGATGAAGAATCCAAACAGGCAGGATGTTGGCTTCCTTACACCCAAAAATGTTTTGTCTCTCACTACCCACTTCCAGGCCCTCTTGCTTCTTCCATCCCTGACTGCCAGGGAGTTTCTATGCCTCTTGGGCTTTATGGAATCCACTATTCCCATGCTACCACTAGCCAAGATACACATGAAGAAATTCCAGTGGTACCTCAGGTCAATTTGGGTGCAACACTCCCATCCACTGGAGTTTGTGATTCTCCATCTCCCCTGCTTGAAAAAGGAACTAAATTGATTCAGCAGATTGCCTTGAATCCAGGCTTACCCTTACAGCCACCCCTTCCCACTCAGGAGCTGTACATGGATGCTTCAGACATGGGATGAGGAGCAACTCTGGCTTCTTGGAAGTTAAAGGACATGTGGTCCCCCTCCCAAAAGAGGGAACACATAAATATAAAAGAGATAAGAACCCTTATTTTCACTCTACAAAGCTTCAAACCCTTTCTTCTTCCAAGCACCTTGACGTGGTTTACAGACAACTCCTCAGTCCTTTGCTGTGTCAACAACCATGGGGGATCAAGTCTTATCTCCTATGCAGATTGGCTTTCCTGGCTTTGGAGTTAGACTGTTAGAGTCAACTCAGCCTCCAAGATGTTTATATTCCTTCCACTCAAAATGGTGTGGTAGACAATGAGCAGGTCCATGACTCAATCCCACAAATCGATGCTATAGAAGGATATGTTTCTGGACATTGTCCATCAATGGGATACACTTCAGGTAGTTCTCTTTGCTTCCCCCATGAGCAAACAACTTGCAAAGTTTTGTGTGAGAGTTCCCGATCCTCCAGCATGGAAGGTAGATGCCCTGTCCTTTTCTTGGAAGGGCATGTTTCTCTATGCATTCCCTCTCCTTCCCACATCTCCAAAAAGTCCTGTTGAAGATTCAACAGAAGCAACCAAAATCTTGTTGGTGACTCCCTTTTGGCCAAGACAGAATTGGTTCCCCCTTCTTCTCCATTTAACCAAGGACAATCATCACAAGTTACCCCATAGTGTGGACCTACTCACACAGGACAAGGGATCTCTAATACACCCACAGATGTTAACCCTGCAACTGACCTTGTGGGTCATAGGGCTTTGATTCCATTTAGACACTTTTTCTCTGAGGATATGCTGCAAGTTCTGCAGGAGGCCAGGAAACCCAATACTAGGAAATCTTATATTTCCAAATGGAAAAAGGTTTTCCATCTGGAGTCTTTCTAAGGACCTGCAACCACTGTTGTTGGATGTTCCAGTGATTCTGTCTTACCTGTGTGAATTATTGATGAGTGGCTTGTCATACTCTTCAGTAAAAGCTTATCTTTTCCCTATCTCAGCAGGTCTGTCTATGATTCCTCCCTTGGCCTCAAGGCTGGAAGTTAAACTTTTCCAGAAAGGCATCCTACATATTAGACCACCAAGAAAATCCGTTCCTCCTCTTTGGAATCTTACTTTCATTTTTGAAAAACTTCCCCTGGCTCCTTTTGAGCTCACAAGTTCTTCTTCTCTTCAGCATTGCACCTGGAAAACAGTTCTTCCTGTAGCCATTACCTTGGTTAGAAGAGTTTCTGAACTTCAGGCACTGATGGCTCCTTCTCCCTTTACTGTTTTCCACAAGGATATGGTTTCCTTACACACTAACCCCTCTTTTATGCCCAAGGTGGTGAATGAGTTTTCACTCAGTCCGTTAATTTTAAAACATTTTTCCTTCTCCACAATCCTCTGTTGAGAGGATTTTACACACCTTGGATGTGCATAGACAACTCAGATTTTATTTGGACAAAACCAAACCTATTGGGAAACCTCGTCATCTTTTTATCTCCTATCAG
The DNA here is from genome assembly GCF_019279795.1 of Protopterus annectens. Lineage (NCBI taxonomy): Eukaryota > Metazoa > Chordata > Ceratodontiformes > Protopteridae > Protopterus > Protopterus annectens. The sequence goes on along the minus strand of NC_056736.1, from coordinate 82,484,429 downwards.
CTTAGTGTTTTGGACAGGCCTGTTTCCAAGCAGACTATTTCCACTTGGATTTCCAAAACTATTTCCTTTTGCTGTGTGTCCCATGGGAAAACTCTTGCTTCCCCAGCTAGGGTTAGTGCTGTGTCCTTTTCTGGTGCATTTTTTAAAGGTCTAGTCACCTTCTCTATATTAGAAGCAGCTACCTGGTCCTCTGTACACACTTTCACAAAACACTGTAAGGTGGATGACATTTCCAGGTCTAGAGCTGGGTCTGCAAGGGCTACTCTTCAGGGGTTTGTAGACAGTTCTACTCCCCCTCTGCCCAACTCTTCTTCTGCATGAGCTTTGGTACTCTCCCTCATGTTATGAATACTGCCACATATGAATAGAAGGACATAGAATAGTTGTGTAAAATCTTACCATAATCATTGATGTCCTTTTCTTCTATATGTTGCAGTATCCCACCCGCCTTCTCCCTGATGATTACCTGTTTGCTGGTGGTGTATTCCCTCACCTTACTTCAGGCTGGTGCTCTTCCTGTGGCATTCAGGTTCTGAGGCTTGGTACATGCTGATGTCTACTTTATACCCAATGTAATTTTATGACCAATGTAGGACCAGTACTATGTGCGATGTCGCACGTACCATACTGTAGTGTTAGACTTTTGTATACTGGCCAAGTACAAGTCAGCCAGCAGCAGACTCCCTCATGTTATGAACACTGCAACATATAGAACTGAAGGACATCTATGGTTATGGTAATATCTTACACAACTATTCTTTCCCATACCAGTGAACACTAAGGTATGTGTAGCTGTTGTAATATTAACACACCAGGGAACACAGAGTTATGTGCAGCTGTTACATTACATACACACCAGTGGACACTAAGGTATGTGAAGCTGTTACATTAATCCCATACCAGTGGACACTTGAGTATGAGCAGCTGTTACTATACTTTCCATGCCAATGGACAGTAACTTATGTGCATTTATTACATTACTCTCATACCAGTGGACATTAAGGTGTATGAAACTGTTACATTACTCCCATACCAGTAGACACTAAGGTATGAGTAGCTGTTATATTACTCCCATACCAGTGGATGCCAAGCAATGTTTAGCTGTAATATTGCTGCCACGCTATTGTACAATCATGTATGTGTAGATGTTATATTGCTCCCATACCAGTGGACACTAAGGCATTTGTAGCTGTTACTGTACTTTCTCCACCAGTGGACATTAAGTGTATGTGTAGCTGCTACATTACTCCCAGACCAGTGGAAACTAAGTTAAGTATAGCTGTTAAATTACTCCCATACCAGTGAACAGGAAGGTATGTGAGCTGTTATATTACTCTTATATGGTATGTGTAGCTGTTATATCACTCACATATCTACGGACATTAAGGTGTATGTAGCTGTTACTATACTTCCCATTCCAGTGGACACTGAGGTATTTGAAGTAGTACTATACTTCCTACACCTGTGGGCACTAAGTGTACATGTAGCTGTTTCATTACTCCCATACCAGTGGACACTAAGGTAAGTATAGCTGTTATAATACTCCCATACCAGTGGACAGAAAGGTATGCATAGCTATTACTATACTTCCCATACCAATGGACAATACGTTAAGTGTAATTTTTACATTACTCCCATACCAGTGGGCACTAAGGTATGTGTAGCTGTTATATTACTCCTATATGGTTGATGCTAAGGTATGAGTAGCTGTTACATTACTCTCATACAAGCGGACACAAAGGTATGTGAAGCTGTTACATTACTTCCATACCAGTAGACACTAAGGTATGAGTAGCTGTTATATTATTCCCATACCAGTGGATGCTAAGCAATGTTTAGCTGTAATAATACTCCCACACCAGTGTACAATCATGTATGTGTAAATGTTATATTGCTCCCATACCAGTGGACACTAAGACATTTGTAGCTGTTCCTGTACTTCCTACACCAGTGGACATTAAGTGTATGTGCAGCTATTACATTACTCCCATAACAGTGGAAACTAAAGTAAGTATAGTTGTTAAATTATTCCCATACCAGTGGAATCTAAGGTATATGAGCTGTCATATTACTGCCATACCAGTAGATACTAAGGTATGTGTAGCTGTTCTATCACTTCCATATCTGTGGACATTAAGGTGTATGTAGCTGTTACCATACTTCTCATTCCAGTGGACACTAAGGTATTTGAAGCAGTTACTATATTTTCTACACTCATGGGTAGTAAGTGTACATGTAGCTGTTTTATTACTCCCATACCAGTGGACACAGAGGTAAGTATAGCTGTTATAATACTCCCATAAATGTGGACAGAAAGGTATGTGTAGCTATTACTGTACTTCCCATACCTTTGGACACTAAGGTATGTCTAGATCTTACATTACATACCATTGAGATATGTGACGTTGTTACATTAATACCATGCCAGTGGATACTATGGTGTGTGTAGCTGTTACTACACATCCCATACCAGTGGACACTTGAGTATGTGCTGCTGTTACTATACTTTCCATACTAGTGGGCAGTAATTTAAGTGTAGCTGTTACATTACTCCCATGCCACTGGACACTAAGGTATGTGTAGTTGCTACTATATTCTCATTCCAATGGACACTAAGGTATTTATAGTTTTTTATATTACTGTCATAGCACTGAACACTAATGTATGTAAGTTACTGTACTTTCCATACTACATATTAGTGGATACTAATGTATATCTAAATGTTACATTACTCCCATAACAGTGGACACTAAGGTATGTGTCAATGTTATATTAGTCCCATATTTGTGGATATTAAGGTATATGTAGCTGTTATTATACTTCCCATTACAGTGGACACTAAGGTATTTGTAGAGTTTATATTATTCCCATAACGGTGAACACTAAAGTATGTCTACCTGTTATTATACTACCCATACCAGTGGACACTAAGATATGTGACCTATTATATTACTCATGTAGCAGTGGACACTAAGGTATGTGTAGCTTTTATATTGCTTCCATAGCAGTGGACACTACTGTATCTGTAGCTGTTACTATACTTTCCATACTATTGGACACTAAGATATATTTGGCGGTCACCATATTTACCATACTTATGGATACTAAGGTTTGTGTAGCTCTTATGTTACTCCCATGCCAGTAGACACTAAGGTATGTGTAGCTGTTACTATGTGTCCCATACTACTGCAGGCTGTTGCTCACCAGGTCAGGATAAAACAGGCGAGCTTCATGGGTTCTTGTTCAAGCAGCTTTACTGTATACTAGTACATCATAAAATAGGTTAAATAACTTTAACTTGTAAACAAACTACCTGTCACGCACATAGGTGTTAACACTCTGGCGGCACCTTCAAAATAGCACTGAAGCTAACACGTGCTTGGTATTTATGTGCACACACAGAACTTGGAAATGCTTCTTAAAGGTACAGCACATCTGTTATTCTACATCCTCCCTCTTTGAGAAAATGAGTTAGACATTATCACTGATATTAATGAATATGCAAATTACACAGAAATGATTTTCATCATGCAATTATACAAAGCTAGATACATATATAGAACTATGTCCAAGTTGCTGTGTACTTTAGGCTTTGAAATGCGACCATGTCATGTGACATAAAATTTCGGCTCTGGCTTAGCAATTGGGATTGTCTCTGCTGATTGTTCTATCTTAGGAACACTAGAATCATCTATCAGAACAGTCTCAGGAAACAAGACACGTTCTGGAACAGGAATATCATCTGGATTGTTCTGAGAGTTAAAGTCTTTATCACAGGTATGATGTTGTGATATCAGTTCTGCCACCGGAAGAAGATGTCTGCAATTTCTCCTGTACTCTACATCCTTGGATTTAATAAAACGGATCTTGGCTCTGCACAAATACTCATCACTTGGCCAATCCGGTTGAAACCTTTCACCATTTGCATCTTCACTGTCTCTCCCTTTTCCAATAGATGAAGAAATTTGCTGAACTTGTCATTGCTGGACTTTTGAAAATAATGCTTTCTAGATAACTGGACTTTGATTGCTTGGTTGTTCTTAGCTTTAGGCTTCAATAAACTAGAACTGATAGACAATGTTGTTCTGGTTTGCCTAGATAAAAGTCTCTGAGCAGGTGAGCCAAGTATATCATCACAGGGTATGTTTCTGAGATTGAGTAAATTCAAAAAAACATTGGTATTATCACACTTTGACTTCTCAAGTAATTGGTTTGCACTCTGTATGGCACATTCAGCAAGTCCATTTGATTGTGGACACTCTGGACTACTAGTAACAATTGCAAAGTCCCATTCTCTGGCAAATTTCTGAAACAATTGACTGGTGAATTGTGTGCCATTGTCAGAGATTAATTTCTGTGGATTGCCATGGTCTGAGAAATGGTGTTTTAACTTAGTAATGTCTATAGTAGAAGTGAGATTAGGTAGTAGATCGATCTCAAACCAGTTTGAATAAGGGTATACCAGTACTAAGCAATGTTGATTGTTCCACTTGAATATGTCAGTAGCTATAATTGACCAAGGTAGATCAGGAATTTGACTTAGCTGAAGTGGCTCTCTTTGCAAATGCACTTTAGTACTATTACATGCTGAATAGGAAGAAAGTACTCTAGCAATGTATTTCACTAGAGAAGTCCAAAATACTAGTCTCTCGCCCTTCTCTTAGTAGACTGAGAACCCGGGTGACCACGATGCAAAATTTGGATATATTCTCATTGAAAGGAAGCAGAAATAATAATTTTAGGACCTTTGAAAATAATGCCATCTTCCATCAACATCTCATCTCTGTAATGAAAGTAAGATTGCACTTCTGGTAGTACACTAGATTGCTTTGATGGCCATCCAACACAGATATAGTGACTGAGCTTCTACAAAACTGTATCAGTCAATGTATGATTTCTTAGCTCTTAAAGTCTTGTGGTAAAAAATGTACACACTTCCATGACATCAAAGTCAACATTTTCTGGGTCAAGCTGTTCTGTAGTATTTCTGGGTGATCTGGATAGGGCAACAGCCAGATAAAGAAGTTTGCCTTTCGTATAGACCATTTTAAAGTTATACATTTGCGATTTAAGCATCATTCTTTGTAATCTTGCTGGAGTGGAATGCATAGTCTTCTTTAAAATAGTAACCAAAGGTTAATGATCAGTTTCAGTCTGGATTTCTCAACCGTAGATATAATCATGAAACTTGAAACATGCAAACACTATTGCCAAAAGTTCTTTGTCAATTTGAGCATACTGCATCTCAGTCTGGGTAAGTATTCTAGATGTATAGGCTACTGGCTTGCCTTCATGAAGAATAACTGCACCTAAACTGAATTTCAAAGCATCACAGGAAAGAGTTACTGGTTTGTTTACATCATAGCATTTTAATGTTGGTGGGGTAGCAATTTTCTGCTTAAGAACTTCAAAAGCTCCTTGATGCTGGTCTAGCCATGACCAGGTAACATTTTTACATGTAAGCTCTCTCAAAAGCGCCATCAACTCTCTGAAGTCTGGTATAAATTTGCCTAAGTAATTTACCATGCCAAGAAAATGTTGTAGAGCTTGCACATTATCTGATGCTGGCATTTCAAGAATGGCTGCTTGCTTGGACAGGTCTGGTCTCAAGCCAACACTTGTAAACAAATGACCTACATATGTAACTTCTGGTAGTCTGAATTTGTACTTCAGAGGATTAAGCTTTAAGTTCACTTCATGTGCTTTGTCTAGAACATTCTTAAGATTTCTGTCATGCTCTGCCTCACCATTTCCTCTGACCAATATATCATCTACTAATATGCCACAAAGATAACCCCAAAATAATTGCTCCATTGCACGCTGAAAGACTTCACTTGTAGAATTTATTTCAAATGGCATCCTAAGGAATCTATATCTTTCAAATGGGGTACTGAATATAGTCAGTAATGAAGATTTGCGATCAAGCATCACTTGCCAAAATGAACTCTTTACATTTAAGACAGAAAAAAACAGTGGCATTCGGTATCAGGGTTGCAACATCTTTGACAGTATGCATGGGATGATGGAGTCTCTTCAATGCTTTGTTCAAGTCTCTTGCATCAATACATATTCTGATTTCATCTGAGCCTTTTTTATGAGCTGCTACCATGAACAATGCCCATTTGGTAGGTTCTGTAGCTGGACAAATTACACCTTGTTGAACCATTTTGTTCAACTGAGCTTTGACTTTATGCTGCATAGCTATCATAACTCTTCTTGCCGATCTGACCACTGGACTGATTTCTGGGTCTAATTTCATGTTATATACAACTGGAAATCTACCCAACTCGAAAACATCAGCATACTCTGAAAATAATAGTGTTGGTGAACTAGGAAAGGTGCTTACCTGATAACTTCCTTGGTAAAAGAAAGAAGATTCATTTTCAAACTATCTCTGAGACACAGTAATGACTGTACAGGTCTTTGAACCACATAGAGCAATAGGGTATAACAGTTCTTGGCCACATAACATGAAAGCACTACTGAGCCTTTGGTTTGAATTTCTTCACCTCCATAAGCAACAAGTTTTGCACAACTAGTGACATTTAGTTGTTCACCAGCTCTGACCCTTGTAAAGGTATCTGCAGACATGACATTACACTTTGAACCAGTGTCTACTTTAAGCTCAGTGGATTATCATTGATCCGGCCAGTACAAAACATTTCTTGCCAATAAATCTACAGCATCAATCTTTTCACCAATTACTGATACGCCATCTACACAGAAAGCAGACTATTGCAGGTCTATTTGATTAATTTGCTTTTTGAAGTGATTCTTCTTTGTAACTGTGTGAGGCTTACTTGATTTATAAAATCTTTGAAAATGGTTCCATTTTTTACACTTGTGACATTACTAGCCAAATGCTATGCACTTTTCTCTTCTAGATTCATGGTCGGCACCACAATTGTGGCAGTTAACAATAAAGCTTGATTTGGGTTTTGCTGATTATCTTATACTGTACTGAGCACTGTTTGTTTTCACGAGGTACCCTTGGTTCGACACTGAGCATGCTCCTTTAATTGAACTGGTCTTGGAATGTGCTTGAAGACTATAGGTTTTACCTGAAAGTCCCACAGGGGCTGCTGCTGCCACATGTTTAGGCCTGCTTTTGCCTGTCACATGTTGCATGCTGTCTACATTAGCTCTGGAGCCTGCTGAAAACATGCTGTTATTACTAGCAAGCATATTTATGTGTCTTTCTGTAACTTCATGAATCTGACAAATCTCAGTGGCTTTACTCTGTGTTAAATCACTGTCATGAAGCAAAATCTGTCTCACAGCACCATTATTAATACCACAAACAAGTCTGTCCTTTATTAACTCATCCTTTAAATCACCAAACCTATACATTTTAGCTTTGTTTCTCAGGTCAGTAATATAAGATGCAAAAGTCTCCCCTTGCTTTTGGTTTCTCATGTAAAACAATTGTCTCTCTAGTGTAACATTAGTCTGGGGATTACACATTTCTCTGAATTTGCACTTCAAACACTTGGGGTCCTCCATTGATTCAGCCTGCACAACACAAGTTTCTCCTCCTTCACCTACATATTCTGCTGGTGCATAGACAAATGAATGCTCCCTTTCAATAGCTTCTGACCCTGCTAGGTTCAGAAAAATGAATGCCCTGGTACATGCATCTTTATCAGAATAGGCTGCTTATATAAATGTATTGTATTCTTGCTCAAATATTCTGCAGTTCTCTGCAATATTCTGATCAAACACAAGTGGCTGTGGCTTATGAAATCCATCTGCCATATTAACATATCTCAGTGAAAACTCTTGCAAATATACCACAACCACACACACTTGTACATGCACGTATACATGTGGTTGAAAATTATGCCAGTACTTGTAACAACACAATGAGCTTTTGTATAACTAAATTTCACAAAATAAGTTTCCTGGGCACTGTGACACTTTGAAATCTCTTTACTGTAAAAACCACTTGCCATGAAATTACTTTGCTATATGAGCCATTTATCTTGTAATGGCTTTAATGCTAAAGTCATTTATCACCATTATTTTACTGTACAAGCCTTTATCTTATAATTGCTTTAATCCCAAATCCATTTATCATCATTTTATTGCCAAATTCATTTATCATCATTTTAAGAAACATTTCAAACAACTGCACAATGTGAATAAACTGGGCATGAAACATTTTGAAGTAACTATACTTTGCGAATACACTATCTTGAAGTAACAGCACTTTAGGAATGAACTATCTCGAAGTAATTGCACCTTGTGAATAAGCTATCTCTAAGTAATGGCACTCTGCAAATAAACTGTTTTGAAGTAATTGCACTTTGTGAATGTATTGGGCAGAAGAAGCTCAGAGTGAAAAACACATCAGAATAACTGCCCTATGTGAATAAACAATACACAGTATACTGTAATTTCCCCAAACTGGCTACATTTTGCCAAACAAATCTATACAGTGCACAAGACAGTCTGTAATGGTGGAACTCTGCAAACAGACACACAAGAAACTTTTGAAATGGCTGCACTTGACTGCACTTCATGAAATAGTTGCACTTTGCACACAACAAACTCTTCAGGATAAATGCAGAGTAGTAAGCACATACTGTAAACACAAAATAAGAAAAAACAACTCCAATGCAGGAATCCACTTCAAACGAAAAAGTAACGTCGACCACTGTGTAGATGAAAACGACAATAAGGTACAGACCAGGAACTTGATGCAGATGATTTTATTCCAATAAGGCACTGACATATGACTCTGATGAAGCCAGTTTTTCTGGTGAAAGCGTTCAGTCGGTGTGCCTTATTGGAATAAAATCATCTGCATCAAGTTCCTGGTCTGTGCCTTATTGTCGTTTTCATCTACACAGTGGTCGACATTACTTTTACATACTGTAAACACCTTTACACACTTTGAAATACTTTGAACAACTCGTTATGCTATTCAAGGCTTCAATCAATGCAAAGTAGCAATTTGTGCCAAAACACAGTAATTTGCCAAGATACATGCAGTCGCCTTTGCTTTCCTTATACTCAATGTGCCCTTTTCTGCCCTTTCTGTTATAGTCGTTTTGCTCATTGAATCTCTTAATGTGCCCTTTATGCCTTTTTGTTATATTTGTTTTGCTCATTTAATCTCTTTTCATGCCCATTATACTTTCTTGTGCTCGTTTTAGCTCTAAACATGCTTGTTTCACTTTAAACATGCTTGTTTCACTTTAAACATGCTCGTTTTACAATTCTGAGATAATTATGTACCTTTTATGTACTTTTATGATGCTTGTTTTATCAAATAACTCGGTTTCAAACATTTTGTTTGATTAATGAGCTCTTTTATGCTTCTTGTTTGATTAATAAATGTTTCTGTGATATTCATTTGCTTAACAATATGTTTTCTGCCCTTGTAATGCTCCATTTCACCTCTTTTTAATAAATAAATAATTTGTATGTGTTCTCTTTACCTTTTGACTTGTTTCTAGCCCTTTTTTGCTGTTGTTTTTTTAGTTTAGTTAAATTCCACCAATTTCCACTATTTTCGACCAAAAAGAAAGCCAAATAGATGGGAAAATGCTCAATTTATTAGTAACAAACAAAGCTTTCGGAAATGTCCCTTCTTCAGTGTTAATTTCAGTTAATCAAACATCTTAAAATTTATAGCAGTTTCAAAAAACCCCACCTGACACAGCCATCCAATCCATAACTTAACATCATTAACATTTCATTAAATATGCAATTAATTCTAAAAGGAGTACTAAAAGAAATATCTTCCATTCTTATGTCAGATACAAACATATACATATATATGTATGTAAAAAAATATATATACATAAAAATATATGAAAACATTTTCTATTATAGAAATTAATAAGAGAATTATTTCATGTATATAATACAATGTATTACTAATAGTCTGTCTGCTTTTACATAGCCATCACAATTACTAAATTATAAAAACAACAGTGAAAAAATGACCATGAAAAAGTTATTTTACTGCATATATTCTTTGAATACTCAAGATTTTTTAGTTTGCCTTCGCCATTACCTCTGCACTTCATGGCTCTGAAGAATAGTCTTTGCCATCCCACTTCTGACACCACGTCGCTTGCCAGGTCAGGATAAAACAGGCGAGCATCATGGGTTCTTGTTCAAACAGCTTTATTGTATGCAAAACATCATAAATGAGGTTAAGTAACTTTAACTTATAAACAAACTAGCTATCACGCACATAGATGTTAACGCTATGGCTGCACCTTCAAAACGGCACTGAAGCTAACACGTGCTTGGTATTTATATGCACACACAGATCTTGGAAATGCTACTTAAAGGTACAGGACACCTGTTATTCTACACAGACTAAAGCATGTGTAGCTGTTAAATTACTCCTATACAAGTGAACAGTAAGGTATGTGCAGTTGTTACATTTTTCCCATACCAGTAAACACTAAAGAATGTGTAGCTGTTACTATGCTTCCTATACCACTGGGCACAAAAGGATGTGTAGCTGTTACTTACCTTACCAGTGGACACTAAGGTATGTGTAGTTGTTATATTACTCCCATACCAGTGAACACTAATTTATGTATAGCTGTTATACTACTCCCATACCAGTGAACACTAATGTATGTGTAGCTGTTATACTACTCCCATACCAGTGAACACTAATGTATGTGCAGCTGTTATACTACTCCCATACCAGTGAACACTAATGTATGTGTAGCTGTTATATTACTCCCACACCAGTGAACACTAATGTATGATTAGCTGTTATATTACTCCCATACCATTGAACATTAATGCATGTGTAGTTGTTATACTACTCCTATACCAGTGAACACTAATGTATGTGTAGCTGTTATACTACTCCCATACCAGCTAACACTAATGTATGTGTAGCTGTTATATTGCTCCCATAACAGTGAACACTAATAGATGTGCAGCTAATATACTACTCCTATACCAGTGAACACAAATGTATGTACAGCTGTTAAACTACTCCCATGCCAGTGGACACCAAGGTATGTGTAGTTGTTATAGTATATGAAATGTGTTTTAGTATGATTTTAAGCACTAAAGAAGAGTCTCAAAAGCTTTGCTATTAAACTTATTTTTACATTACTTTGTGAGTTTCTTTCACTTTTTATTCTTAGACTGTTTTATTTGGAATTCTGTACTGGGTGTTTACCAGTTTGTTTTTTTTGCTTTGTTTTTGTTTTGCATGTACCAGAATGACATTTTCTGCTCTTCTGACTTTGCCCAGCTTTTGCTGTCTGCTTCCTCCAGAGAATTTGAGATTTTGTATGGCAACAAGACATATATTTGTACGTAGGTGACTACCATTTACAAATAGTGGAATGCTTCAGATGTTCTTCGTCTTCCCTTGCTGCAGTCCTGACAATTGGGGTATAGTCCGCGTCCCCAGTCGGCCCGAATATCAGAGTAAGGCTGGCGGCGTCATGCTGCCTTACGCAGCACCGTCGTCCAGTAGGTAGGCGCATGACCGCGTTTTGCCGCATGGTCCGATGCAGAAGCAATTTTGCGAGTGCAGGTTGGCGTTCTGAGATTTTGGAGTTTCAGACCGAGTACAGAGTTGGAACATTTTGGTTTTTCTTGCCTCAGTATTTAACCGGATGTCAGAAAAAGTGAATAACTGTATTTCTTGTGGGAAGCAGATACCGCATAGGGATTATCATACATTGTGTATACCTTGTTTAGGGCCTGAGCACGACGTTGTTGGTTGCCGCTCTTGTGCTAGATTTAACAAGCACTATTAAGAGGAGGCTTGATTGTGCTAGGTTAGTGTTTGGGCGGATGCTCCGACGCCTGCTTCATCTAAGAAGCGCAAGGACAAAACAGTGAAGTCTAGGGTGAGGAACCGCAGTCCCGGACGTCGGTCCTTTAGAAGGCTCAGGGGAGCCAGAGGTTTTGCCAGGAGTCTCTATGGAGTCTCAGGCAGATACTTTACTGTTACAGGATGTGCCCTCTCAGGAGGTAGGCCAGGCTGAGGGGCTTCTCAGGTAACTGTTCTTCCCTCTCTTCCCAAGGTAGTTAGGGCCTCTCCTTCTGTTGCCAAAGCTTCTTTTAGAGGAAGGCCAAGTTCAGCTTCTGTAGGGGCTTCTCCTAGCATTTCGCGCTCTGTGCCTAAGAAACATATGCTTAAAATGGCAGAAGATTTGATTACTCTGATTAGAGGTTCTATGCCCCCACCTGATAAGAGGCCTAGGGTGGAACAGGAGTTTGATAGTTTTGAACAGTGTTCACAGGCTTCAGAGTCTTCTGTGGAAGACTTGCAAGAGTTTCCTACTTATTCTGATTCTGATGTGGATGATTCCACTCCTTCAGCTTCTCCTCCTGAGGATTTTTCATTTTCAGAGACTCTTCACTCCATGAGGGAGCACTTTAAATGGGAAGGCCAAGATTACTCTGACTCCAGAAAACGGCTTAGGGAATTCTTGTTATTGGGCCAGCATAGGGCCTTAGCTATTCCCCGTGTGTGGAATGTGGTGGAGGATGTTTTGCAGAGGCTTCTCTGAACCCTGATTCCTTGCCTCCTGCTCCTGTTAAGCCTGATAGGTATTATAGGGTGCCCGAAGCTCATAAGTATTTGTTTAAGAGTCCCAGGGCGGACCCAGAAACTGTTTCTCAGGGGCCTAAAGGTGTTAAAGCTTCTGTGGTTAAAAATCCTGTACCCTCTGATAAAGAGGCAAGGGCTTTGGATAGGTGGGGTAAGAAAGTATATACTTCTTCCACTCTAGCCATGAGGGCGTTGAATTGTCAATTTCATATGCTGAAATATCAGAATTATCTCCTTTCACAATTGAAATCTAAGGTGGATGCTTTAGGTATTGAGTGTAAAGAATTACTGGATTTGGTTCATGTGTCTGAACAAGTGGGTAAGCATTCTTTGCAGTGTGGTTTTGATGCTGTTCAGGCCTCCTCGAGGGTGGCTGCTACTAGTTCTGTTCTTCGCAGACATGCATGGTTGAAGGATCAGAATTTAGCTGAGCATGTTAAGACCAGGATTTTGGATGCTCCTTTACAGTCTGATGTGTTGTTTGGACCGCCTGTGGAAGCAGTTTTAAAGAAAATGGAGGACAAAGCTAAGTCTATGCAGACTGTTAAAGATTTTGCAGGTGCAGCCTCCAAATTTAGTAGAAATTGGCCTGCTAAGGGGTGGACATATCCTGCTTATGGTTCCCAGTCTAGGGGTAGATCTAGACGTGGTAGGGGCAGGGCTCAAGGTTCTTTAGGCCTAGATCAGACAGTTCACCTGCTCAGACTTCTGGTGAGGGCAGGGTCAGTCCTTTCTTAGCAGAACCAATGACCTGCCTTTTCAGCTGCCAGTGGATTCTCGTCTGGCAGCTCCTTTAGGAGGAAGATTGTCTCTTTTCAAAGAAAATTGGGATTTAATCACTCAAGACAGATGGGTGCTGGATATCATTCATCACGGGTACAGATTTTATTTCCACACAATGCCCCTTTCAAAGGCATGCCAGATGTTCCTCCTCCACAAAGAAAAGAGGCTCACAAGCAAGTTTCTCAGTTACTCCAGATAGGCTATTCAGCCAGTCCCTGTGTCAGAAAGGGGCTTGATTTTATTCTCGCCTGTTCCTAGTGCCAAAGAAGGGGAACACGTGGAGACCAATTTTGGATTTATCTATCCTCAACACTTATCTGGACATTCCCAAGTTCAAGATGTTGACGTTACAGCAACTGTTACCTCTGCTGGGCAAGGATCACTGGATGGTAACTTTGGATCTCAAGGAAGCTTACCTTCATGTGCCCATAAGGCTAAGTTGCAGAAAGTATCTAACTGGAGATTTTCATTATCAGTTCTCTGCATTGCCCTTTGGCTTATCTACTGCGCCCAGAGTATTCACAAAGGTTCTGGCTCCAGTGATAGCTTACTTCAGGCTTCAAGGCATTCAAATTTATCCTTACTTGGACGACTGCCTGATTCTGGCTCAAGAAAAGGAACACCTTCTACAGCATCTGGAATATGTCATAGCAGTGCTAAGATGCCTAGGGTATTCTGTGAACGAAATAAAGTCCAGTCTAGTACCCTCTCAAGACATGTGCTTTCTGGGTGTGAGACTGAATACAGCAGCCCAGATGGCCTTTTTAACCCCGGACAAACAAAAGAGTCTGTCACTTTACTTCCATCAACTATCTCATCAGTCCGTGCTGACTGCAAGGACAGTCCTTCAAGCATTAGGGTTCATGGCATCTTGTATTCTGGTGCTTCCCAATGCCAAACTGCATATGAGGAAGCTGCAATGGTATCTCAAAATGTATGGACACAGCACTGCCAAGATTTGGACACTGTCATTCAAATAATACCTTGCCTTCAAAAGGAATTCTTGTGGTGGGCTCAGGAATGTCACCTAAACAAGGGACTCTCTGTGACCCGGCCAGAGGCGAGTCAGATTTTAACGACAGATGCCTCGGACACTGCTTGGGGAGCTCATCTAAATGGAAAGTGGATACAAGACAAGTGGCCTGCCAGACTACAGCATCTACATATCAACATGAAGGAGATGTTAGCAGTCCAGTTTGCATTGATGGCGTTCAAGGAGTTACTTCTTCCAGGGCAGGTGTTGATTCTGACAGACAACACAACTGTCATGTGGTACATCAACAAGCAAGGAATGACACATTCTTATCCTCTATGCAGGCAAGCAATGATTTTATGGGAGACTGCGTTAAGCCTGCAACTGACTCTTCAGGCAAGGTTTCTGCCAGGAGCACAGAACTCCCTAGCAGATGTATTAAGCAGACAAATCATGGATCCCCACGAGTGGAAACTGGATCTTCATGTATTTCAGAAATTGACAGTGTCATGGGGAACTCCAGACATAGATCTGTTCGCTTCTCCACTAAACCACCAGCTGCCAAAGTATTGCACAAAGGGGTTTCATCACACAGCTTGGAAAGTGGATGCTCTGTCTTTCAGTTGGAAAAACCTTCATGTCTATGCCTTTCCACCTCTACCTCTTCTTCCAAAGGTATTACTAAAGGTCAGACAGGACAGGCCAAGGATGATTTTGATAGCTCCAGATTGGCCTCGGCAACACTGGTACCCACTTCTAAGGAGTCTTGTAAAGAAGCCTCCATGGCCTTTACCTCTGATTCCTCATCTGTTATCTCAGAAGGACGGTCATCTGCTCAATGTCAAGCTTCAATCTCTTCATCTCACAGCTTGGCATATTCTGTGTTGAAACATGGTAGGTCTCAGCTTCCTCAACAAGTTTTAAATGTGATTATGGAAGCTAGAAGGCCTAGTACTAGGAGAGTGTAAAATGGAAGAGATTTTTATTTTGGTGTACAGCAAAGAATTTGGAGATTTCAGAGCCTAATTTGAGTGTGGCTCTTCAATATCTTACTGAGTTATTGGACAAAGGTTTGTCTTTCTCTTCCATAAAGATTCATGCTGCAGCAATTTCAGCTCACTATGATTGTGATCCACCTTTGTTTTCGCATCCTTTGTTCAAGCAGTTTCTTAGAGGCAAAGAATATAAGACCCCAGCTCCTACTCCTGCTTGGGATCTCAATTTTGTGTTGGAAAAACTTACTCTACAACCTTTTGAGCCTGCAGCTACTGCTGAATTGAAATATTTGTCATGGAAGACTGCTTTTCTGTTGGCTATTACTTCTGCAAGAAGGGTGTCTGAGTTGCAGGCCCTTATGGCAGTAGAGCCCTTTTGATTTTCCATAAGGACAGGGTATCATTACGCACTAATCCTTCCTTTATGCCTAAGGTGGTTTCTAGTGTGGCTTTAAACCAAACTATTCATTTGCCTACGTTTTGCAGATCCTCAAAATAAAGGGGAAAAGATTTTGCACACTTTAGATGTACACAGGCAATTGCGTTATTATTTGAGCAGGACTAAAGATTTTAGGCAGTCTCAGCAGTTACTTGTTTCTTTTTCTTTAAGTTCACAGGGCAAGCCTGTGTCAAAACAAACTATTTCTAGGTGGATTGGCTTTTGCATTGCATTTTGTTATTCCCATCATGGCAAAGAGGTTCCAGCTGGGATTAGGCCTCATTCCACTAGGGCTACTGCCACTTCAACAGCATTTCTAAGGGGTGGCAACTAAGGATATTCTGGAAGCAGCTACTTGGAGTTCAGTGCATACTTTCTCTAGGCATTATCACCTGCCTATATACTCTAAGGCTAGAGCTGGTTTTGCCACAGCTGTTTTACAAGGCATGTTGTCAGCTCCTGCTACTTTATAATTTGCCAGCCTCCCTTACCTCTGCTTTGGGATTCTACCCAATTGTCAGGACTGCAGCAAGGGAAGACGAAGAACATAGTACAGTTTTGTACCTACCATAAATGTAGATGTTCGAGGATTCCCTTGCTGCAGTCTACCCTCCCTCCTTCCTCTGTGTTTCAGGGTGGTTGTGTAGGTGAGTTTACATGCTTATATTTTTTGTATATATTACTGTATATTTTGTACATGTTTTTTTGGTGCAGGTTGTTTTGGGACTTGTCTTTTTGGGTCTTCTGACATCTGGGGCAAGAAAAGACTGTCATGCGCATTAGTACCCTGACGCCATGACCGGCGTCAGCCTTATACTCTGGTATTCGGGCCGACTGGGACGCGGACTATACCCCAATTGTCAGGACTGCAGCAAGGTAATCCTCGAACATCTACATTTATGGTAGGTACAAAACTGTACTTTATGCATAGCATTACAGGTGTGGACAGACAGGCACACGCACAAATAGGTGCCACGGATATGCTATGCTACAGAAAACTGGGTAACCTATTTATTATCTTATTAAACAGGTTGGTATAGACATATATATGCATATATGTGTACCACTGGGATGTCTGCCACACAGGGCCACATAGCGCTATAAAGGTATGCTTCCTTGACTGTATAGACTGGCAACACCAATGCAGTACGTTGTGACAGTGACCACCTGTGGTATGATGTTGGGTTTACAACTGGGTACCCATGTAGTGTGTAGGTGTTATTCATACAGGATACTTTCGAGGTAGCAGTCCTTATCTGGCCTGTCTTCTGTCACCTACAGGATTGGTATGTACATATTTTATGTATGGGTTAAATTGAGATATGCAGTGCAAGCAAACAGAAGTACAGAGTAAGATATGTAGCTATACTAATTTTCAAAGGTAAATCCTCACATGTACAGCACACCTGTAATGTACCTCTCAACATATTTACTGAAGAATTCTGGGAAAGCTAAATATAATGTATAGACAAGGTCCACAAATCAGGGATAAGTGTTAGATATTGTCCCAATTCACTTAAAAGTTAACAGAATTTTAGGTTTTGCATTGACATGCTTTTTCTGAGCAATAGCATGTATAAAACTCTAATGTCTGGAATTATTAACTGACTGAAATTTTCAGTGAGTTACCAAGACAATCAAAACAACTATGGGGAATAGGCAAAATATGAGGAAAAATCAGGAATATTTTGTTTATTTGACAGGTATGGCTTTAACCCTATGTTCCAACATCTGGCAGATAGTGCAGAGGGTTAATGTTGAGAGAGCTGCAAATCCTGACGTACAGGGTATAATTCCCTCATCTCTCATTTGCCTGCTGTGTGACCTTGAGCAAATCATTTAACCAAACATTCCTCCCAGGTCACCCTGTGTGGATCTACCTGCTTAAAATATTATGTTTAAGGTGATCATGGTACCACAGAACACTTTGTACTGTCTCTGAGCGGTGTCATCTGACAACTGCTTTTCTTCTTCTAGAGACTGGCTGCTAACTGTTGCATTGGTAATGGTGCTGTTTCTATTATTATTCACAGCTTGGTGTTTAAAATGGGGCTCATCCACTTAAGCTGCAAGTAAATACAAGTTTGTATGGCATGTATGCTAATAAGACTAGTTTCCACAGATACCTATAAATTACTATAGAGAAATGGAAGGGTGCTATAATGCAGAGCTATGCTATACACAATGCTGCTATGTCATGATCAAGGGTCATGCATGCTGCACGTGCACAAATGCTGGTACTTTGTGCTTTACAGCTGTGCTAGGCTATATTGGTCATGGTTCAAGTCACATTTGCAGTATGAATCCCACGCTACCATCTTGTTTTATAAGACATTCATGGCAATAGCTGCTGACTCTAATGCCATTTGGAGAGTGCCTGATTGGTATGCCAAAGAAAGCAATGTACTTTCTTTTGTTCAGGCAGTTCTGTGACTAATGGTGTGGCCCTCTCAAGGCCTGTTTCATAAGGTGGATGCCTTGTATGACCTTACTGGCACTCTTATGACCAAGGAACAATGTAACATTGGTTTAATGATCCGGGGTGCCACCATCTTAAAGATGTCCAGCAGTGGAAGTGGTAGGGCAGGAATGTCTTGAATGATTTTGTATGTTTATTGAGTAGTAACCATTTTTCAAAGTATACTTTGAGACTTTTTTAATCTGTCATTCTAAGATATAATCGTAAGAAGTGATATTCTGTCTGACAGATATCAGCACATGTCAGGTGAGGTACTATGGGGGCTGTTTGTATGTACTGTAGCTGTTGCTTGGTTACTTGTTGTGGCATTGATGTTTATTGTGGGGTATTGAACAATATATGTTGTTGTAGCCACAATATCAGGCTTCTGCTATCTTGTACATGCATGGGACTGTAGTTTTATTGTAAAGTTATCATGCATATATAAGTGGGGCTGTAGTTTAGTTGGGTAGTTGTGGGCACGTTTATAAGCATCAGTTATCATGCATGTACATGTGGGTCTGTAGGTTAGTTGAGTACCAGTAGACACATTTCTATGCATCTGTTATCATACATGTACATGTGCAGCTGTAGTTTAGTTGGGTAGCTGCAGGCACATTTCTATGCATCTGCTATCATGCATGTATGTGTGGGGCTGTAGTTTATTTGGGTAGCTGTATGCACATTTCTATGCATTTATTATCATGCATGTACATGTGGGACTGTAGTTTAGTTGTGTAGTTGTGGGCACATTTCCATGAATCTGTTATAATGAGTGTGCATACAAGATGTAGTTTATTTCTGTAATTCAGGGCACATTTCCATACATCTGCTATCAATATATACACATGTGGGACTGTAGCCTACTTGTACAACTGTAGGCACATTTCTTTGCATTTCATATCTAAGGTACAATAGTGTGAGTCAGCTGTTTTCATCCCTTTTGTCTTGCAGCAAGGAAGAACAGAGAGGCCAGTGATGTTGGATGACAGAGGAAGCAGCTGCAAATTATGGCACTGTGTATGCAGTGCTGTATATTACCTGTACCATTTCAAGGACATGCTCAGTAATATTATCCTTCTCTTTATGTCTCCATTCTGCAGATAGTAATGCCAAGAAATCACATGAACCTCAGCTGTAACAAACCCCTGTCCTTGTAGCTGTGGCAGGTGAGGGAAAGGATTGCCTTGTTGGGTGACATCTCTCAGACAGGTCACCTGGCATACTTTCATGCTGCAGTCCATCTATCACTGGTGGTGGGTGAAGAGACTGATAATACAATGCCCACTGAGTGGATGTTGCCCTGTCCCTGTTGTAACATATATCAGATGCTCTCATCAGATAGGCTTCTGTAATCGAGCCAACAGAGCAGGGTGTAACCCCTGTAACTGATCAACACAATCAGCATGAGCCATTTTCTGGGTCTGAGTGACATCCTTCTGGGTCAGTTAGCACCAACTTTGCTGCCCATATCTCATCCCATCCCATCTGCGACCTGGTGTATCCTCATCCTATTGTACCTGTACCGTGATCTGCAACCTCTGTATTATCTACTTGTTTCTGTCACCATTTGTCCACCCTCTGGCTCTGTCCAGCCCATGTCTTCCCTCCTAGTGTAGGTTCATCCACACCTGTTTGTACTGCTTTGATTTTGTGCATCCTTGTTGCTAATCCTTCTCTACCTTTCCACTCCCTACTTCTGTAACAGCCTTTGTCTCTGTGTCTCTCTGCATATGTATATCTATGCCTACATGTATCTGTCTATATCTATGTATGTATATATCTATCTATATAAGTATAGCTCTCTCTGTCTACATCTCTACACACACACACACACACACATATATATATATATATATATATATATATATATGGATCTATCTTACTACGTCGACAAGTCAAAACGACAACAAAATCACCGACACCACATAACCGACATTTCACAAACACGAAACCTCACATGCCCGACACACCATAATCCCGACAAGCAACAAACAAAACAAATCCCGGTCCAAAAGCACACACACAACACAAGCACACCAAAATCCTTACAAACCAACACTAAACCTTACATACACAACTACCTACAAACTTAAACCAAACCCTAACCCTAAGGTCCGCACTATCGACACTCACCTAACCCGCCCTAACCCTAACTCACTTAACCCGCCTAACCCACAAACTATCACAGTCGCACACTTACCTAGCCCCCTAACCCTAACTCACTTAACCCCCTAACCCACAAACTATCACAATCGCACACTTACCTAGCCCGCGCCTAACCCTAACTCACTTAACCCGCCTAACCCACAAACTATCACAGTCGACACTTACCTAGCCAGCCCTAACCCTAACTCACTTAACCCCTAACCCACAAACTATCACAGTCGCACACTTACTCGCACCCTAACGTCACTACCGCATACATACACAGCCTTTTCCCATGTCGATGTTCTCAGCGTGGGTTTTGATCCGTCGGTCTTCTCCGTTTTGATCTTCTGGCGGTGTCGGCGTTCTGACTTGTCGACGTAGTAAGATAGATCCATATATATATATATATATATATATATATATATATATATAAAAATATTTATTTGAGATTTGTCAACCAGGTTGGACCAGCTGAGCCAGAGGCTCATTTTCAGTGGAGACCCAAGGAGAAGAGCTCCAGTACAGTACAAAACAATGCAAACAATTATACATTTTTAAACGTACATTAAGACAGACAAGGGAAGAAAAATATGATGGTAACATAATGCAAATAAAGATGAATTAAAAACTGATATATAGCAAGGCAGATGCAATGACATACAAAAAAGAAAACTAAAATCTAATACAAATGTTATTATACATATGTGTCTACTTCTAAATTTCGAAGTTTCAAAACTTCAAATTTCTTACAGCCAAGACCATAAGATCAAAGTTTTGAAACTTCAAAATGTAAATAAAAAAATAAAAACAAAAAAACTTTTTTTTTTATGTTTCTGTGTGGGGGCAAGACCCTCCCCCCCTGCTAATTAAATATACCGACTCTGAGATCGCACTATAGCGAGGAAAACAGTAAATATACCATTCCACACTGTACAGTGATCTCCACTTAAACAGTTCAAAGTTTCAAAACTTTGATTATATGGTCTTGACAATTAGAAATTTGAAGTTTGAAACTTTGAAATTTAGAAGTAGAACCCATATATAAATATATATATATATATATATATATATATATATATATATATATATGTATATAGATATATACAGATTCACTTTATATCCCGAAATACTGAAATATCGAAATTCAGTATTTCGAAGCTATAAAGCTGAATTTTTGAAACCACGAAAACTCAAAACCACGAAATTCAAATTCTCGCATACCGGAGATTTTCAATTTCTTACTTCTGCTGCACACACACACACACACACACACACACACACACACACACACACACACTATCCTCCCCCCAACACACACACACAAGCTCTCTACTACATAAAAATAAGGGGGCAAGCCCTCCTGCACCCCCCATGTGGGGGCTGTGCCCTCCACACACCCCTACTTAAATATTCTGACTCTGAGGTCACACTACACGCAAACACACACACAACACCACCACACAAGCTAATTTCTCCTCACAAACACACATCACAGCAACAAAATACACTGACACACACCACAGCCTCTACCCAAAACCTTTAACACACACACACACTTACCTGAATCCATAACCACAGCGAAACCTCAGAAGCACGAAATTCAAAACCACCCATTTTCAAGGTTTTGAATTTCGTGCTTTTGAGTTTTCGCTGTTCTCAGAATTCCACTTTATGGGCTCGAAATACTGAATTTCAATATTTCAGTATATCGAGCTTCTAAAGTCAATCCATATATATATATATATATATATATATATATATATATATATATATACGCACATATATGCCCACACACACACACACACACACACACACACACACACACATAGGGATAACTGCACCACAAAAAATGCCCAGTACCTTTTGTCTCCCAGTTGATTTTCCTTTATGCTTCTATTTCTTGTGTACCTCTGCCTCTGTTTCCCCATTTACAGGTTCCTATCCCTAAATTAACATAATCTTTTGAAAGCAACAATTCCCAGTGCACAATTTTATGTCAGAATTCCAAGTGTGTTATAGTGCTGAAACATTTAGAAACACCAAATATTTACAGCTGTGTGTGTGTGTGTGTGTGTGTGTGTGTGTGTGTGTGTGTGTGTGTGTGTGTGTGTGTGTGTGTGTGTGTATGTGAAGCTTCTTTCCTCATTGCAGCACAACTCCCACTCTGCTGAATTTTATTAATATGGTCAACACCCAGAGAAATGTTGGAAACCTAGTCTTCACCATCTTCCTAGACTTATCAAAAGCTTTTGATATGATCTATTACCAGAAACTCTTAACTAAACTGTCATCCTTAGGGCTCACCAACTCTTCACTGCAGTGGCTCCACAGCTTCCTCTGAAACAGAGCTCTAGCGGTGAGATGGAATAATGACTCCTCTACCTTCTTGCCTGTAATTGTTGATGCTTCACAATAATCTATACTGGGCACCATACTTTTCAACATATTCATCAATAAACTCTTCACTGCTACAAAAATGGTACCCTAGTTCAATATGGTGATGACACAAACCTAACCTTCTCTTCCAGATCTCTTTCTAAAGTCCCAAGACCTTACCCCAAAACACATTTCTACCAAAACAACAGTACTTACTATCACCTCTGCCAACAATACCTTGATAGATCAAGTGAACCACACAAAATTACTAGGTGTCATCATAGATGACATAGTTGAAATTCAACCACCTGTATTACATGCATAGTTAAAAAAGTAATAAAAATCTGGGAAAATTAGTAAAAACTTGTCTCACTGACATAGCCAGAAGATGTATAGCCTTGACTTTCTTATTGCCACCTCTCCTCTATGTCCCCCAAGTCTTCACTAACTTTCAGGTCTCACAACTGCCCAAACTTGAGCAATACTATCATAAAATAGCCAATTCTGTGGTAAACTCTAACAGCAGAACACACCACTGCCTAGCCCTCATAGAATTAAACTGGTTAGAACCACCACAGTACCTAGATCTTTTTCAGCTAAAATACAACAAACAGACTCCTCTATAAGATAAAAAAATGTCCATCCCTTAATGACTTAACACAACACTATTTCCCCAGTATTGCTTTATGATCTAGAGGGAAATCAGTAATCACTATAACCGAATCATCCAATACTGAAGGTGACTCTCTGTATGCCAGTGTATTGCTAATCAATTTGTGGAACCACATCCCACTGTTATAGAAATCCATTCAGAATGCAAACCGATTTGAAGTACAGCTAAACTAAAACTTCATGCATTAAATTGATGGAATTAAAACTTCATATATCAAATCAATGGATCTGCTCCTGTATATCTCTAGGGTAAATGCCATTGTTATCTTCAGTTTGCCATATTGCCAAACCATTTCTCTTCATTCAGAATCCTATGCCCCACAGCCAGTCTTCATCAATACCTCAATAGTTTTACTCACATCTCCCAGTTATGTACTGTACGTAGTTTTGTGACACTGCTCATTCCCCACCTCTATACTTGTAATATAAACCTTATGATAACCACATGTATAACTACAAACCCTGCTTTATGCCCCATCTCTTAACTACAAGATTTAACATTTTCTGTCCTATTTAGTTCCTTCCCTCACCTAGATTTCTTTGAATTTCTATCTACTAATGTATATCACTTCTTTCCAGTCCCCTCCCTTTCACTTCTACTGATTATTCTTAACTTCTGATTGATCCCTCTACTGACCAACCTGCTTATTTTCTCTTCCTTCTTTTCTTTCACACTTCCTATATCTTCCTGCTTCATGCTATATCACTACATTCTTGTCATCTTTTCTTCTCTTACTCACTTACTGGTTACTTCTGTGCTAATCTATGTCCTAAATACTAGTGCCAGGCACAACTTGTACTTTTCTACTTTGTGCATACTTCCTTTTTGTT
Organism: Protopterus annectens; assembly: GCF_019279795.1. Lineage (NCBI taxonomy): Eukaryota > Metazoa > Chordata > Ceratodontiformes > Protopteridae > Protopterus > Protopterus annectens. The sequence goes on along the minus strand of NC_056736.1, from coordinate 82,460,198 downwards.
ACTAACTCTCCATATGTCACTATTTTTCTCAAATCCTCTTCTTTCCGTGACAGTCTCACTCTAGCAATTAATTCTTTTTAATATTGCCTCTCCACTGCTATCTCTTGTTTTACTACCTCTGCATTTTTCTAAACTACATAATAACCGTTCCTTTATCTGCTTTCATATTTTACAGTTTGTTTAATTGTTGTTTGCTTTTTGTCTTTGATTGTTTTTGATTCATTGATTGTTTTGTACTGTAAAGTTAATAGTATGATAATAGAGCTTTTCTCCACGGGCCTCTGCTGAAAATGGACATGTATCCAGCCAGACTAGCCCAGTTAACAAATGTAAAATAAATGTAAAATAAAATAAAATAAATAAAAAAATATTTATTTTTTATACTGCAATTGTTGCCTTCATTTTATATGAATGTAATTTAAATAGCAAATATATATGTAGTTGTTAAAAAATGTTAGTAATGTGATGGAGCTTTTCTCCCTGGCCTCTGTTGAAAAGAGGTTTTTGATAAAACCCAGTCAGATAAATCTGCTAAACAAAAGCAAAATAAAGATATATAAAGTGCATGCTTGTGGACGTGTGTGAGATAGTTCTACTGTTTTGATTAAAGTTAGGATCAGGGTCAGAGCTAGAGATAGGGATATACATAGGGGTAATGTGAGGCATCTATGTGTTTGGTTTAGCGTAAAGGATAGGATTAGAGATAAGGCTTGGACTAGTGTAAGTTTTGTGTGTCTTGTTTAGTGTTAGGGTTAGTGCTAGTGTTTGTGTATGGTGAGTGTCTTATTTAGGGATAAGGATAGGTTAGGGTTAACTTTATGGTTCAGACTGGAGTTATGTTTAGGGTTTGTGCACACGTAAGTAAATGTACTGCAAGGGGCGCTCCACCTCCCTTCATTTCCCTTACTCAGGTGTTCTAATCCTAACCCTAATCTTAGCTCTAATCTTAACCCTAATTTCAAAATGAACAGTAATTCTAACTCTAACCTAACCCAAACATTAACACTATACAGATGCATTACTTTAACAGTGATTCATAACATTTATGATTAGGTTAGAGCAGTTTTAGAGACTATTTTGCAATATTTAGGAACTGACATATGTAATATCACAAAAATATCAGCCACTCATTATTTCTTATTGTCTGGTATTCTGCTTTCATCCTCTTTTGTGGAACTAAAAAGCATTTATGCGAACTGACAGCTGGCAGCAGGCATTTGCTTTGTGCTGTGATTAATTGTATGCAGTGCTTGCAGACAGCTTGCCTCAGTATGTGTAGACCCATTTCTGGTGAGTTCTGTGCTACTCAGTGCATGGCCACTCCCTTACTCCACACCTTACTGCTTCCTCTGCTGTTTTGCACCACTTTTGATATTGGAACATATCTAGCTGCTCCTCTGCACAGACTGTTGATGTTTGTATATTTATGTCTACTGTACATTTCAGTGTATTGTCACTAAGTGTTGCAAGCCTTGCACAGCCATGCAGTGCATCACTATGAATCCCATGCAAAGTAACACACACACACACACACACACACACACACACACACACACACACACACACACACACACACACACACACACACACACACACACACACACACATGTTTTCCACTACTTTTCTGAAAACATTTTTTTTTCAATTTGCAAAAGTGTTCCAATTAAAAAGCATTTGCTAAGTCAGGTTTATTGAAAAAAGTCTGAGTGAATTGTACTTTGGCAAGCTTATTAAATACTCAAACTTACTGTAGCATCCTGAACATTAGTGTTCTCACTCTGATTCTCAAATATTCATAAGCACACTGACGCAATCATTTATCACAAGAATGCTGTTTACCAGCACATGATAAACTGATCTTTCATTTGTGCCCAAGCATGACTTTCCATCAAATGAAACATGTGACTGCATGCTTTTAAACATTTTTGGATGAGTGGATATATATATATATATATATATATATATATATATATATATATATAGAGAGAGAGAGAGAGAGAGATGCATTTTATATTGTAGTTTGAACTGCTCTGTGTTGACTGCATTTCCCTCAAGTACTTTTAAGGTCTGGGGCATTGTTCACCTGTGTACAGGTACTGTAGGGGAGGGTGCAGATGTAAATAGCCATATTATATGACAGGACTGCACTTTTCTATGGGATCTCTGAAAAGAGACATTTTACTTTAGTGTCTAAATAAAAAAGTGCCAGGCCACCAAGGCTGTAGGCTATTAAATTTGTTCAACTTAAAAGTAAAAATAAAAGTGAGCAATCACTTTCACGATACAATAGATCACTTCATCAGACAGTCACATTAAAAAGAAGAACCATCTATATAGCAATAGTACTGTGACATAATTTCCTGTTGCAAGAAGCATGTAAAAATATTTAACAATAAAACTGACCCCTCAGCACATTCCTCTGTGTGTGCCAAGGATGCATGCTCCTCTTATGCAGTAATACATTCTTTCTAATGGCCTTTTTGAAAACCTTGGTCTTAACACATCCTAGTACTGATTTACTGATGGATACATCTAAAAATGCAATCCCTTTATCAGAAGCTGTGTATGTGAATCTCGGGAAGTCAGTTGTTGAATGTAAAATCATAACAAATTCTGCTAACAATTCAAGGGAGCCATCCCGTAATAAAAGGATATCATCCACAAATCTTTTGTAGTACAAAATATGATAATGGAACACATTACCAGTTAATACTGCACTTACTTCCCATTGTGCCAGTGCTAGGTTGGTGTAGCTATTAGCACATGTTGTGCCCACTGCCACGCCAACCTTCTGCAGAAAAAAAAACTCTCATCAAAAACAAACACATTATTTTCTAAAACAATTTCCAAAAGGGTACAGATAAGTTCAATCTTGTCACAAGAAAATCCATCTTTCCCAGGGAAGAAAATCCTCATATTCTCTACCCAAGCATTGGGGATAACCGTAAATAAAGATGCCACATCCATTGTCACAAAATAAAAATCAGGAACTTCAGTAAACCCAGATACTCAGTGGTGTAAACTCTTCAATAATGATTTTGTATCTTTTAAAACTGTTTCCACACCACTCACAACTGCACTGAGCATCTTATCTACAAATATAGAAAGGGGTTCTGTCACCCAGCCTTTACTAAATACAATGTGGCACATTGGTGGTCGAACAGGATCCTTATGTATTTTCAGTAACCCATAAATTATGGGTATAACAGGATTTTCAACATTAAAGTACTTATAAAGATCATCTGATATCATTCCTGTCATGAAAAGATCAAAAATCAAAAAGGCTACTTTTTCAGTAATTCCTGTAACCTGTTGTCTAGCGATTATCAAATAAGTAGTGTCATTCTGCAGTAAAGAGTACATTCCATTAACATAGACATCTCTGTCAAGTAAGACCACACCTCCCCCTTTGTATGCACACCATATTTCTACAGTAGGCAAGTGCTTCAGCTCTTCTAGGTCATTACTTTCCTCCATGCTCAAATTAAAAAAGTGAGAATTACATTTATTAATGAAAGTTTGTCTTCCCTCTTGTTCACATACATTCAAAAATGTTTCAACATTAGCATTTAATTTTGGTACGAATGTGCTAGGTTTCTTAAACACAGTCACCAGTTGTAATTGCTGTGGAAACATCACAGCTAAGGTAACATTCCTTGCAAACATCCTCAAATCCAATAAAACATCAGCATGGTTGCTCATTTAGCTGGTACAGGCGACAGTCCCTTAATCAGTAAATCCCTCTGTGCAGCTATCAAAATATGTGATGACAAATTCACTACAACGGCCTGTCCGTGGTTTGCATCTTCGACGCTCTGTCCCCCAATGTATAGGGCTGCTGAACACACCCTCTTCTTGCCCTGCTTTTCGACCTGCTCTTGTGATGGTCCGTTGATACAGGAAGGGGCTCTGGTAATGGAAAAGGGAGTGAAACCAAAGTCATACCCAGCCATGGTCCTTGGTGCTCCTACTCCATTTAGTAAGGTATCTTCTACCAGTATAGTCAGTGTAGATTCAGGTACATCAGCTCTCCCATTCACACTCACCTGTTCTCCATTTGGAGCAGCATGTTTACTGTTATCTGCCCCTCCATTGACCATTGTTTCAGGCTTCCTAATTTGTTTGGGCCAGGCAAAAACTGCTCCCTTCTTAAAGTCAGTCACATCACGTTGGAGCTTCTTCCATTTTGTTACTTGCAGTCTCTACTATAGGGAAGGGTGCAGATGTAAATAGACATATCATAGTATAGGACTGTGCTTTTCTGTGGGATCTGTACATCTAAAAAGTGACATTTTACCTTAGTGGGTTGAAACTGCTTTGCCTACACTTTCTCTGAGTATTTTTAAGGGCTGAGGATTTGAGATTCTCCTGTGTGCAAGAGCTATAGAGATAAGATGAGTTTAAGCAGCCATATTACAGGCCAGGGCTGTGGTTTTCAGTGATATCTGTGTGAGTGGAATGAGAGATAAAGCTTAGTGAGATAATATTCTTAGCATACTTGGAATCAGCTGTCTAAGAAGATAGATTGTGATACTTTGAATCAGATGTTAAGAATATAGATTGTGATAACTCCTTTCATGATGGATGACTTAAATGGCCATGGTTTGGAAGATTTAGTGAAATATAATTATTTAAGTGAGTATAAACTTTATTGTAAATTTTCAACACTAATCAGTTAATTGAATGTGAGTACTGTCTCAATTGCAAGAAAGTAAAGGGACTGAATAAAATTATTGAAGGGAAATTGTTAGGTAGTAGTGATCTGGTTAATGATTGTACATTTCTCACACCCATTTCTAATTTTATGGAAGTTAGAACAGTAAATGGCCTTTCTGTCCCCAGAAAAACAAAGTTTCCCACCAAAATACTTCACTACTCTGGCTTCCCAATCCTAGCTTTTGCCAGGTAATTCCTGCAAGCTCTAGGGTACATGACCTCATGCATCTTCCTGGTACCTCTGGTCAGACTGCACGAGGAAAATTCAGCAGTACCTAAAGAATCTATGGTGTCAACACTCACAACCTCTGGACACCTCCCTGCCTGTGATCCCTTGCATAAGATCTGAGTTCCTCTGGTGGGCTCAGGCCTGTGCTCTGAAAAAGGGACTTTCATTCACCCTCCGTCCATCAGACTAGACCATAACTACAAATGCTTTGGACATAGCCTGGGGTGCCCACCTAGAAGGCAGATGCACCCAAGGTCTTTGGGGACACACCAATACTATCCTTGCGCATCAACCAAAAGGAAATTATAGCAGTACAAAACTCTCTGGCATCCTTCAAACCCTACCTCAAACCAGGGGTTCTTCTCATAAAAACAGACAACACCACAGTCATGTGGTACATCAACAGACAGGGAGGGACTCAGTCTTACCCCCTGTGCAGACTAGCCATGAACCTGTGGCTAGTAGCCTTATCCATGGGACTACATCTTATAGCCCAATACCTACCGGGTATCAACAACACCCTAGCAGATCATCTAAGTAGAAACCTGCTGGACCCACATGAATGGCAAATCCACAGAGACACTTTTCTGCAACTTTCCCACACATAGGGGACCCCCCAGGTGGACCTATTTGCCTCTCATTTAAATCACCAAGTACAGAAATTCTGCACCAGTGATTACCATCACTTGGCCTGGGAGGTTGATGCCCCGACCTTCCCTTGGAATACCCTCTTTGTGTAAGCATTCCCACCTCTTCCTCTCATTCCAAAAGCATTAGTGAAGATAATGGAGGAAAAACCAAGAGTGATACTCATTGCCCCAGATTGGCCCAGACAACATTGGTACCCACTGCTGGGCAGCCTATCTCACCAACCCCCCCCGGCAGCTGCCTCTGATACCTCATCCACTATCCCGGAGGGGAACAATGCTGCACCCAGACCCTCAGACACTCAAGCTCTCAGCATGGCTTATTCTACCATAACCAGCAAGGAATCTGTGCTAAGCAAGCAAGTCTTTGACATAATCACAGAAGCCAGAAGGCTCAGCACCAGAAAATCTTACACTCGAAAATGGAAAAGATTCTGCTCCTGGAGCCAGTCTAATGGGGGCAGACATACATCTGCCCTCCATTTCGCTTATTCTAGATTATCTTGCTGAGCTTCTTAATAAGGGTCTCTCCTTCTCCTCCATAAAGATCCATGCCTCTGCCATCTCAGCACACTTTGATACAGAACAGTCATTGTTCTCCCACCCTCTTGTCAAACAATTCTTTAGAGGAGTCTCTAATATCAGCCTCCCAGAAGACAGCCTGCCCCAGCCTGGGACCTGAACTATGTTTTAGAAAAGCTTACTCTGCCTCCCTTCGAGCCTGCAGCATCCTCAGAATTAAAGTACCTGTCTTGGAAGACTGTCTTTCTCCTGGCTATTACTTCAGCCAGGAGAGTGTCAGAGCTTCAAGCTTTAATGACCATTGAGACATTTATCATCTTCCATGCAGACAGGGTCTCCCTGAGAACCAACCCCTCTTTCATGCCAAAGGTGGTTTTGGATGTTGCCCTCAACCAAGCCATCCACCTGCCCACCTTCTTCCCTAACCCTCAGTACAAGGGGGAAAGGATACTGCATTCTATGGATGTGCACTAGCAACTCAGATTTTATCTGGATTGTACAAAGACATTCAGGAAAACTGACCAGCTTTTGGTCAGCGTTAAAACAGGGGCACAGGGGAAACCAATATCCAAACAGACCATTTACAAATAGATAGCACACTGCATCCAATTTTGCTACTCCTTGCATGGAAGACCATCCCCTAAGACCATCAGAACCCATTCCACTAGGGCAACCTCTACTTCCACAGCATTCCTTAGAGGGGTACCCACCAAGGACATCCTGGAAGCTGCCTCATGGACTTCAGTCCACACCTTCACCAAACATTACCATCTGAATGTATTCCCAAATGCTAGGGCTGGGGTTGCCTCTGCAGTTCTGCAGGGCATGCTCACCCAATCTTAAGTTTCTGTCAACCTTCCACCCTTCTCCTCAGCTTTGGGAATCTTCCCAATGGTTAGGACTGCAGCAGTGAAACACAAAGAACATAGTGCAGTTGTGTACACTTAACATAAATGTAGATGTTCGAGTGGATTCACTGCTGCAGTCATGCTTTCCCTCCCTCCTTCCCCCTGATATCTGCTATCCTTAGAGAGACACATATTTCTATGGGGTTCACTAATCCCAGGACTACTAATAATTATTAAAATTGGACTTCTTTGGTTGGTTAAGGCAAGAAAAACTGAGGTAATGTTATCGCCTGCTCTCCTTTATAGCTCAGACAACCTAGCATCACCCAGCAAGCGACAGCAGCTGATGCATAAAACCTTGACTCTGGTATTCAGACTGACTGAGGGCTACCACAGCATGGATAACCCAATGGTTAGGACTGCAGCAGTGAATACACTCGAACATCTACAATTATGGTAAGTGTACATGACTCTACTTTATATTTATATAATCTTGCTGTCTTGACTTATTGGGAAAGTATGAGTAGTAATTCTAACCTTTTATCCCCTAATTATATTCATTTAATCATCGTGGGGATGAATATGTTTTCAGGACAATTACAGGATATCTATTCATTTTTTAGACTAACGTATTCATCATTTTATAGATTAAGAAAGCAACAAAGAGCCAATCATGATTTGAATTCATCCTTATGTAATACATGAAGTCTGGAAATAAGGTGGATGAACTTAAAAGTATATCAGAGTTTGAAAATATATGTATTATATGTATTACTGAATTATGGAATAGTAGTATGGTCACTTTTCCTGGTTATAACAAATAGTGCTTAAGAGAAAATGAGCAGGGAGGTGGAGTCATGATTCTATTACATGAAACATTGGGAGCAAATCTGATATCAACTAATAAGTTGTTAGGAAATGTAGTAATAGATTTGAGTCTTTGCTCCACTTCTAGACCACTATGCTTTATTTTTGTTATAGAAAGCCCTCTAAGAATATTTGTTAATAATGCGTGGAATATTTCTAAGTCCAATTTTTGAGAAGGGTAACAGGTTGCTACCTCAAAACTATAGGGCAATATGTTTGATATCCATTTAAGAAAATGTTTTGAAAGATGTTTATTGCAAGTGTGACAGGGCAATAATTTAAGATTCAATTTTGATATAAATCAACACAGGTTTTGGAAAGGTAGATCTACTTACTTAATAGATTTTTATGCATCTGTTAGCTTAGCCATGGATATGAGATTATAAGTAGGAATAGTTTATTTAAATTTAAATAAAGTTTTTAATACTCTTTCCATTATGTTATAATAAGTGTTTTAAAGAAGAATGGTGTAAACTATATTACAAAGTAGATTGAAAACTGGTTTACTGCTAGGACTAACATTATGTGGTAAATGGTATCCACTCTCTGATAGTATATCATCAAACTTGTGAGTCCTACAGTGGGTCAGTACTGGAGCCTTTTTATGTTTCATTTGGTTATAGACACTTTAGCAACAGATACCAATTGCTGGATGAATACATTTATGATGACTTAAATGTTGCGTTTTTGGCAATGTCAGACAAGGATTATATACATGTAAATGTTAATATGGCTAGAATTACCAGTAGAGCAAAATAAAATGGCCTAAACTTTAATAAAAGCAAATGCCATGTTATCTGTTTTGGTAAAACAGCATCTAGGCAACCATTTGTTTTTGATGGACTAGCCTTGTTGGTATGTAATGGAATACTTGAGTTGGGTATTACCCTAACAAATAAATTACTATCTGACAACCATTTTTGCATTACAAGAAATAAATTATGAGGCAATTGGGATGTTTGTTAAAATATTTCCCTACATGATCCAAATGAAATTATTGAGTCATGCACCATGTATATTAGACTGTTGCCTAAATATAATAGTTTATTTTGTATATATAGAAGAAAAAGTTAAATAAATTAAAATAAGCACAAAAGAGTTTACTAGAAGTATTTTTCAATGTAAAATCTGAATTATATGGAAATATGTAAGAGGCTTCATCTTTATTCAATTCATTATAGAAACTATAAGGGAAATTAATACTAGCATACAATGCATATAAGAATGAAATGAAACAAGCAGTGGTTAATAATGAATTAAGATGCATTGTATTGCTCATAAATATTCCAACCTGAATTTTTAAATTTACATGAATTAATCAGTATTGAGAATCAGGTTTATTATTCAGGCCTTCACAAGGATTTGGAATGTTGTTCTTAAAGAAATCAGGGAGTCAACATGTATAGTCATGTTCAAGGCTCAGTTAGAAACACAGATAGGTGATAGAATCTTTGATCCACATGTTTGGAGTCAGTGAGTTAACGGCTAAGGTCATATCACTGGTAACCATAACTAATGAACTTAATAACTCATATCTGTTCTACTGCTTCAGGAAAAATTAGTAAAGGCCACCTAGATCTCACACTGAGTTACAGATTCTTATTTTCTCACAGACTTTAAAATCCATTAAGCTGCCACTATCTTTAATAATAATTAAGTCATTTAGCATGGAAAACTACCAAACAGATAAATAGTCCCAAAATAAAAAGTATATTAGTAAAAACAACCTGAAACAAGAAACACACTACCATAACAAGATTGTGCTAAACAGTCAAGAGGAGAAGGTTAACACCCACACTACATCTCAAGCAACACATAGCCCTTCTAAACCCGCACCACCAACACCCACATATAGCAACACTAAATCCACATATGCAGAGGCCCTTAACTGTAACCTGCCCAAGCAACAAAGACCTCTGAAGCTGAAATGCAAACAAACACCAATCACAACCAATGTGTCACATAGTTCACAACACCAGTGTGCCACCCAGCAACAGCCCCTAAGGCAAGACAATGTACCTAACACTTTAGTCATAGGTGACTCTATAGTCCGGCACACTGATGTCCCTCTCACCAGGTTGAATAAGGAGAAAATTACAGTCAGCTGCCTGTCGGGTGCCAGGATCCGCCACATAACGCATGCACTCAAGTCACTCCACAACAAGTACAAATATGACTCTGTCATTGTCCATGTTGGAGTGAATGACTTGAGACGCACCTCCCTGGACTACATGAAAAGAGACATGGAAGAGCTCTCAGATCATGTGGCCCAGGCAGGTATGACCCTAGCCCTGAGTAGCATCCTGCCTTCGCCCAGAATGATACCACAATATAAGGATAAAATTATTGACTTCAACAATTGGCTAAGCTTATGGTGTCATTCAAAGGGGATCCAGTATCTGTCTGCCTGGGATGACATGATTGACAGACCACGATGCTTTGCCAGAGATGGTCTGCACCTGTCGCCCCTGGGATTCAGGTTACTGGCTAAGGCTCTTGCCACCCCTATAGTGCCTTTTTTAGGCAAACTTCAAAGGACAAAACCACCACTGTAACAGGTACAAGCATGCAAAATCTGAAGGTAATGCTACTCAATGCTAGAAGTCTAAACCTCAAAATGCAATCTCTCGAGGCACTCCTAAAAATGGAAAACATCGATATCTGTGCAGTAACTGAGACCTGGTTCAAGGCTCCAGAGAGCACCCCTGCAATACCAGGCTACAACTTTTACCACACTTTTTGGCCACCAAACCAGGACCGAAACACTAAAGGTGGAGGAGTGTCAATATTCACCAAGGATATTCACACCACCAGGCTAGTTGCCCAACACAATGTGTCTGAAATTCTCCAAGTGCAACTAACACTAGGTAAGACTGCAATCCAAATTGTAGCTTGCTACAGATCCCCCACCATACCCCAAGATTCTCACTACACCTTTTTAAACATACTGGAAAATATTAAGATAGAACCAAACACCCTAATACTGGGTGATTTTAACTACCCTGCCATTAACTGGGAAAACTACTCATGTCCCAACACCTTTGCGCAACGGTTCTTGGAATTCATAAATTCCAACGCCCTGGATCAACTAATCCATAGTCCCACCAGGGGCTCCAATATCATAGACCTGGTCATTACCAACATGGCAAATATGCTCCATACCTATGGTCACCCCCTCGTTAGTCAGGTCTGACCATAAGCTAATCACCCTTAATATCCACATCCCACCCCCACCCCCCAGTAAAGAAACCACCATGAAAAACTTCTCCAAAGCCAACTTCATGCTACTCAAGTCAGAAGTGACAAACTTCATGACACCCATGCAGACGGGAACTGAAAGTTCAACTGCTGAATCCTACACTAAGGCACTGTACGAGCACATCCACTCATGCATGAATCGTGCCATCCCAAATAGAACCAAAATGCACTCATCCAAAAAAAGGAAGCCAATCTGGTGGTCCCCTGCCATAAACAAACTTTACAACAAAAGGAAGAAACTTTTGCAGAAAAGAGGAAAATCCCAGGATGCAAAAAACTCCCTTACTAGCCTCAGTAAGAAACTGAGATGCCTCATAAAATCCTCCAAAGCTAGTTATGAAAATAAAATTGCCAAAGATTCCAAAGACAACCACAAAGCATTCTATAACTATGTCAAGAATCTAAATGGCAATGCTCAGATCTGCTCTGAGCTAAAACAGAATGGCAATAAATATACTGATTCAAAGGATATTGCCAATATCCTGGCAGATTGATTCAGTGCCAAACTTCACCCCCCTCTCACCCCTTAAATGGCCCATCTCAATACCGGAAGATTGCCAAATTCCAGTAATAATGGCCACACAGGTACAAAACGCACTCTCTAAAGCCAAGAATACAGCATCCATGGGACCAGATGACATCCCGGGCTGTGTACTACATGAACTACAATATGAACTGGCACCTCACCTAAGTGTCATGTTTAACCATAGCCTCAACTCAGGTTTTGTGCCCACTGAGTGGCGCAGAGCTACAGTTATCCCAATCCACAAGGGGGGATCCACCTTGGATCCAGGAAACTACCGTCCCATCAGTCTGACAAGCCTTATCTGCAAGGCCATGGAGCGTATTATCATGGAACTTATAAACAAAGACATTGGCAACCTTCAAACACTGGACCCCACCCAGTTTGGGTTTGTGAAGGGCCGATCTTGTCTCCTGAACCTGATTGACTTCTTTGAATCAGTCTCCAGAGCCATGGACAAGGGTGAGGTGGTCCATACAGCCTATCTAGACCTTGCCAAGGCCTTTGACACCATCCCCCACTCTGGAATCATAGATAAACTTACTAAGTTGGGTATTAATCCCTATGTCACCCAGTGGGTTGCTAAATGGCTTACTGATAGAACCCACACTGTAAAAGTAGCCGACTCCAAATCCAGCTCCAGACAAGTGACAAGTGGAGTACCTCAGGGTTCAGTCCTGGGGCGCTCTTGTTTGGCATCTACTTCTCTGAAGTACAGGTCAACACTAAGGGACTCTGGCTAACAAAGTCTGCAGATGACTGCAAACTGGGAGCCATTATTGAATCCCCAAATGATGTGGATACTCTACAAAAGGGCCTTACAGAAACAGATGCTTGGTGCCAGAGCCATGGGCTCAAGCTCAATGCCAAGAAATGTATTGTTATCCCTTTGGGAAAAACATGTATCCATGAATTACCATATAGGTGGCAGTACACTAAACACAGAAAGTGTGATAAGAGACTTAGGGACACAGGTGGACAGTGGTCTCACCTTCGATAACCACATCGCCACAACAGTCAGGAAATCCTTCTATGTGGCACACCTCATCACGAAGGGCTTTTCATCCAGAAAAAAGGAGGTCATTGTCCCACTGTAATCATCCCTCATTAGACCCATTATAGAATACAACGCCCCATTTGGTATGTACCTCTCAAGACATCTGCAACAACTGGAAAGGCCTCAGAAATACCTCACTAAAAAAATCACAGGCCTAAAGAAGATGCCCTATGCTGACTGCCTTAAAAAACTCCAGCTATACTCTGTTGCATATCGTCTACTCAGAGGCGATCTCTGCTTAACATACAAGGCCATGTCAAACCCAGAGCTGTTGGACATGCTACACTTAAAGAAATCCCAATCCCTCAGAGCTACACGCTCCAGGGATCTAAACCTTGTCATCACAATAAACAAAACGTGCTGGAGGGATAGGTTCCTGACCCAGAGACTCCCCAGACTCTGGAATAGATTGCCCATACATGTCCAGCAGAGTGCCTCTTTGGACCTCTTCAAGAAGAACCTTGATGATTGGATGGGAGAAAGGAAATTCACCCCAGGGATCACGTCAGTCGCCCTGCTTGACAGGGGTCCAGGAAAGTAAATAATGTGGGAAGAAATAGCCAGGGGATTGTTATGGCTAGGCTTGTATAGGCCCTAGGGCTGATAGCCTAGTACCAACCTATGAACCTATGAACCTATAAAATAAAATCTGCATAAAAACTAATAATAATAAAAAAGAAAGAAATCAAAACAGAATTCAAGATTGTGGCAGAAATTAAATTCACTCTACAGCAATAAATTCACCAAATACCCAGATTTCAGTATTTACTTCATAAGGTGAGCCTTCTAATGAAAGTGAAAGCATAAACTATAGGAAAAAGAAATGAAGGAGTTTAGTGAGGGTTGGGAAGAAAATAACAGAAAGAAAAGACTATCAGTCTCCATAGGAACAGAAAACAGAAAGTTAGCCATTCTAAACTAAGAGTTAATTTGCACACATTCGAAAACACATCCAGACACAGACCTACACAAACACAAACACACAGAAGACAGTGTCTGTTAAGCTTTGAAATGCACAGTGCGCAAAAGTAAAACCCTACATAAATACAAGTGTGTATTAAAGTAGCAATAAGTCACACACAATTACCGCAGATGCCAATTAAATGAAAGCAACAAATATATCATCAAAAAACAAATTAAGAACTTTCAGTCAAAATTATAGAGAATGAGTTGATGTCCTTCATGGATGCATCTGCAGTCATAACAACTGGGTTGTCCTGTCGTCAGGCAGCCCTGCAGTCGGCCGGATTCCAAAGTCCGGGTCCGGCTTCGGCTGATGTCACACTTCACCCGACGTCATCTCTGCTGGACTCCGGGTATAAAGGCATCAGCCGACGCCATTTTCTTCAGTCTTTCTTGGAAGCTGTTCGCAAGTGCCGGTCGGTCGGATCCAGAGATTTCTACTACACTCGCGGTCCACGGTTTCGGCCGAAACCATGGTAAAGCAAACAAACTGATCAAAGCACAGGTGAATCTTTGACTACTTCTGAGGTTCCGGCTACCTTACTTGAATCGGCCTCTGAAATTTTACCTACTACAGTGGCTTCTAGTGAGTTATCAGACACCATCCCTTTAGATGTCTCTACCCCAGCACGTGGTGCTGCTAGGCCTCCTGCAGCCATGTCCATTAAGGCCTTTGCCAGGGCTAAAGCAGCCAAGTCTACTAAATCAGTGCCTGTTAAACCCCCCTCAACCAGGCCTACTTCTAGTTCACAAATGCTTACTCTGGCAGAAGATTTAATATCCTTAATTAGGGGATCTCAATCTCACCCAGACAGGGCCTCTCAGCCCCCAGAGAAGAGACCTAGGGCAGAGCCCCCCGAGCCTGTGTCCTCTGATGATTCTGCGGATGACTCAGATATTACAGACCAGCCAGAGGCTCCTTTCTCTAATTATGAAGACTCAGATGCTGAAGAATCCATTCCAGCTGCCTCTCCACCTGAAGAATTCTCATTTGGGGAAACCTTACATGCCATGCGAGAACAATTCCAATGGCAGCTACAGGATTTCTCAGATTCCAGAAAAGGACTTTTCTGCACCTTCCACAACACAGACCCTTAGCTATACCTCCTGTCCTCTCTGTTGTGGACGATGCCTTTAATGATGTCTGCTCTGCACCAGATTCTTTACCTCCAGCCCCTGCCAAACCAGACAGATTTTACAGGGTACCAGACACGCATCATCACCTATACAAGGCCCCTCTTGCAGACCCCGAAACTATATCCCAGGGGCCTAAGGCAGTAGCCTCGACCACAGCAAAAAACCCTATTCCTTCTGAAAGGGAAGCCAGGTCTTTAGACAGATGGGGCAAAAAAGTTTATACCTCAGCTACTCTCTCAGCTAGAGCTTTAAACTGTCAGTTTCACATGATACAATACCAAGAGTTTATGCTTGATCAGTTAACTAAAAAACTATCCTCTGATGACTCTATAGATAAGAAATATGTATTAGAAATGGTAAATAACATACAACAGGTTAGTAACCATTCCTTAAAATGTGGCTATGATGCACTGGAGGCTTCATTTAGATCAGCCATGACTGGCACAGTGATAAGAAGACATGCATGGCTGAAGGAACAAGTCTTACGGATCATGTTAAAGCTAAGTTATTAGATGCTCCTATGGATAAGACCAGTTTGTTTGGTACACCTGCCCAGCAGGTAATGAAGAAAATGGAAGAAAAGGCAAAATCTGTTCAAACGGTTAAAGATTTCTTGCAGGTTCAGCCCCCAAGGTTTAGCAGGAACTGGCCTGCCAAAAATTGGTCCTTTCCTGACTCCACAAGATCCCAAAGGGGCAGGAATAGACGTTCCAGAGGCAGACACCAATCCAGAGGAGGTGCCTACAGAGGACGACAGTGGCAAGGTAATAACAGAGGCACAGACTCAGCCACTACCACTACAACAGCACAATCTCAGTGACTTAACTCTACATCCGCCTACCAGGGAACAAATAGCAGCTCCATTAGGCGGAAAATTAACCTTATTTTCGAAAAACTGGCACTACATCACAAAAGACAAGTGGATTTTGCAAACCATAGACCAAGGTTACCGGTTCCACTTTCACACTTTACCAGTCAAAAGAGGAATGCCAAACCTGCCTCCAAATCAAAAAACAGAAGCTCTACAGCAGATAATGCAATTAGCAAAGATGAGAGCTGTGGAAAGAGTGCCAATAACAGAACAAGGCAAAGGATTTTACTCCAGACTATTCCTAGTTCCAAGAAAGGAAAAAGTTGGAGACCTATTCTCGACCTGTCCACCTTAAATACATACATCATTGTCCCAAAATTCAAAATGCTGACCCTACAGCAACTTCTTCCCATGCTGGGCAAGGAGTGTTGGCTGGTAACTCTAGATCTCAAGGAGGCATACCTGCACGTCCCCATTCGACCTATTTGCAGAAGATACCTCAGATTTCTTGCAGGATCAGAGCATTATCAATTCTCAGCATTGCCCTTTGGCTTATCTACTGCGCCCAGAGTATTCACAAAATGCCTGGCATCAGTAATCGCCCACTGCAGACTACAGGGAATCCAAATTTATCCATACCTGGACGACTGCCTGCTACAAGGGACAACAAAAGCAAGCTGACAACAGATTTACAAAGGGTCATTTACTTGCTACAAGCACTGGGATACACAGTCAATTTACAAAAGTCAAGGCTGATACCATCCCAAACAAGGACATTCCTGGGCGGAATTGGACACTGTAAAACAAATGGCATTCCTAACCGCAGAAAAACAAAAGAACTCCCTCTTTACTTCTTGGCTCTAACAAAACAGAACAAGTTAACAGCAAGAAAAGTCCTGCAGGCCTTGGGCTACATGGCATCATGCATAATCCTGGTTCCACATGCCAGACTACATATGAGAAAACTACAATGGTACCTAAGGAATTTATGGTCCCAACACAGGCACAGCATAGAAGCAGAAATTCCACTAATCCCATGCCTAAAACAGGAGTTCCTATGGTGGGCACAAGCATGCCAGTCAAACCCAGGCCTACCCTTTCACA
This sequence comes from Protopterus annectens, assembly GCF_019279795.1. Taxonomy (NCBI): domain Eukaryota; kingdom Metazoa; phylum Chordata; order Ceratodontiformes; family Protopteridae; genus Protopterus; species Protopterus annectens. The sequence goes on along the minus strand of NC_056736.1, from coordinate 82,443,516 downwards.
GCTATCAAGCAAGCCAGACCATCACAACAGACGCCTCAGACCTAGGATGGGGGGCTCACATGCTGGACAAATGCATAAGGATTGTGGACGCAGGATCAACTCCACCTGCACATCAACCTAAAAGAAATGCTGGCAGTAAAACTGGCAATCCAAAATTTCAGACCATTTCTCAAAGAGGGCCATTTGATGATAAGGACAGACAACACCACAGTCATGTGGTACATCAACAAGCAGGGAGGCACTCATTCATATACCCCCTATGCAGAATGACTTTGGAGCTTTGGAACCTGGCACTCAGCTACAACATCCAGTTACAGGCAATATTTGTACCGGGAAAGGACAATACTCTAGCAGACATATTGAGCAGAACCACATCGGATGCCCACGAATGGATGCTACACCCGGACATCTTCAAGACCATCCCAAAGAAATGGGGAAGACCACAGATAGATCTATTCGCCCTCTCAATCACCAACTCAAAAAATTCTGCACAAGGACATTCCACCCACTTGCATGGAAAGTGGATTCGCTCTCCTTCAGCTGGAAAGGTCTAACAGCATATGCATTTCCACCTCTTCCCTTGATACACAAGGTATTACTAAAAATCAAGGAGGAACGTCCAAAGATAACCCTGATAGCTCCAAACTGGCCAAGACAACACTGGTACCCACTACTGAGGAGCATGTCTCGGGACAACATGTGGCCAATACCCTGATGCCTTTGATGTTAACTCAGAGCAACTACAGCATCATGCATCCAAACCTAAAAACGTTGCAACTGACTGCATGGAACATCACATAGCAGCAACTAACCCAGAACTTTCCCAAAGGGTTAAAGACATTATCCTTGAAGCCCGCAGACCTTCAACAAGAAGGAACTATGCAGGAAAATGGAAAAGGTTTGTCATTTGGAGCACTGAAAGAGGAAAAGATGTGTCAATTATAGATATGGCTAACATTCTGGAGTATCTGGCAGAGCTTCTACATACAGGCCTGTCCTATTCCTCCATCAAGATACATGCATCAGCTATTTCAGCAGAATACAGCTTTGATCCACCTGTCTTTTCACATCCTTTACTCAGGCAGTTCCTCAGAGGAATCAAGAATGTAAAACCTCCAAGGAAACCACCATTGCCAGCTTGGGATTTGAACTTTGTGCTAGAAAAATTGACACTGCACCTTTTGAACCAGCAGCTACAGCGGACCTACAGCATCTATCGTGGAAGACTGCTTTCCTACTGGCAATAACCTCAGCAAGGAGGGTCTCTGAACTTCAGGCCCTAATGGCAGTACAGCCCTTCCTAATCTTCCACCAAGATAGAGTGTCCATGAGGACTAATCCTACATTTATGCCTAAGGTGATATCCAGAGTGTCTTTAAACCAGGCAATCCACCTACCTACCTTCTTTCCCAACCCACAAAACAGAGGGGAAAGAATGCTGCACTCCTTGGATGTACATAGACAGTTACGCTACTACCTGGACAGAACAAAAAGTAGCAGAAAAACTGACCAGCTTTTTGTAGCCTATGCAACAGGAAGGGAAGGAAAAGCAATTTCCAAACAGACAATCTCCAAATGGATAGGAAATTGCATACGGTTCTGTTACTCCTTCCATGGAAAACCAATTCCACAGAACATAAGGCCTCATTCTACAAGGGCAACAGCCACAACCACAGCCTTCCTACGAGGTGGCAACCAAGGACATTATTTACTTGGACCTCCGTGCATACATTTGCCAAGCATTATAACTTACCAATGTACTCCAGATCCCGAGCAGGGTTTGCCACTGCTGTGCTGCAAGGGATCCTAACCACACCATAATCTAAATTCTTCCTCCTCCCCTAGTTGGCTATGGTATTCTACCCAGTTGTTATGACTGCAGATGCATCCATGAAGGACATAGTACAGTTTTGTACCTACCATAAATGTAGATGTCCGAACTGGATAGCATCTGCAGTCACCTCCTCCTTCCCCTCTGTGGTACTCCTAGGGTATTCACCCTCCTAATAGCTAGCTAGTGGGGGGAGTCTCTTATGGTGTATTTGTTTGTATATATGTACATACATGCTTAATTTCTGAGTTTGCCTTCTATCCTTTTGGAAACATTGGCATTTATCCAAAATTTAGCCTTCCAGGAAGGGCAATTGGCATCTGGGGCAAGAAACACTGAAGAAAATGGCGTCGGCTGATGCCTTTATACCCGGAGTCCAGCAGAGATGACGTCGGGTGAAGTGCGACATCAGCGGGACCGGACTTTGGAATCCGGCCGACTGCAGGGCTGCCTGACGACAGGACAACCCAGTTGTTATGACTGCAGATGCTATCCAGTTCGGACATCTACATTTATGATAGGTACAAAACTGTACTTTTTAAGAGTTTATATTAAATCAAGGACTTTGATCCAAGAATTATCAGTCCATTTCCTGGGGTAAATTCTTGTTTCCTTGAATTTTATTTCTATGAAAGCTGATTCTTCCAATTATAAAAGAAACTCTTCAAAGGTGGGTGGTGCAGATGATTTACATTTTCTAATTAACCATTTTCTTTCCACTGCTAAAATAGTCAAAAGGAGATAAAAATTGTTTCTCTTCATAGTATTCATGGCATTTACATTCATTAGAATTAGGGGTTTGGATAAAGGAAATGTATCTGAAAATAAAGCTTGACAAAATTTCCTATGTCAACACCCCCCCCCCGCCCAAAAAAAAAAAAAAAAAGAAAAATGGTGGCTTATGTTTACATATATCTGTTTTTCATTTCTTGGAAATTGCAACCAAAATCATTACTTATTTATTTATTTAGTTTTATTTCTATATGAATATTTTTGAGACTGCAACAAACATGCCAATATGTAAACCAACTTAGGAAAAATAATATACTTCTGATGCATTACTAGTTATGTTTGTGCCTTTCAATTCTTTGAGTTTCCACCAAAGTGATTATTCTTGTGAATATTTTTGTGGCTGTGCAACACTGAAAATGGCATCCATGTTTGTACAGCACTTCACTTGTTATGTTTAAGTCTCCTAATATGGGCTCAGTCACCAGCTAGTACACGCTTATGCAGGCTAGACAGCAATTGCCATTAACTCTGAGTGAGAGTAAACTTAAATGTGAGAAAAAAATTTATACTGGACAGTTAAAGCAGCTTTTTGTCTTACTTGTTCCATATAATAAATCATTTTTACATATTTAAACAAGCAATGTGCAACTGCAACAAAACACTTAAACTTTCATTTACAGAAATACTCAGAAAGAGAAGACCATTACATCAATTAATAAACACCAATAAAGTAATGCCGCATTTTTCTTGTTTTTTTTTGCTTTTCTTTACATTTGTATAGGAACATTGTCACTGCTTCTCTCTTTTCCTGTGCTCTAAAACAGAACAAAGAAATGTGCATGGTGAACTCTGTTTTATAACCAGGCATACCTTAACTGCCACGTATTTAGATTGCGAACTTATAATGCCATGGATGCCATACTGATAAAAATGTATGGTTAGAAGTCTGAGTTTCAGCTTCTGCTTTGTTCCAAATCATATATGTGGATTCTTGCAGCAATGATTCTATTACTTATAGCCCTAATGTTATTGTAACTACCCAACACAGCTGAACTTCATGCTATCCTTAAAAAGAATTATTTTTACACGGAGCATTACGCAATGCCATTACATTACATTACATTGCTAAAAAATATACTTTTTGTTCTTCCTTTCAGGTAGGCAGTAATACCCCACATAACAGAAAGTACTGGAGAGTAATGGACTGCTTATGTGTGCTCTTAGGTGCAGTGCCACAAGCACTGAATCACAATGTTCATTATTCTCCTGAAGCATTCATGCAACATAGTTTTATTTTATACTGGAATATTACATTTGACAAATCATCTATGAAGCAAAGATAAAATAAAAATTGCTTGTGTCTTAAAATATATATGTTTAATACATAATGCAGTAAACTATTGCCTGTTTGGCAGTGAGTATTACCTGCAACTGATGTAATTAAAGACTTGAGACATAAATCTTGCTCATCTGCATATGCAGAATGCTGGATCAACTTCTATTTTGCTTAGGTTTTTCTAATATGCTTCATTAAGTACTAACCAGGTATCATGATTATGTGTTGGTCCACAAGTATGCTGGCCTCCTGTTGTATCACAAGTGTCAGTTTAAAGTCCCTTAAAAAATTGAAAGTGATCTTTTTGAATGACCTTTAACATATACTGTATAAGGATCCCATTCAAATGATTCTCTTGTTCAGTAATATTTTCTTATTGCTTTGCATACACGAGAAAAAATAACTTTATTTGCAATACAATGAACAATGACTTCATAGTTTGCAAATTTTGGCATATAAGCTCTTCTTTGTATTCAGACTTCTCATTTACATTTTGTTTAAATGACTTTGTGAGAAAAAGTTAAAGTTTATTAAAAAAATTACATAGTATTATTATATTTATATTTTGCTTTGGCAAGTATCTATAATTTCTTAAGTTATTAATTCATTATTTAAATATTTGTTAGTAAGCATCATTTATTCAATGGAACTCTTGTGAACAAGTTTCCTTTCATTTGAAAAACTCAGAATCATTTGGTTCAAGCCCCTGAACTCCTGAAGTAGTCAGTTTATATGTTAACACAGTCTGCAGCACATTGATCATTTATAAATGCAGTTCAGGAGTCAGAAATCTGAAATACTCCTGAAGATCTTTTATAAGTTTCTCTCTAAGTGAAAATGCATTTTATACAATTACAGTGCTGCGGTAGCGTTGTCGCCTCACAGTAAGATGTTGTCCTGTTCGATTCTTAGCTAGAGTGTCTTCTGTGTGGAGACATGCGTGAATGGGCGTACCTTCGTTGAAGGCTGTGCATCAGGGCCTGCAACTTGGCATGTAAAAATCTTCTGCCAATCATTAGTGGACCGGAGTTCCATTGTGGCAACCCCTAACCGGGAAAAGCCGAAAGACACAACAACAACAACAACAACGTTTATTAGGGTTTACTCACAAGAGTATTAAATTCAATGGACCACTTAATTTAGCCTCTACATTTTCAAAACACTTGAATGACGGGAATAAAGTGATAATCTTGCAGATCTTCAGGGTTCTGTTTTTGTACATTCATGAAAATGTTTTGGCTGTGAATCCCTACTGTCTCTAAAGGATAGATAATTGCTGTGAACATATACTGTAAAAATGAGCCATAATGAATTTCGTTATTATTAGATGCTATTGTCAATATTTGTTACACTGATCACAATCATGGTTCAGCAGTGTTATAGTTGATAAAAAACAAGTCAATGCATGTGTACCACTAGTACATAGTGTCTAAAAAACCTCCTGAATGGAAACAAAACGGAGCAGGTGTTTGAGGAATATCAGGGGGAGACAGATGAATAAACATTCTTTGCTGATGCTTGTTCAGTGAAGTTTCTGAGCTGGCATCTTGCATACAACAGTGAAATATCATTCTGGTAACAGCTATGGTCCCATCTTTACAGATATTTCTCACACACCTGTAAAAGGTGACTGATCACAGTCAATCAGAATATGTCAGTATTTCATAGGAAGGTAGACTAATGTCACCAGTAGCAAATGAAGAGGAGTCTGGCATTCAGTGACGTAGATCACACATGAACCAAGTTTAAATGGTAATGTGTGTAGCTTAACAATCCTTTGTCCACCTAACACTTTCAGTAAATGATAACTGATCCATGGTCTTATGGTATCATATCTCCATGGCTTTCTACATTTAGGATAAACTTCATAAGCCAGAACACACTTGTCCTTGCCATCTGTTAAAACATATACAACTGCTTAAGATGCACACATGCAAACAATGCTGTCACTATTAGGCATTGTTATTATAATCTGTGTAACCTTCTCTGGCCAAAACTAATAACAGTCCAGCATGCAAGATATTGACTGAGGTTGAAGAAAGAATGCACTCAAAGATGTCTTCTTATCCTTGTTTGAGGATTCTGGTAGGTAGGGACATTAGCTAGTGAAGTCCATATATGGGAGAAGGACATATAAAATTTTGTACCGGTATTAAGATCTTCTGATATTAATAATTTAAATTTCATTTCTGTAATAATGTTATATATAATTTCTTCTGATGTTTTTAAGTGCATTGATAAGGACATGTAATACAACTGTGATTAAACTTTTTTGGATTCAAACACAGAGATACATGATTATGCATTAATGAGGGTCACATGGTAAAGACTAAAATTTGGATATTGGATATTATCATTAACTTTTGTCTTAGATGCTAGCAGGATAGCAGGATGGTTGTAGGTGAGTCTTTGTTTAATAGTAGATACATTTTGTAAATAGTGTTTGCCATTTTTATGCATGATGGTAAGAAATATGTTGCTTTTTCATGGTGCATCAGTGGGATTAATAAGAATAGCATCAGTAGTCAGTCATACGGGGTATGAAGGGTTGCCATGACACAGAAGAGGTTTTTTGTGTTGTCTTGTTTAATACCTTGATTACTAAGTTGTTATAGCTACACAGATATTTGTTTCTTGGTAGGCAGGTGAGGTCTAATTTTCACTGAGAAAGAATAAGTGTGAAGCTTTTGAAAAGTGTATTGAATGATTCCATTCAATGTACAATTCATTACCAGTCTGTGGTGTTTATATCATACGGGTATAAAAATAGCTGCTGTTCGTCAGAAGGTAGGTCAGTAGTACATGATGGCAAACACAAACATGCAAATATTGTTTGTTTGTTTATTTATATTAACCTGATTATCCTCAGTAGGCATGGCTTATTCTCAGCAGAGACCCATGATGGCACTTGTACTATAAAGGGAGAATTTGTGCAGTACAGCAAGAAAGTTGTACTACTCTTTCTGGGTAGTAGAGTTAATTGAGTGTGACACCAGACCTTGATGTGAACAATATGTTGGTAGGTGAAGCTACAGAGATAAATGTTGAAAAAGAACAATTATTTGATGAAAAGAACAAGTATAATAGTGCAACAAAGATTCTAGAACATGATGTTGATAATAATGTTCTGACTAAAACGATGGAGGAAAAAGAACCAACAGAAGGATGTACATCATCTGGGAGGCAGGTGTTTGAAGATACATTTTATTCAGAGTTGAGGTAGATTAAGATAGAATGATTACCTCCCTTTTCTAGGTCTCAAGATGAATGCGAGAGCTGCAAAGGCACAGAAAGTCATCACAATGAGGCCAGAGATACAGAAGGGAAGAAAGGACGAGAATCCAAAGCTGTGAACATTCATACCTTTGTTACTTATATACCAGATTTTAAAACTAGGAAAAATATGTGCTGTTTGTAAAGATGAAGACTGATGTGTTGTATATCATGGATAAAACTGAAATGGAACAGACAAGTATGCTGTTTTGGACTTTTTGATAAAACCTTTGGACTTTGTTGACCAAGATGCAGGACAGATTTTTGAACATTAATGGAGATGTAGAAAAATATATAGTATTAAAGGAAAGAATTAAATGGAGATTATATTTCTAATAAACAAATAGAGATTACACCGTAAGGGAAAATACAGAGGGTAGGTCGGTAGCATGATATGTAAAAATGATTATGTTAATCATGTGCAGACTTGGGTTTTAAACCAAGTAACTGAGACACTGCTGGTGAAGGAAAGAAAACGGACACCACAATCTGAATTTTAACATTTTCGTTCAATTTAATTTAATGCTACTGAACTTCTTCAGAAACACACCCAAATGTTTCACAGGGTATAAATACCTATCAAAGGCATCACATGTAATGAATAACCTATGAAAATACATTTTCAGTTTACTAAAATAATAATATAACCATTAATTATAAAATGTATATGTGTGTGTCATACACTATAAATCACAAATTTGTATAATCCACTACTTACAAAAAATAATAATTCCTACATATGTATAACAATTGTAAAACAATTATAAATCAATTATAAATTTTACATTATAAAACATACACTAAAATCTTTGTGCCTGTAAAAAGCATTTGATGTTGATCATATCATTTAAACCCAGAAGCTGGTAAGTGTTTAACATGATCTGCCAAATTGCTTCACGGCACTCTAAAAGTGTTTTGAAATCACCACTGAAAAGTGCATTGTTTACCCTTTCCAATACAGAAAAGGAAAACTTTTTGAACAAAGGACATTCCAAAGAATGTCTAGCTAAAACATTGGACATGTCCTTTTTCTTGATGGCCAAAGTGTGTTCATAAATACATTTATTCAAAGTAAGTATAGTTTTCCCAATATAAAAATGCTCACAAGAAACACATTGAGCTAAATAAACTATATTGGTGGTTTTACATGTATAATGTCCCCTTGGTGTTAAGGTCCTGTTGTTGTGCTTAAAAGTGATTGTGGATATTTCACTAATAAATCTACATTGTCTACATGATAGACAAGGAAAAGTACCTGGAGTTAAGTCACAAATGGACTTTGAGTCACTGGATCCTCTCTCTAAAATCATCTTGATGTTACATACTTTTTTGTAACTGAAAACAGGACGGTCACCTAGAATCTTTGCTAAATCAAAGTTACCTAGCGCCACTTTCCAGTTATTAAGAATGATGTCTCTAATAGTCATCATTTCATTGGTAATAGGTAAGGAAAAGAACAAATTATATTTGTCCGTAGTGTTGTAAACTACTTCTAATCTATTTGAATCAGTTTCATCAAGGGAGGCTAGAATAGGGCTTGCAATATTAGATCTCAATCTAGAAACTTCACCAATGATTTGATTTAACCAACGCATTCCATATCCCCTGTCTATAAAGAAACCTTTTAGCTTAGCCGTTTCTTCCAGGAAAATATCATCTCTACTAGTTAGTCGACTAAGCCTTATAAACTGTCCCTTAACTACACCTCGTTTCATATGATGAGGATGTAAACTATCATGATGTAGGTACTGATTGACAAAGATTGATTTTCTGTAGATGTTACTTCGGAAATTGTGATTGGTGTAATTAATGGTCAAGTGCAAGTCCAAAAATTCTATACTACTGCCAAAGCCTCCCAAGGTGAATTTTAAGAAATTAGTGGTACAATTCAAGTCCTGGAGGAAAGTGGAAAACAAATTAATGTCCCCCTTCCATAGAAAAATCAGGTCATCAATGTATCGTCTGTAAAAAATGATGTGATGAGCCATGGAGTGAGTGACCAAAAATATGGTCTCCCAAGTGGCTATGACTAAATTTGCAAAACTGGGTGCTACACGTACACCCATAGCAACCCCTGATGTCTGCTGGAACAATTCTCCTTCGAACTTGAAAAAATTGTTTTCTAACACTAACTCCATTAAAGTACAGCAAGTATAAACTAAAGTGCTGCTGAAATTAGCTTGTTTGCTAAGGTAGTCCCTCATGTATTTAATACCTAGTTTTTGATCAATACTAGTGTACAGAGAAACTACATCCAAAGAAGCAAAGTGAATGTTATTGTCCTTCACTTGAATGTTCTTCAACAGTTCTAAAAGGTGCCAGGAATCCCGAAGATAAAATTTAGAATTTTGTACCAATGGATTTAACAAATCATCTAACTAAACAGAAATGGTTTCTGTTTTAGAAAAAAACGGCTGACACTATAGGTCTAAAAGGAAGGTGTTCAGCCAGTTTGTGCACCTTCGGTATTCCAAACAACATAGTGATTTTAGGGTGTTCCGTAAGCAAAAAAGTGTAAACTGAATAGTCAAAACAACCTTGACTAAATAAATCAAATAGACAAGCATCTAATCTAGAAAAACTCTTAGTAACAAAATCAATGTTCACTCTTTTGTAACAATGCTCATCAGCTAATAATGTGTGGATAGCTGACACATAGTCATAAGAGTTCATAACCACAATGGTCCCTCCTTTATCAGCTTTCATGATACGCCAATCTTTGTTTTCAGCCATAGTCTGAAGAACTGTTACCTCTCCCCCAGAAAGGTTGGACCCCTGGTGCTGTCTACTGTCAAGCTTTCTAAAATCTTGTTCACACAATTTACTAAACACAGATAAAGTAGAATTCAATAAAGTATTATATGTACTTTTCTTTTTAGTACTATGTTGATGTACATCAAAAGTTTTAACACCATCAAAAATGTATTTCAAATTTAACTTTCTACAATATAATTTAATATCAACTATCAATTTAAGAAGGTGCGCTGTGTTAGATGGAATAAAGGAAAATCCTTTCTTAAGAACAGAAACCATATCCTGAGACAAAGGAATGTCAGTTAAATTTAAAACATTAATAGAAAACTCTAATATTTCTTCTTTCCTTTGTTCTTCCCCTTGTTTCTCGTTTGTACCTTGTTGGACCACTCGGGAGTCTTTTTGTTCCTAGAACTGTCTACCAAAAAAGGACCTGTTGCATTGGAGTCAACAGTTGCCAAAACTGGGGAAGCTGAATTAGGCACAACTGCATTACTGTTGTTGTTATTAATGTTCTGCCTGGTTTGTCCCTGGCCAGTTGCAGTAGTATTAGCCAAAGTACTGTCCCCAGCAGTATTATTAACCCTGTTGGTCTGTTGAAGAGGACCACAAGAATTCATATCCTGTCGTGAATCTTTATGTGCAACTTTTACTAAATACGCCTTATGAGCAGTGTAAGCGGCAATGTCTCTACTAAGTTTCCCCTGTTTTCTAGATACAATGGAGGCTCTATGTCTGTTGATTTTAGCTTCAATGCCCAAGTATAAAGAAATGAAGGAATTGAAAGCCTCAGAAGTCCTGATTTTATTATCCAAAGTCTCTAATTGCTTTCTAAAATCAACCATTTCGCCTAAATAGTGGTCCACCAACATCTGCATGAAACTCAAACCTGTATTGTTGAACAAATCAACCAACTTGGAATACAGGTCATCACTCTGCACAACACAGTTAGGAAACTTAAAAAGCCTTAACCTAAAGGGAACACATTTGAGCCTGATGTTTTCTTGTAAATAAAACACTTCCAATTGAAGTGACACCAACTTTAAACTCAGTTTTTTTATTTGAAAATATCATCCTTGCAAATATTGTGATATCAGTACTTCTTGTATCTACAAAGTTACTCACTTGTCCCGACTGAGTTTGGTTATTGCCAATGTAAAAAGGATTGTTGTTGTCATCAGACTTGGGTTTTCTTGCAACATTAATGAGTTACAAAAATGATTAACCTGGTAATGACAGCATGTGAAAATACAACTATTTGTAAATGTTAATGGGTGGTTTAGTGCAAATGAAAAGTGAAGTATATAGCAGGAATGAATTGCATGTTTAATTTAATACTGAATGCAGTAATAAAGAGAAGTAGAATTGTTTGAGGTAAAATGAGAACTTCTATATCTGGTAATAGCATAATGAGATGATTTCATTTCTGTCAGTAAGAATAAGCTATGGGTTGTTGTTGTATCTTTCGGCTTTTCCCGGTTAGGGGTCGCCACAGTGGAACTCCGGTCTGCTAATGATTGGCAGTAGATTTTTACGTACCGAGTTGCCAGCCCTGACGCACAGCCTTCAACGAAGGTACGCACATTCACGCATGTCTCCACACAGAAGACGCTTTAGCTGAGAACCGAACAGGACAACGTCTTACTGTGAGGCGACAACGCTACCGCAATGAATTAATAGAAGAAGAGACAATTTTGCAGTTACTTGGGTTATAGTTAAGTAATAAATGAGTAAGCTGGAGAGAAAATGGCAGCTATGAAAAAATAATGAATGAGAAGTGTTTGTGTTAAGAATGGTGGTTTGGAAAGTCAGAGTTCTAGAAAATGAGAAGCAAAATTAAATAAAGGTAAGGAATCTGATAAAATATTGGACAATCTTTAGTGCTAGAAAATTAGAGACAGTATTAAGCAAAATTAAAGAATGTGATAAAATACTGTATAATCTTTAGAATTCCATTTGTAAAACACATCTTATCCGTGAAACAATTTTCTATTTTTTTATACAGTAAGTTTATGTGTTGCATGAGGAAGTACATATTTTGTTTTATCTGGGGCCGAGATTAAATCCTAGGAAAAGAGGGATAGTATACATTGAACAGAAAATGAGTGGTTGAGATGATTAAATCCTGCAGTTCATTTGCCATCCTTGTGTTGATTTTATGTGTTAGTAAAACTATTTTTCTAATGTAGTGCATTAGTGAAAATAAAGAGGCAGGAAACAGTTTTGAGGATTGTTGTGTTATAAATATGGAATGCATTGGGAACGCGAGACAGAAGAAAAAAGTTAATTAATGGAATAATATTGATATTGCACAAGAACATTTTTTTATTGGGTGGTTGTCCTATACATGTCAGGCTTGTACCTTTTTCTTTTCTTACTTCTTCTTCTTGTCACTGCATAGTTGATGACTTACATGTAGACTGATAAATTGGCTTCTCTGCCTCTCCCCACCTACCTTTCTATTCCATCCACATTATAGTGTAAAAGAAAAACTATAACCTGAAAAGTTTTATTTTCCTTCACCATTGGTTCAGATTACAGCTGGTAGCCTCCATGTAGTGTTATGCTAGTTTCATCTTCCTCTGTCTGTCTCTATTTTCCCATTTTTCACTTACAGCCTCATTATTCTATCACATCTTGATGCCCTGTAGAGTTCTCACCTTTATTTCAGCACACAATTGGGGTCTGTTCTCTAGGCTTAATGGCTAAGGTGTTTGCCTTACAAACACAAGGTGCAGGGTTTGAGTCTCACAAGGGATAATTGGCTAGGCTTGCAAGGGCAGTTAGTACTAAACTATGAACCTATTTATTACCCCTCTTAAAATATTATCTGGTACAGTTGCAGTCAGTCCCTCTATATTCCTGCACTGATTAGTTCAATATATTGTACAACTGCTGGCATCCTCTCACACCATGTCCACTCTTCTCCTATTCCTGTTTCATTTTAATATGCTGTTTATGACATCTTCAGTTTGGTTTGCCACCCCTATCTTCCTATTGCATTCTAATGCAGTCGTACATATCTGCATTCTACTGCACTGCTTACTGTCTTATCTTCATTATAATATCCTGTAATAAGCATCTTCCCTATTCTAATATTCTGTGCATACATTTGCAAATTCCTTCTCCCTGCTCATCGTCCTCTTTATTTAGCTTGCTCCTTGACTTTCTATAATTCTTCTAATAATCTCTATGCACAGAACTTTTTGCTCATCTATGCTCTCACCTTTCCTCCTCCAGCTATCCTCTGTTGTCCTTGCTCCCTTCACCTGGTCTTGGCATTGTTTCTGCAGCTATACTGCACTAATTATTTTCTCTAATTGTACCACACTGCACTCCGCATCGCCTTATTCTATCCTTTTAGATACAGTATTAACCAGCTGTCTCCTCATTTCCCTAAACTTTCTTACAAATCTTTAAACTCATCTGTTTGTATCTACTACAGTCTTCTGGAGCCATCCAGCTGCATCTGTCACACTGTACCCAGCATCCTTACAACTGTCCACCTTTAACTCTCATTATTTTGTTCAAATACTCTCCCCTTTTTATACTAACTAGTCAGTCTATTCTTCTTGCCTTAATTATCAAACCCTATGAGCTCGTCTATCTAAAATGATTAAAAACGTATTCCTCCATTCTGCTGTATGATTATTTTGTCTTCTATTATCCTACCTCCGCTATCCACTAAAATATCCAAAACTTGTAATCTTTTCCTTATTTAGTCTTGTAATTTTATCTGGAGAAATTTCTTAACCTTCTCCATTCAGCAAGCCATTCTAGACAGCCACAATCACCCTCTAACTATCTCTGTCCCCACTTAACTTACTAGTCAGTGCTAAAGAGCAATGATTTAAATAGTCGCAGCATTAATAACAAATTTAACTTATTTTATGTTTGGCTGTCAGCTTGCAATAGTGATGTTAAAATCATATATGAAACCTTTCTATAACTGCAAATAAATCTACCCATTTTCATCTCTTCCATTTACCTCTGCTTTTGACATGACCACTGTGGCTCTAGAGTAGGCAAAAGTCTTCTTAATACCAGTTAGAAATATATTTTCTGCTTTTCCACTTACCTAAAAGAAGCTTGCCCATAGTTACAGCATTTAAATAATTAGCAATACTCAAAGTCAGCAGCTGTACCTCTTTACATAGTTAATCCCCGGAATTCAGCAAACATCAATACAACAATAGCTTATTCTTGCATGGAAGGGACTGTTCCCGTGCAGCACGACAGTGCACCATGCATATTCATGAAGGCGTGCTGCTGTGCTGTAATATGGGCACAGTTCTGTGTATGAGTGGAGGGGGTGTGTCTGAGAGCAGTGCTCTCACAATGGACACGCCCCCTGCACACCAGAATTGCCGTACGGCAATTTAAATACAGCAAGATCACTTGTTAAATCTCTCAACCCATCAGAGTAAGAAATCTTGGCAAAGCCATAATAGACAATTGTCACTACAAACTTAGAAAGTTGATAGAATAACAGGTTTAGCATTAGCATAAATCTTCTGAAGCGTATGAAGTATATAACGAACACCTCACAACCTGTTAGAGTAAGAAGTCTGGACAAAGCCATAAGGGACAATTGCTATTACAAACTTAGAAAGTTGATAGAATAACAGGTTTAGCATTAGCATGGATATACTGAAGGGTACAAAGTAAAAAAATGCAACAAATACATTTTTTTCACATCTGCAATAAAGTTTAAGCATAGCTGTGTGGATGTGCCCGTTGTTTAGCTATGCTTAGCCCAGTTGAAACAGCAAGATAAGTGAAACAACATTAGACATCCATCAATACAGTAGTTCAGTAATGTAGCAGTTAGAGCGTATGCTTTGCATGTAGTTATTCACGGTTTGAGCCTTACCAAAGTCATTTCCATTTTGTATGTGAAATCATTACAATTTTAATTTATTTGAATATTTATGTAGGAAGTAACTTGTATTTCTCATCTAGAGTGCCCCATACAGTATAGTTACACAAGAATAAATGTAATGAAAGCACACTGGGGGATGTCAGGGAAGGTAAACAAATTTATAATATGTAATGAATGATGAATCAATCCCATACAGGTGGTAGTCCAATAAAATAAAACATAAGCAATGCTAAGCATTGCATGGCTATGTTGACCGGGTGTAAGCATTGTATAAATATGAATGCTAAGCAATGAGTAGCCCAGTGGATTTGCCCATTGGTAAGCAGTGCTGAACCTGCCCCTTTAAGCACTGCCAACCTTAGCTAAGCAGGTTTACCAGTAGCTTAGCTCAGCATATTCAAAACCATCCAATCACGACAAAGGGTGGGAAATCGGCCATATTTAAACCTCGCAGGCAGGAATACAGCTCATAAGTGGTTGTAGCTTCCCAGTGTAAGCAGTATGGCAGGTGTTGCGAGGGCATGTGCTTTTGTGTGCAGCACTGGGTCATACAGAAGTCCAAGGTCATGGTAGGACTCAAAAGCGGAAGCCTGGGAAAATCTCGCCTATGATCTCACCAGTGCCACTGGTGTCCCTTGGACTGGAGAGCAGGTCTGGCACAACTATGCCGACTTGAAGCAGAGAAAGAGGGAGCTCTTGGAACAGTGAGTCCAAGAAGCAAGACAGAGGGATGATGTCCCAGCAGCGTGTAAGTATTCATAGCAATAACTGTTTACCAAAGTCCAGCCTGTGTATATGATGGATAGGTATGCATAAATGTTTCTCTATTTTCATTACAGCTCCAGCTGAGTGGGTTGCGAACCAGGAAGCCCATGCCAGTAGGGTGCAAAAGTTGCGTCGCAAGGCTGGTGAGTAACAATCTAGCTTGTAATATACATACCAAATAAATATAAATGAGTAGAATGCCACCTGGCATTATTAAAACTGGGTATGGTTTAAACTGAATAAAGCAGACAATATTACAGTAATAGTCTCATATTGGTCATATATTAATAAAATGTAATTGCCTGTGAATAAAAATCTAAACCCGGGACTGGTTGTGTTTACGCTGGTATGGTATGATTTGAAATGTGTAAAGGTTATGCATAGCAACTATAGCTCTGAAAGCATTAAACAATCAAGTCTCATCTGACAAAGTTAGTGCCTCTAAAACACATGAGAATAACTGATATTACAAATATCATGCAGCAAGATCTGATATCTGAATAGTAATGTTGTTTTAACCACTGTGTTCCACACTGTGCTATGTGAACAGGTATGTAACATTGTAAATACAATGTCAGATTGTACAACAAA
>NC_056736.1:82374852-82417352 GCF_019279795.1 Protopterus annectens | reverse complement strand
AGCACATATATGTATGCTTATGTTCAGCTGGAAGGCACAAAACTAAATCACATGGGTGTCAAGCATTCAGGTACATAGGTTGTGCATGTTGCACATGTGTGTAATATCAGTGTCAGTGCAAACAACAGACAGAAATGTGTGCAGCTACTGGTTGTTGCAGTGCCCTGACACTGATATGGGTACTAGAGTAGGCATGATATTCAGCTATTAATCAGAGAAGTGCCCACCTGTATTATGACCCTCTGTCCATGCCTATCACTACCAGCTATATCCACACCTATATACAGTGGGTATCACAAGTGTACACACCACTGTTAGAATGCCAGGTATGTGTGCTGTATGACAATCAGACCAGAGAAGATAATTTCATAACGTTTCTCGTCTTTATGTGACCTCCTAACCTGTGCAATTCCATTGAAGTACATAGGGGTTTCTAGGAAGGTGACCAACTATTTCCAAGTGAAGATGTGCCATGATGTTAGAGTCCAGACCTAGACAGATGAATGCTGTAACCATGTCAAGAGGTGCATACACAACATTAAGGGTGTGCACACTCATTCATCTGGCTCATTATACTGAGTATTATTTCCATATGTTTTCACAGACCCAATTGTTATGTTTTCAATTGAATTATATAGGCTATAGGTCACACTACAGGTGGGAATTGTTATGAAATGGGTTTTTGTGGTGTCATGTCCCAATTGCACAAATATCAGGCTGTGTATCAGGGGTGTGTACCCTTTATATCCTCTGTAGCTATATGGGCACAGCAGTACCTGACCTGTATATCCAGCCTCCACCAAGGTAGAGTAATCCCCTTTGGTGGACAGCAGCAATACACAAACCACATAATAAATTGCTACAGTGGGTTTACAGGGCCACATTGCTTCAGGCAACAACTTTGAAGCAAGTCCACCTATAGCTGAGCAAGCATGTAAGTTCACAGGTGACTTCCTGTACGGCTGACTATGACTATGAATTGGACATATCCACACCACAGAGGACAACTGCAACCATGTCTCCACATATGTTGTAAATCTCAGATGAAACAACACAATGCACCCTGTACTGGGGGTAAAGAACACCTCATACACACATGCCATGGATCTAGGCAACCTGCATCACACAGGTTAGCTGGGAACATTGCCACCCTGTCCACCCCAGTTGCACAGGGAGATATGCACATTAACCACACTTCTCCCATCAGCAATGGTGAGCATGTACATATTGCCTGCTGACGGCAACAACAGCATATCTCCATGGGGCATAATAACAACAGTGTCTGCCTCCTACATGAACTCAGGCATGTGTTCAGAGTTCCATCACACACCACAGTCAAACACAGACCTGCCACCATCCACACACCATCCACATTTAAGATGCCCACTGTCAACCCTCTACACAGAAATGAATGGAGGATAGAGGATTATGCAATTAAGTGTCCAACACTGGGGAGAATAAGATAGCTCAGGGACAGGCATGTAATGCAAGCTGCTATAGCCATGATAGCTTGGAGGGTTTCAGTGAAATGTGTATTATTTGCAAGTAATATCCACTGTTGATGTGCATTTTGACAACCGTATGAGGTCCTGTGACTTTTTTCCTGTTTATGTCTTCCAGGTAACATGCAGAGTGCTCGCCTACCAGCATTCTCTGTTGGGGAAACAGACATCATCACCCAATATGTGATTGGACATTATGCCCTGTCATTTGGATGGAGAGAAAAGATGTGCGGGAGAGGACTGACCTGTGGAACAGTGTGGTCCACATAGTAAATGATGCTGGCCTGCACAGCAGAACTTATGAGCATGTGCAGCATCAGGCCACCAACATCAAATGCCATGCCCTTCAATGAGCTGCTGCTGTAGTGTGGGACCAGTTAGCCACAGGTGGGGGCCTAGTCATCCAGCCCCTATTGACACCCACCGAGGAGCTCCTCTCCACACTTGGGCCACAAGCCGAATGCACAAGCCATGACGCTGAGGGAAGCATTGTGGAGGTGGGTTGCACACACACACTGGATGAGGAGTGTGCAGGTAAGGGCCCAGTGGGGATTAGTACACTAATGTATCAAACTTACATGTATCTGTATTGTATCTACATGCATGTGTCAGGTCCGATTGCAGTTGTGGATGGGGTTTTCTAATGCACAGAGGTGCACATCTGTGGTGTGGACAGGACATTTTGTATTGTTGCGGTTAGTACTGTAGATGTGCAGACATGATGCATCCATTCTGTACCAAGGCCACATGTGCATCTGTTGGCAATAACTCCCTCTCACAACTACCTAGGACCCTCTGGTCTGCATAAGGGAAAGCAGCCTAAAGCTGGTGAGTATGACATTGTTCTGTTGTTGCCTGGCAATACCACAGGCATGTGAAGTGCATGCAATTTACCATGCACACAACCATCAGTAATAGCTATATTGCTTTATGTAATAGGTATATTGCTTGTTGTGCATGTTCACTTGTTCTGCGGTTAACTGTATTGCATCACAGTGGTCACTACTGGGGCCTATCTGATGTGACTTCAGCATTCCTGTAGCATACCTCACAACTTGTCAGTGCCAAGAGGTCTGGACAGAGGCCAGCAAATTGTGCTGGACAAAAGGCCTAAGGTAGGGTCATGCGTGACACTTTACTGGTATACAGTGGATATAAAATGTGTACACACCCCTCTTAAGATGCAAGGTGTTCCTATTACATACTAATTAGGACCACAATATAACAGTCCACACCTCTTCCAGCCTTTAATGTGACCAGTAACAGGTACAGTTCACTTGGAAAATCAAGCACCTGAACTCATGTATTGCACTTGCAAGACTGGCCACCTGTGAGGGTGGCAGAAGTCCTATCAGCATGATGTTTCAGTCAGGTATGGTACTTCATGCTGCCATATGTGTCAGTACACTCACTGTGGCCTATTTGGCTATAATATCACATATATTGGCATTGTTAAGACACACAGACCACTTCCGACCATGTATAGGTTTCAAACATATGGATATTCTGCCACATCTGTACAGACGACTGTACAATGGTTTAACCTGCTGCATGTGAGGCAGATGCTGTTATCACACTATATAAAGTAATGGCAGTGGGAGGTGGTCACCTGCCATGTATGGTATACACATCAAAATGGTATAAGCCACACAAGATATGATCCTCACACACAGGCAAACAGTTGCCAGCATTAGGATTAGAATTCCTGCCTATCTAGGCATTCCTACTCCAGTGCTATACATTTATCAAATGTGCCACAGAGCTTATACATTTCCACCTCTTCCAAAGGTACTTCTAAGGTGGATGACATCAACAGGTCTATGAAATTGGAGTGAAGGGAAGTGTAAAGGGTAGTACACAGGTCAAAAATGGTATGAGCCAGACAGTGCATGATTGACACACACATACATTGTCCAGTATTGAGATTAGAACTCCTGCCTATCTAGGTATTTCTACTATAGTGATATGCAGTTATCGGACGGGCCACAGAGCTTATACATTTCTACCTCTTTCAAAGGTACTTCTAAGGTGGATGACATCAACAGGTCTATGAAATTGGAGTGCAGGAAAGTGTAAAGGGTAGTACACAGGTCAAAAATGGTATGAGCCAGACAGTACATAATTCACACATGCGCATACACACACAAACACCCCCCCACACACACACACACACACACACACACACACACACACACACACACACACACACACACACACACACACACACACACACACACACACACACACACACACACACACACACACACACCCACACTTGCCAGTATTAGAATTAGAACTCCTGCCTATCTAGGTTTGTCTACTATAGTGGTACACAATTACCACATGTGCTACAGAGCTTACTGAACTGTCACACGGCAAAAGCTGCTGATAACTACACAGCTGTGGTAAAGTATTACAGGTGTCAGACAGTCTGCCTTTTGTTCCACCTGTACATCATGCTAGTTCGTTGTGTCTTCCATTTCAACTAGCATTATGGCTTGGCACTTCATCAGGTTATTGTATCAAGAAGTGTGGCACATCTGTGAGCTGCCAGCAGTACTTGTTCATCACAGATGTAGCCCCAGTACTTACTAGTTATGTCCATCCCTCCTGGCATATTTGAATGGAGGTTATCTGTGCTTTCACCCATTAACCTGGTGGACTTGTCCATTCTAGGGCACTGTTGCAACTGCCTCATGTACACAGACAAGCCTCCCCTCTACACTCCAAACACTCAGACCTGTGAGGGTTATCCATATATTACTCAATGTGGACATATGCACTCTCTAGCAGATCAAAAGGATAAGACCAACACCTGCACCACACCATGTGGAACATGTAGCTCAGCATGACACCCACTTTGACAGCCGTGACATATAGTGAAAAGCCACACACCCACCTTCCCAGAGGCACTCAATGGACAGTTACCCAAACAGCACAGATCAGTAAGGCAGACACCCACTCAAACACCATGACATGGCACATGCCAAGGGACACATATTTAACCTATACAGTGTGCCCCCAACCTAAGCTCCTAAGGCTAACCACCTTGCAAAATACAGTAATCATGAGTAGCTCAATACTGATGACACACACATCCCACTCACTAAGTTGAATATGGTGTAGGTAACAGCCAAATATCTATCACATGCTAGCATCTAACACATGACACAGCCAGTCATGTCACTCCACAACAAACTATGAGTATCACTCCATATCCATGTGGGCGTGAATGACTTGGGATACATGTCCCTGGACTACATGACAGGAGACATAGTCAAACTCTCTTATTATATGGTCCAGGCAGGCATGACAGTAGCCCTGAAAAGTGTACCACTGTCACCCAGAATGATGCTATGGTACTATCAACAGATGATTGACTGCAACATTGGCTGATGTGTTATGTGTCATTCTCAAAAGGATCCAGAACCTCTCGGCTTGGGATCACATGAGTGACAGAACCCAATGACTTTCCATGGATGTCCTGCATCTGTCACCGCTGGGTTGCCAGGTACTGGCAAAGTGTCTTGCCACCCCTGTGGTGCCTTATTAGGCAGTGTCCCTAATGTTATTACCACCATAAAAGCTACACAAGTATGAAATCAGAGGGGCATGCTGCTCAACAGTGGACATCTAATTGTCAGAATGCAGTCACTCATCACAGTTGTTGGAGTGGAGGACACATGTCTGCTGTAATGGATAGGTGGTTCACAGCAGCAGACAGCAGACCTTCAGTAACAGGCTATAATGCATTCCACAGCTGTCAGCCCCCAAACATGGACCACACCACATCTCCACAGGTGGTGTTGTCTCCATATTCATTATGGATAGGAACACCTCCAGACTAGTATCCCACCATAATGCTTTGGAGATACTTCCGGTACAACTGTGTTGGGGTAATAATGCAATCCAGACCATATCCTGCTATGGGTCCACATCTATGTTCCTAGACTGTCAATGCACATTCCCCAACACCCTCCCATCTATAATGGTCCAACGCAACACTGACATAGTACGAGTCTTCAACTACCCCTCCATCACCTGTGGAATGTAGCCAAGCACCAGTACAGTGACTGAACACTTCTGGGATTCATCATTTCCATTGCCCTAGACCAGCTCATACTGACCCCTGGTAGAGGATGCTACAACCTTGACCTGTGTCGACCACTTAAATATGGGACTGTTGCTCATCCACAGATGTCAATCCCTGCACGGTGTGCTTCACACAGGTTGTAATCAACATGGAACTCAACATGTCAGCCACACCCCACACAAAGATAACCACCTGGCAAAACCTCTCCAAAGCTGACTTTGCAGCCATGAAAATGGGTGGATGTCTTCACTGCACCCATGGCAATGGGAAATAGCTGCATGACTGTGGAGTCATACACATAAGCACTGTACAAACAGGTATATGAATGCATGGTACTAGCCAGAGCCAACAGAACCCAGACACTGTCCTCCAAACACTGGGAGACAATATGATGGTCCCCTGCCATTACTAAAATGTACATCAGAAGGAGGACACTGTTGCAGGGAAAGGTGGTGTCCCATGGCTGTTGAACTCCCTTATTAGACTCAAACACAACTTTGGATCCCTCATGGAATCCCTGACAGGCATCTAAGGCAGCAGAGATGCAGCAGACACTGACGACAGTCATAACAGCCTTTGATAGTTACATCAACAACCTCCACAGCATTAAACACAAGTGTTGCGGGTTACTGCACAATGCTAATACCTGTCCTGAAACAACAGATATGGGCCACAGTCTTGGCAACACATTCAGTGCCAGCTTTACCCCTCTCCCCCTACTAGTGAAGTGCTGAGTGAATATGTTCTCACATGCTGTATCCCATTTCCATTCTAGGCATCTGTGTGTCATCAGGATGTGGCCCTGCAGCAAGGCCATGGGGTATGGCAGTGTGGTAACACATCCACCATGTTATAGGCAGGGTACAGTATGTGAACAGGTCTGTAACACAGTGATTGCATATGCCTCACAGATTATAGGGCTAAGGGTTGTACATAGGTATATGTTGATTTACAACATCTGTTGTAGAATGGAGAATGGTACATGTTCTGGTTTGGACACATCTCTGATTGTTAATAACCACAGCCACAGGGGATATTAATCAAACAAACACACTGGGATTACTATTCACACACACACACACACACACACACACACACACACACACACACACACACACACACACACACACATACACACACACACACACTTGCCAGTACTGAGATCCATAGGTTCATTGCTTCATAGGTGTGTAGTAGGTGAATGGGCCTGAAGGCTCTACAAGGCTAGCCCAAGGGAATACCCTGGCATCAGGCCACATGAAAATAGTCCCCAGTGTGGCTCAGGACTATAGTCACTGGAGTGGTCCCCAGGGTAGGTATTGTATTCCCCATCCACTCATCCAGATTTCTATTGTGGGTGGCCAGTAATGTGCACTACTTCCCATGTATGTGATTTATATTCCATAACATGGACAGTGTCTGGGTTGTGCACATTTCCACATGCATGTTCTTTGATGTGTGGCAGTGTGCTTGAGGTCTCTGGGGCATGTTGTGTGGACAGATTGGTATACTCTGATGTAGCATTCCTGATCTCATTTGGTGAGACCTGGCTATGTAACTGAGGTAGTGATTGCATCTATGATGTGGGTATTCATGGAGTTATTGGCATATGTCCATACAGGGCATGTGTATAAAGCATGGTATTCCCTTTGTGGGGTACATTTGCAGACTTTACAGTTGTTGCAGGTGTCCAGTGGGGAACATGGCAAAAGGGCCACTGTACACATTGATTGGGCTACTGAGGGGATGGAACCGGGTGCCATGTCCTTTTACTTGCTGGATAACATACAGTAGGGTGATGTAACACATGAAAGTGCTTTCTGATGTCAGTGACAGGTGTTGTGGTCAACAGGCATGTAGTCCACTACAATCACACCGTGGGTACTATCTGTGAGGCAATATGCACGGGAACTACTGATGTAGTGGTTGCTGCCTAGCCAAGTGTGTTTGTGTATGATTCGTGGGTGGAGAGTGGTCTCTGAGTATTAGAAGGGTCGCCTATATTGTTCATTAATCCATAATGTCACATAGTCATTGCACACGGCACTAGACATTTAGGGCTGTGGATTGTCTACTCCAACCTCTACTGTGTTTGACAACTGTTGGCCTTGTAATTGTGACATATACTAGGTCCTCAACATAATAATTTAGCAAAACACCTCCCTCAATGTGTCCTGCTATTACACAATCACACCCACCCCCACACAGGATACTGATAACAGACACACACACACTTGCCAGTACTGTTTTGAACCCCTACCTAGCTATGTATTGCTACTACAGTGTTACACATTTATCGCAGGTGCCACAAAGCTTATAGGATGGATGTAGTCTCAAGGTATTTCTAATATGAGGAACATCACCAGCTCTTGCAAATACTGGCATTGGGTGATGTAGTGGGTGAGAGATTCCACAAAATATTTTACCCTACACACACATTTGCCAGGAAAGAGGTTCAAACCTCTGTATAACTATCTTTTCGGACCATTATGGTTATGCATTTACCACGTACACCACTGACCTTATATGGTTTAGCATTGCCAACAGTTACGTCTAAGGTGAATGATATCTGCAGGACTGCTAAAGTCAGGCACTGAGATGCGTACTGGGTGAAAATGGGGCCAAAATCTTTGAGGTACGGACATATATATACATATGTTCACACGCAAACACTTGCCAGGAATGGATTCAATCCCCTACCTATGTAGTTATTGCTACTACATTGTTCCACCTTTATTGCATGTGCCACAGAGTCTACATGTTGGAGAGCTGTGCAATGGTATCTTTGAAGGTGAGTGACATCAGCAGCAGTGCTAAAGGAGGGGTAAGTGAAGTGTTGTAAGTGCGAATGACCACCAGATCAGGTCTTTACAAGGATTCACACACTCTCTCACACACATTTACTCAGTTGCCAGGATCAGGAGTGGAACTCCTACCTAACTAGTTTGCTACACTATAATATTACGCAGTTATCATAAGCACCATGTAGATTATGGGTTGGAGAGCTCTCCAAAGGTATTTTTGAAAGTGAGTGACATCAGCAGCAGTGCTGAAGGAGGGATAAGGTAAGTTTAGTGAGTGTGAATGGCCTCAACCGCATTTATCTATAAACACACACACACACACACACACACACACACACACACACACACACACACACACACACACACACACACACACACACACACACACTCACACACAACTTTACATTTGACAGGACAGAGATTACAACTGCTACATGGATACCTAGTTGTACTGTAGAGTTACACAAGTATCACAAGCACCACTGAGACTATAGGGCTGAGGGCTAACCAAAGGTATTTCTACAGTGAATGACATCAGCATATCATGTGATATAGGCCAGTGGGATGTGTAGTGGGTGGGAGAGGCCTCATAATGGGATGTTCTCTGTCGCTGTCTGTCTTTCTCTTCCCCACGACTCTGTGTGTATATGTCTGACATATTATATTATGTTGGCCTTAGATATGTGTGAGTATTCCTATCCAATGTGTGTGTGTGTGTGTGTGTGTGTGTGTGTGTGTGTGTGTGAAGTATCAATGGTGTACAATTTGGTGTGTGTGCACAGACATCTGAGAATAACTGATATCTGTAGTCCACTGTGTTGAGAGACATGGGCTTCATTTTAAGTGTAGGAGCATGCCCAGTATGACCTAATATACTGAGTGTGTGCATCCAATCCAGGGAGGGTTGGACTCCAGTTCAGGGTTTTGTGTGCTACAACTACACCTAGCAAACTGTTTCTGCAGGATATCTGTAGACAGATTGCCAATATGGAGACACAATGGGCTTAACATATGGGGGATACTATAACTATTGCTGTCTGTGTTGCTTGTGTGACATGTTTGGTTGTAGCATAGATTTTCTGACATATGTACTGTTTTAACTACTGACAGTTATCATTCTTTGCTTGCAGTTATTTACCGGGAAATACAAGATGAATTATGCTGTGACCAATATTCTGAGGCATATAGACTACACATTCTGGCACACACCTGCCATTGTGGAGGGGTAGCTACAGACAATAGGCTGCTGGTTCTGTGTAAATGGACCAGCACCTTGTTAGTATGCTGGTTGGGGATCCCCTCCTTGTGTTTTTCTCAACTTTATGGAATGGCCATATCCTGCTGGGGCCATACCTCTCAGCTGTAGAGATACACCCAGGTTATCCGGAGGCAGAACTTGTATAGCTGGTCAGTTTACCTTCACATTGTGGTTTACAAGCGGTTTTGTGGCTATTCATTCATGGGTTTGCAGTCGGGAGTAGTATGGGTGGACATTAGAGTTTTGGACTTCACACACTCCATGACATCCATGCATCTACACCACCCCCCTCTGTTATTCTCTCCTCCGCCTAACATTATGTAAGCAATATCTCAGAGGTATCCCTATAGTTGGGCCCTTATCCCAGTTGTATTTATGGCCTGATCCACCATCCTTGCTGTAGGGCATAGGGAGGCATGTTACTGGCATTTGTCAACATGGCCTTGTATTTGTTTTCTGTTTACTGTGTTAGGTTGTTAGTTGGGACCCCCTGACATTCCGTACATTGGCACTATGGGTGAGGCATGGGCTTTGCCAGAGGGCTGTAGGCCAGTTGAGAATGCTGCAGGCCATCTGTTACTGCATTTCTACATGGGATTGGGGGGACGCACACCTGCAGACTTTAACATTTGAAATGACTGTACTGGTATAACGGTTACTCTGTTGGCTTCCATTTCATATTGTATTGTGACCTATCATGCAGACAGGAGGCATATCAGTAGTGTACACATGTTGGATCTTAATGTCATATATTTCATTTTCAGACTTCTTACCCTTTAGAACTAGAATGCAACTGACAGACATGTTGTGGTATGTCTGCATAGGTCTGGTGGGAGCTGTTCACCATTGCCATCATTTCAGGGCCTTAGTCCGGCCTTTGTTCATGGTCATCTACACCTGTCCTGCTGGATGAGGCTGGTGGTGGGTATGTGGCCCTCATTGACATCCATGTATTACTGCTACACAGGTTAAAACAACACTGTCCAAGGCCAATAATACAGCTTCTATGGGACCTGACAATATCCCTGGCTGTGTTCTACATGACCTACAGAGTGAACTGGCATCTCACCTGTGTGCCCTGCTCAATCACAGCCTCACCTCAGGCTTTGTCCCTACTGAAGTCATCCCTCTCCATAAAGGAGGAGCAACTACAGACCCTGGGAACTATCACCCCATTAGCCTGACAAGTCTGATACGCAAAGCTATGGAACGCATCATCATGGACCTAATAAACAAGGATATAGGGAATCTTCAAACTCTGGGTCCCACACAGGTTGGCCATAGATCATGCCTGGTCAACTTCTTTGAGTCAGTCACCAGGGCTGTGGATGAAGGCAAGGTGGTTCATACAGCCTACCTTGATCTGGCCAAGGCTTTTGATACCATTCCCCATTCAGGAATCATAGAAAAACTCACTAAGCTAGGCATCAACCCCTATATCACTAGATGGGTTGCAAACTGGCTCACAGATAGAACCCACAGTGTGAAAGTAGCGGAATCCAAGTCAGACTGCCAACCAGTCACAAGTGGAGACCCACAGGGTTCAGCCCTGGGTCCTCTCCTGTTTGGTATCTACTTCTCTGAAGTCCAGGACAACACAAAGGGTCTTTGGCTGACAAAGTTCATAGATGATTGCAAGTTGAGAGCTATTATTAACTCCCTAGTGATGTTGACATCCTACAGAAATGCCTCACTGAGACCAACGACGAATCAGAACCATGGCCTTAAGCTCAATGCCCAAAAATGTGTTGTCATCCCCTTTGGTTCATAGGTTCATAGGTTCATACTAGGCTATCTGCCCTAGGGTATTTATAAGCCTAGCCAGAATGTGTTTGCTTTCGCCACCAATTTTAAATTAATTTTGCTATGCCCTTTTTTGAGGTTAGTATACTGTGCCTCTGTCTAACAGTGACACAGAAGTGATACCCGGGGTAAACCTACAATCTCCCATCCACTCATCAAGATTCCTCTTGAAGAGAGTCAATGAGGGACTCTGCTAACCTGGACTGGGATTTTATTCTAGAGTGAAGGGAGCCTCTGGGTTATGAATCTGTACCTCCAGCATGTCCTATTTATTTTGGTGCTGAGGTTCAAGTCTCTCGAGCGTGTAGCTCGATGGGATTTGGATTGTCTGAGGTGCAGCATGTCCATTAATTCCGGGTTGGACATGGCTTTATACGTCAGGCACAGATCGCCTCTGAACAGGCGGTATGCCACTGAGTAGAGCTGGAGTTTCTTTAACCAGGCAGCATATGGCATCTGTTTGAGCCCTTTGATCCTCTTGGTGAGGTACTTTTGGGGTCTTTCCAGTTGCTGCAGGTGTCTGGTAAGGTACATCCCAAAAGGGGCATTGTACTCAATTATGGGCCTGATGAGGGATGAGTAAAGAGGCACGATGACCTCCCCTGATCTAGATGTGAATCCCTTCATGATTAGGTGGGCTATATAAAATGTGTTTCTAACCACTTTGGCCATGTGGTTGTCAAATGAGAGATTGCTATCAACTTGGGCCCCAGGTCCCTAATTACTTATTCTGTACTTAATGGATTACCACCTATGTGGTAATTTGTGGGCACTTTGTTTTTGCCAAAGGGGATGACTATACACTTTTTGACGTTTAGCTTGAGGCCATGGCTCTGACACCAGTTGTCTGTTTCTATGAGGCCCTTTTGAAGGATGCTTGTGTCGGCTGGAGAGTCGATTATGGCACCCAGTTCGCAGTCATCTGCAAACTTGGTCAGCCACAGTCCTTCCATGTTGGCCTGTACCTCCGAGAAATATATACCGAACAAGAGAGGCCCCAGGACTGAGCCTTGTGAGACGCCACTTGTAACTGGTTTGGAGTCTGACATGGCTCCAGCAATTCTAACCATGTGGGTTCTGTCCTTGAGCCAGTTTGCAACCCATCTTGTGACATAGGGGTTTATATTTAAGCTGGTGAGCTTATCTATAATGCCCAAGTGGGGTATTGTATCGAAGGCTTTTGCGAGGTCCAGGTAGGCTGTGTGGACCACCTTCCCTCCAATGACCTTGGTGACTGTTTCAAAGAAATCAACCAGGTTTAAGAGGCAGGATCTGCCCTTAACAAAGCTGAACTGGGTAGGATCCAGTGTCTGTAGGTCCCCAATATCTTTATTTATGAGGTCCATGATGATCCTTTCTATAGCTTTGCAGACCAAGCTAGTCAGGCTTATGGGGTGATAGTTTCCAGGATCCGTTGAGGCACCACCTTTGTGGAGAGAGACCACAGTTGCTGTACGCCACTCTTTGGGTACATATCCTGTAGTAAGGCTGAGATTGAACAGTAGTTTTATGTTTGGGTTTAGCTCTTCTTGGAGTTCATGTAGGATGCAGCCCAGGACACCGTCTGGTCCCATTGATGCTGTGTTTTTTGCTTTGGAGATGGCGGCTCTTACCTGAGCATCTGAGATGTCAGGGGGGCAGCACTCTGCTGGGATAGATATTTGCCCTTTTGGTGGGGAGGGGGGCAGGGAAGTTTGCGCTGAACCTGTCAGCTAGGATGTTGGCAATGTCTGTGGGTTCGGTGTATTTTTTGTCATTTTGGACTAATTCTGAGCATATCTGGGAATTACCACCCAGGTTCCTAACATAACTAAAGAAAGCCTTGTGATTATCCTTAGTCTCCTGTGCAATTTTTCTTTCGAAGCTGGCCTTAGACGATTTTATGAGTGCCCATAGTTTTTTGCTAATACTGATCAGAGATGCCTTCCCTTTTTGGAATTTTGCTCTATCATTTAGTAGCTTCCTCCTTCTATTGTATAGTTTGTTTATGTCTGGGGTCCACCAGACAGGACGTCTGCCTTTGGAGGATTGGGTCTTGGTTTTATTTGGGATTGCATAATCCATGCATTCCTGAAGGTGTTCATAGAATGTGTTTATAAAGGATTCTGCGGTCTGGGCCATATTTTCCACAGGCCTGGGGGCTTTGAAGAATTCCACCTCGGTTTTGAGGAGTGTGAAATTTGCTTTAGAGAAGTATCTCACTGTGGTTTTCCGGGCAGGGGGTGGTGTCGGGATGTGAATATCCAGTGAGATTAGTTTATGGTCTGATCTTACCAGTGAGGGATACACTTCTGGTCTGGAGCATAGAGTCCCCATGTTGGTGATGATCAGGTCCAGTATGTTTTCCCCTCTTGTGGGAGTGGTAACAAGTTGTACCATAGCATTTGAGTTTATAAATTCAAGGAACCTTTGGGCTAGGGTGTTGGAGCTGGAGTAATGCTCCCAGTCTATGTTTGGGTAGTTGAAGTCACCCAATATAATGGTGTTTGGAGAGACCTTCATATTTTCCAGTGTTCTCAGGAAGGCCGAGTGGGGTTCCTGGGTTAGGGAGGGTGGTCTGTAGCAGGCTATAAACTGGAAGGTTTTACCCACTGTTAGTTGCACATGGATAGTCTCTGATGCTTCGTGCTGTGCCACCAACCTGGAGGTGTGGGTATCTTTGATGAATATTGATACTCCCTTTCCTTTTGTGGGTCGGTCCAAGTTTTGGGGCCGAAAAGCATGGTATGAGGTATAACCTGGTAGTGCTGGGGTGCTCTCAGGAGCCTTGAACCAGGTTTCTGTTACTGCACAGATACTGATGTTCTCCATGCTAAGGAGAGTTTCGAGTGCGTGCATCTTGAGGTTTAGACTTCTGGCGTTGAGCAGCATTTCTCTTAGTTTCTTATTCCTTGTGATACCTATGGAGGTGGGTTTGTCTTTTGAGCCTTGCCTAAAAAAGGCACTATGGGGGTAGCAAGAGCCTTTGCCAATATCCGAAAGCCCAGGGGTGACAGGTGCAAGCTGTCCCTAGCGAAGAAAAACATGCTCCCATGAATTACCACATCAATGGTAAGCCACTGAACACAGAAGGTATTATAAGAAATCTGGGAACACGGGTTGACAGTAGCCTCTCTTTTGACCACCACATTGCCACTGTGGTCAGAAAGTCCTTCTATGTGGCACATCTCATTACTAAGGGTTTTGCATCCAGAAAGAAAGAGGTTATTGTCTCCCTCTACT
The DNA here is from genome assembly GCF_019279795.1 of Protopterus annectens. Lineage (NCBI taxonomy): Eukaryota > Metazoa > Chordata > Ceratodontiformes > Protopteridae > Protopterus > Protopterus annectens. The sequence goes on along the minus strand of NC_056736.1, from coordinate 82,402,670 downwards.
CTTCCCTCATTAGGCCACTCATTGAGTACAATGCTCCATTTGGCATGTACCTCACTAGACACCTGCGACAAATGGAGAGGCCACAAAAATACCCCACAAAGAGGATCCTAGGCCTTAAACACTTGTCCTATATGGACAGACTCAAAAAAACTTCAACTATTCTCTTTCTCATGCCGCCTACTTAGAGGCAATCTCTGCTTGACATACAAAGCCATGTCTGATCCAGCTCTGTTAGAAATGCTGCATGTAAAGAAATCCCAGTCCCTCAGCATCACATGCTCCAATGACCTCACCCTCATTACCACAATCAACAGAACATGCTGGAGGGACAACTTCATAACCCAGAGACTACCCTTGCTATGGAATAGACTTCCCATACATGTCAAACAGAGCACCTCACTGGCCCTCTTCAAGAGAAACCTTGATGAGTGGATGGGAAATACAAAATTCACTCCAGGGATCACTTCAGTGGCTCTATTTGACAGAGGCACTGGGAACTAAGGTTGGGTGGCACAATGTCAGGGTAATCCTATGTGCTAGGTTGTAAAGGCACCAGGGCCATTAGCCTAGTATACACCTATGAACCTATGTGTGTGACCTATTGACACCCACAGTTCTTTGAGCCATCACATGTACTGAGCTAGGGCTTGTCACCTTGTGTAGTGCTGCTTAGTATATTGACACCAGTATTTGTTATGAATTCCCTACTGTCCCATATAGCTGTCTGCTGCTATCCCGTTCAGCCACCCAATTCCCTTGCATGCTTGCATCCATATCATTCATACAAGTATGAGAACATACTACTCCATTTAGTAATTGATAGGAAGAGTGACCTATTTTGCTGCTGGGCCAACACTGAGGACAGTGCTGGAGGGCTGACTATGTTGGATACACATAGTGCACTCCCTATACATGTTAAAGCTCAGATAATGTCATGTTTGGCATCCCTTTTACTGTATGTGCAAGTCAGAGAGAGGTATTAGTCCCTTGGTCCCTACAGTGTCAGTGTGTGTGCTATGCATTGCCTCTTTGCCAAGGCCTAGGCATACTGTGCACACCTCCTTCTGCCTACAGGGGCAGGTTCAGGTTGTTCCTTCTCCGAGTCCCTCTATGCCTGTGCTGGCCTTGGCAATGGTTGGGGGCTGTGTGGCCATGCCCCGTGCTGTTTCTGCTGCAGCTGTTTCTGCAGGATCATATTATGTAGCATGGCACATACTATGAACATTTGTGTACAAGTAGCTGGAGAGTACTGCAAGGCTGCACTGGATATGTCAAGGCAGTGGAACCATGACTTGAGAATCCCAAACACATGGTCTACAATGATCCTGGTTTGTGCGTGCACCTCATTATGGTGTTTTTGTTCAGGTGTTCACATTTCTGATGGGTGTCATCAGCCACGGCTACAGTACATAGCCAGCATCCCCCACTAGATGGCCATATGGGATGTTCCCCCTGGCAAATGCCTGATCCAGCTGTGAGCAACGCCAGATGTGGGAGTCGTGATAGCTTCCTGGGATACCAGCACACGCATTCATGATAATGCCCTGGGCATTGCACATGACCTGGCAGTTGATGGAGGGGGAAGCCCTTGAGGTGTATGTAGATCCTGCCCTGCTCACCAGGTGGTGCTTTGATGTGTATGTGCATGCAGTCTATGGCACCAACTACCTCAGGGTGTTCTGCTATACAGTGAAAGATATGCATACGTCTTTTCAGCACCTCACAGGCGGTGGGGAATATATGTGCTCATTGGCATGTTGTGTCATGGCATCCAGGAACTGGTGGAGTACCCTAGATGTTGATGCCTGTGAGACCCCCATGATATCCCTAGTTGGTCTTTGGAAGGTACCTGTAACTAGTATTCTTAAGCCTAGACATACCTTGGTATCCACTGGGATGGGTTCCCCCTCTGTTTGTTCTGTGTGTGAGATGTGCCCAGCACAGCTCAGTGATTTGCTGTAGAATGTCCCTGTCCACCCTATAGCGCTCTACTATCTCTAGCTCATATAGGCCCTGGTTGGTTACCCTGGGTCTGTACACTCTTCTCCTTCTCCTTCTCCTCTGGTGCCTGAGGTGGTCATGTGCATCATCCTCCACACCACCTTCAGTCTCCAACACATGCTGGTGGATCAAAGCTATGGCAGCCCCTAACCTGTACATACTAAAAGTTCCCCGTCTGTATACACCACTGGTGCAGAGTGTATGGGAATACACAAATGTGTGTGAGGTGTTTTCACACTTTATACCATTGTGCTATAGATGCTGCTGATGTCAGTGGGTGTGTATGAGCTATTCCAGCTGCAGCGTGTCTTAATTATGGGTTTTGCTGGGCACATACACATCAAGTCACCACCCAATCGGCAGGGTAGGCGCTACATGAACCACAAGGGATACCCCTCCATCAGCTGCCAGGTCGTGTGCAATGCTCAGGGCATTATCATGGATGTGTGTGCTGGCAGCCCTGGAAGCTATCACAACTCCTACATCTGGCATGCCTTACAGCTGTATCAGTTATTTGCCAGGGGGGGACATCCCAAATGGCCACCTGGTGGGGGATGCTGGCTATGCACTGGAACCGTGGATGATGACTCCCATCAGAAATGCACACACACCCATGCAGGAATGCCATAATGAGGCACATACACAAACCAGAATCATCATAGAGCATGTGTTTGGGGTGCTGAAATCATGGTTCTGTTGCTTGGACATGTCTGGTGGAGTCTTGCAGTACTCTCCAGGCACATGTGCCCACATCTTCATAGTGTGCGCCATGCTACACAATATAGTCCTGCAGAAACAGCTGCAGCAGGGACAGAATGGTGAAGGCCCTCACAGCCCACCATCATTGCCAAGGGCCCCACAGGCACAGAGGTACTCAGACCATGAACACCCTGAGCCAGCCCCAGTAGGCAGACGGAGGCGTGCCCAGTATGCCCATGCCTTGGCAAAGAGGGAACGTATAGCACACACACTGACAGTGTAGGCACCTAGGGACTGACACCTTTCTCCACCTGCACACACAGTAAAAATGGATGGCACACACACAAGACTATCTGTAAATTGTCATGTATAGGCAGTCTACTCTGTGCATCCAACATAGGCAGCCCTCAACTATTGCACACACAACTGCCATTGGTGCAAGGTAAGTCAACCCCTGAACAGTAAATTAAGCTATCAGAAAATGCAGATACTGTATGTATAGATTCATAGGTAGGTACTTGGCCAACTGCCAGAAGCCATTCATAAGCCCAGCCAAAATGTGTCAGCTTTTGCCACCCCATTGATTCATTAACTGTCCTCTGTGGAGCAGAGCCAATGGCGGGATCCCTGGGGTGCATCTACTGTTCCCCATCCACTCTTCAAGGTTTCTCTAGCAGAGTGTTAGTGGGGGCTCTGTATAATGTAGTTAGGGATGTTGTTCCAAAGTATGGGGAGTGTCTGTGACAGGAATCTGTCCCTCCAGCATCTTCCAGTTATTGTTGTGGCAAGTTTCAGTTCACTACAGTGTGTGGCTCACTGTGAAATGGATTCCCATAGGTGGAGCATATCCATCAAGCCTGAGTTCGACATGGCTGTGTTGGCCAGCGGAGATCATCTCTGGGTAAATGACATGCCACTGAGTAAAGCAGGAGTTTATTTAGTCTGGCTGCATAGGCCATATGTTGGAGGCCAGTATTCCCCTTGGCGAGGTACATTTGTGGACCTCCCAGCTGTTGGAAGTGTCTTCTGAGGTACATCCCACATGGGTTATTATACCCTATGATGGGACTGATGACTGATGAGTAAAGATGCACTATAACCCCAGTATGTCTAGGTGGGAATCCTTTAGTAATCAGATGGCCTACATAGAAGGATGTCCTAACTACTGTATAGATATGATTGTCAAAGGGGAGATCACTATCTACCTTAGTCTCTAGATACCCCATTACCTCGTCCGTATTAAAGTGGCTGCCACTTATGTGTTAATATGTGGGTGCAAATTCCACAATGGAATGACCATGCAGTTAGTGGCACTTGGCTGGATGCCGTGACGTTGACACCCAGTGACGTTCTCTGTGAGGCCCCTTGAGGGATGTCTGTGTCAGCTGGACTATCAATCATGCTTCCCAGTTCGCAGTCATTGCCAAACATAGGCTGCCGTAGTTCACCTGTGTTTGCCTGTACCTCTGAGATGTATATGACAAACAGTAGGGCTCCCAGGACTGAGTCCTGTGGGACACCAGTTGTGACTGGTCAAGAGTTGGACCTGGAGACCACTAGTTGTACCATGTGGGTTCTGTGTGTAAGCCCGTTGGCAACCCAACCTGTAATGTATGGGTGTATGTACAGGCTGGTGTGTTTATCAATAATACCTGAGTGGGGCATGGTGTCAAAAGCCTTGGCGAGGTCTAGGTAGTATGTGTGAACCACCTCCCCCATCATCTAATGTCTTGGTGACTGTATATAAGACGGGTTCAGTAGGCATGAACTGCACTCAACCAAGCTGACCTGGATTGGGTCACGTGTTCGGAGGTTGCCACTGTCTTTGTTAATGAGTGCCACGAGGATGCGAACCATACCATTGCAGACCAGGATAGTCAGGCTTATGGGGTGGTAGTTACCATGGTCAGTTGTGATTCCACCTTGATGGAGTGGAATAACTTTTGTCACGCACCATTGTATGGGCATGTAGCGTTTGGAGAGGCTGAGGTTGGAAAGCATAATTAGGTGGGGGGGTCAGGTTGTCTTGTACAGTTTGCAAGATGCAGTCTGGGACATCTGCCTCCACTGACGCTGCGTTCTGCTGTTAGAGAGGGCCATTTCCACCTGTGTGTCTCTGATGTGTGGGATACTGTACCTTTCGGGTAGTGTTGTGGGCTCTTTAGGGGGTGAAGTATGCACTGAATGTATCTGCAAAGATGTTGGCGATATCACTAGGGTCAGCATATTTTGTGCTATATTTCACTGGCACAGTGCAAATCTGTGTGTCACCACTTAGATTCTTGACATTGCCAAAGAAGGCTTTGTGGTTATCTTTCAAATCCTTGCGTATTCTCCTGCTGATGTTAGCCTTGGATGATGTCATGAGGGACGTACGTATCATACTAATAGTGGTCACGGATGTCTGCCCTTCGTGGGATTTGCTGTTTGTCTGAAACACTGCTCTACTTCTGTAGTATAGCCTGTTTATTGCAGAGGTCCACCAGACAGGTGTCCTTGTCTAGGAGTGAGTCTTGGTTTACCAGTGATGGCACGATCCATACATCAGTATAGGTGCTTATAGACTGCATTTGTAAATCTGTGTGTATCTTGAACAGTGTTTCCCCTTAGTGTGGGGGCTGTAAAAAAAAACCCACACCTGTCACTAATAGTGTAAATTTAACTGTAGGAAAGGTATACACTGTGGTATCTGTGGGTGCGGGAGATGCTTGGGTGTGGAAACAGTGAATAGTTTATGTTCACATCTAACCAGTGACTGGTTAATCTCTGCTGTGATGCACCTGTTGCCCGTGTTGGTGATGACCACTTCTAGTAGTTTCCAACCCACGTTAGGGAGGTTACCACCTGATAAAGGGCATATGAGGTGATAAATTCTAGGAAGCACTGGGTCTGGAAGTAAGTACTGGAGTAAGTTTCCCAGTTAATGGTATGGTAGTTGGCATCGACCAATGCCACGGTGTGCGTTAGGACTGTCATGTTCTTCATTGTCTCCAGGTAGGTGGAGTGGTGGTCCTGGGTCATGGAGGGTGATCCGTAGCAGGCCACAGTTTACATTGCATTTGTGGCTGATGTTAGCTGCACATGGATGATCTCAGAGGTATCATGCTGCCCCACTAACCTGGAGGTGTAGGTATCCCTGATGAATATGAATACAGCCCCTCCATCTCTGTGTCAGTCCATGTTCTGTGGCTGAAATGTGTGGTATGGGTTGTAGTCTGGTAATGCAGGTGTGCTCTCAGGAGCCTTAAGGCAGATCTCAGTTACTGCACAGATGTTGATGTTGTCCATCCTGAGGAGTGCTGTGAGTGCATGCATGCTGTGATCACAATCCCTGGTGTTGAGTAGCGTAACCCTTGATGAATCTGCTGCTGTGCCATTTATGGAGCTAGTATTCACCTTCAAGAGTCTCCTAAATAAGGCACCATGGGGGTGCCAATAACCTTGGCCAGTATTCCAAAGCCTAAGGCTGACATATAGGCTGGTATGGTATTGTTGCATGCATGTGCTTGTTTTTCATCTCTCCTGTTGGTAACCTACTGGTAAGCAATAGAAAGCCTTAAACTTATACAAGTCTTCTAGCTTCCAAGATAGGCTTTTGGAGTGACTAAGTATCAGTGTTCTGTATGTTCTTGCTGTATTTAACTGTTTCCTGACTACATGGTGATTTCTCACTGTATATTGTGATCTGAAGGTCTGTTTATTCACATATTATGGCTGTGATGGCCTGCACTTTAGAGGTTCACAGATAGCCTACTACCTATCTGCCCAAGGGCAAATAGAGGCATAGCTACAGTGTGTTGGCTTTCCCCGCACCATTGATGAAGTAACTGAGCCTCTGACAAGCATAGCCAATGAAGCAATTCCAGGCAGAGTTGCTGGAAGCTGTTGAAGACTGGGGTTGTGGAGGGTGATAGGGGCACTTAGTGATCTAAAGAGGGCATGTTAATGTGACAATTCAACACCATTCAGTTCCCCCAACAGGTCTCACAGCTATCAAACTGGACAGGCTCCCCCACCCCATGGCTGTATGGTTCTAGGACACATGATACCAGGGGTGTATATTCTGTTACTCATTCACATAACAAGGTTTCCCTTGAAGTGTGTCAGTGAGATGCTATGCCTAATGTAGTTAGAAATGTAATGTATTGTCTCACAGTACATTTGTTCTATGTTGTTATTTCAAGAGTACATGAAGCTCAGTGAGTTTGGGGGCCTCCGCCCTTTGCTTAGCCTAGCTTACACATAGAAATCGTCTAAATAGGAAATAGGTGGAAGCAACATCAATGTCAACAGTGTAATGGTTACAGCATCTGCATAGTATCTGTGCATTCGAGTTTCCTATCCCAGTAAAGGCAAGGATGTTTATCATGTTCAAAAGTATACCTTAACCACAGCTTGCATATATAGGTAGTAATTGTCTGTATAATAAACATGCGAAACACCCATATAAACCCATGTGTGCTGGAGAGTACAGTCAACAGAGAATGTAATATGTCAGCACATAGCGAGATGTTACTTCACTGACATGTATATATCCTGAGTAGTTAGCGGATGTGGCCGTGTTTGCGCGCACAGGTTATACGTTACAAAGTTTATTTAACTGTGTTTAACTGCTGCTATAATGTCACACAAACACTTTTAAACATGCTTGCAACTGCTTAAATGAACCTTATTCCGGAGTACAAAAACATTTGTAAAGCATCGCAGGTGTTGAACCCTGGCCCATGCACACTATAGTCATGGGACTTACCACTAAGCCATCTGAGATGTATACATGCTTCACGGTCTTGAGACTACACATTATACCATATGCATTTCACTATAATGATCACAAATGGGACAGTCACTTGTGTACATATGCACAGTACATTGTAATGTACTGTAGTTTGTAAACCAACACATTCCATTCTACATATGTATTACTGTTACAAATTAATACGAAATATATATCTATATATATACATGTCAGTGATGTCTGCAAACACACACACACACACACACACACACACACACACACACACACACACACATATATATATATATATATATATATATATATATATATATATATATATAAAATATATACAGTTACATCAATAGCCATATATTTAAACATCTATGAACCCACTTTGTGACACAGAAGCACTCCAAAGGAATTGGAGTGTACACAAAACCCATGCAGCTCTGGTATTATAACAATTAATATTAACCTAATTCACCATAGAAGGGGTGGTTGTTGTATATGTGAAGATTGGGGTGGGGAGGAATGATGGGTAATGCAATCATGCATCAAGGAGGGCCTGGGTCTGATGTCCAATAAGTGAACTGGAGGGGTATACATGGAGTATGGGGAAAATATAAAAAGGACACAAAACAAGAACCTTTCTCATTCATAATACACCCTGTCATGTCACATTGCAACACCTAATTTCACAAACATATGAACATTAACATGTGTCAGACATATGTGCACCAACTTACTGTTACATTTGTTTTTAGTAGTGAGAAATGCCTGTAGTAAAATGTATATTCTAAACACCATAACATTTGTACATATCTCAGATGCCTTAGTGATAAAGTCATTGACTGTGGTGTTCATGCTCCCGGGTTCAAGGGCTGTTAGGTTATTTTGAGGGCTAAAATAAGGACTGTTGGATGCAGGTGGATTAAAGCACTCAAGCAGTTGTAAGCGGGTTTCCATGGGTTTGCGCAATGGTAAGCGGAGCTGAAACATGGTAAACGGAGAAGCGCTGCACAGGTTTAACCTTTGCTTAACATCGTGCAGACCACGGGCAAACCTGCTTACAACCACGTAAATGTGCGTTATTTACACTTTCCTTGCCAGTGCCTACTCTGAGAGGTAAAATAATAACACCTTCCAGGAGTAGAACCCGCAACCATATACTCCATCCTCAGAGTAACCTAACACTAAGCTACCTGGGATGTACCTATCCCAGTTGTGTATGCAGACAGGTTAAAACACAAAAGGGAGGAATGTGTTGAAATAGGACAACCTGCCATGTACCCAATTAAAGGTGTATGCTTATATATATATATATATATATATATATATATATATATATATATATATATATATAGCGAGAGAGAGAGAGACATAGAGACATGTCAATATATACATGTCTACATATATATGTAGATATATAGAGAGATTAAAACCATTTACACATCTATGGAGGTACAGATAAATGTATGCAATAATATATATATATCTATATACATATATATATATATACACACATACATGCATGTCTGTAGACAGCATCCGAAGTGTTCATATCTGAGTATAACATGGACCATAGCAATTACACATTCCGCCCCCCTCCCAAACAATATGAACGTAACATATGAAGAGTATATGACAATACACTATTACAAATATGTTCTATGGACACAGTCACCAACACAATTGCAATGACTGCAAATATCCATGACAGAAATACACAGATAATTTTCATTTTTCAAAACTTTATTACATTCTGATGTATTGCCAAAAGGATTCAAGGACTAACAGTACCTGCATGCTATACAGGAAGCATTTAACAATGCCTTAATGAATCAGCCTGCAATTACCATAGTATTAGTCCACTAAGGGATAGGTGTTCACATAGGGAAAGAACACCCACACACATATAGACATTGTATAAAAGGGGTTCCTATGTGCTATGTACACCCACCATCATCTGTCCCACAACCAAAATAATTACATCAATACATACTGTCATACCATAACCAATTATTCAACTACTGTACAACATCTGCTGAAACCTTAACATACCTGGACACAGACACACTAACATGACCCTATGTGCAATAGTTGCTGTTATACAATTGAACAGCTGCTGATGTAACAGGGTTTGTATGAACTAATCCTGTTTCAGAGGGCTGAAAGGTTCGTACACCAGGAAGTGTTACCGAGTACTGATTATTAGCACAGTATGATACACAGTAACACCAAACTAAATATGTCTGGTAAGCACACTGTAAACCCCCTAACATTATATGCATAGCTATGCAGCCTTGAGCTGGTCAAACAACCTGGCCAGACTGAAACGTATTCAGAAGTATTAGGTACAGACAAACCCTGAACAAGTAGCAATGTTCAGAAATATAACAGCAGTACTCACATTTAGACCAAATCCTCTAGGCATTGCACACAATATATTACTGTTTGTCTTCATACAGCTGTTGCAATAGCTTCCAAACAGCACTTCCATGATGTCTTCCTCACAAGTAAGGCAAAGGGACAACGCCCAAGTGGAGTACTCAGTTTTACTCCACTGTAGCCATGGTATTGACTAAGGCAGTAGCAGCGCAGCTGATGTGCATGTAATTAACTACTTGGGAACACCAATTGGTTATCGGGATAGCACATGTTACTGATCTGTAACTATAAAAAGTTACCTTGTCACACATTCAAACCATCTATATCTCCCTATAGGACAGTACAAAACACTGAAAGACGAACCAAAAAATGAGTATTATACTAGTCAATAACACCTCCATTTACTAAGAAGGTATGTATAACATGTAGTATGTCTGTGTATGTAGTACCTGTTCTGCAAGAATTGCAGTGTAATCAATGCATGTAGTGGAAATAGCTATCTTGTAGCGATGTATTGTTGAGCAGTAGTAATGCTTGTAGTATTCTATGTGTGCACTGCTGTAGCTTACAAGACAAACTCTGCATACACCACAAGGGATGATGTGGGCTTAGAACCCACCAATTCACTTCCAGCCACTGCCAGTGTCAGGATTGCTCCAACAAGTATATGCTATAATAGGGGATAGTATATGTTGATATATTGTAACAGTCGGCATATGTATGGGTGTATAAGTAAGATGAACATGTTAAAGGTGGGCTTAGTGTGCAAATATGTGTGCATTGTGGGATATTGTGCCAGTAACTGTAATGTACAGTATTTCAGGCAGATCTGTATTCTATTCTACATAGCAGTTCTGTTATGTTATGCAAAAAGTAGTTATGTCTATTGGCAATTACAATACTCAATAACAGGATACATATCATTTGTATTCATCTGACAGTTTAGCAGCATGACAGCAAAGATAATTGGAAGAGCCAGGTAACTATCCATGCACATAACACATGTAATATCCACCTCTCTAGTATCGTTTGTAAGCAATAATAGCTGTGCATGTGTACATGTTATGCAAATGTGTAGTGATCCTTGTTACAGGGCTGGGCCAAATGGCTATGTGCACACCTACATAGAGTGGATATTGAGAGTAGAGACACACTGGTTGAACTACCAGGTTTGTGTAGCCCAACCTCTCATTGCCAACCTAACAGCCACTTACACATACTGTATGTAAGGTAGTACACAGCATTGGCAATTAAACAGGTTGCATATCATCTTTAACTCCAGTGTAACATCTGCAGTAGGAGTGTAAGATGTAGGAGACAGTCACCCATGTGTAATAGCCACTTCATAGGTGATGGCTCACACTATCTGATTATATCCTGATCATGTTGATAGTGGCATCAGAGTCTATTGATACATGACTCTTTTGGAGAATGGGTGTCTGTGCCCAACAGAGCTCATGGTCCTGGTGGATATGTAAGTATATACCCAGAGAAGGAAACAGGCCTGTAGACACTTGTATCATCTGTAATCAACTAACAGGATGTGATGTGCTCCTCAGAGGAGGATTGATGCCAAAGGTAGCTACAATGTTTTTGTAATAGCCAGTATTGTCACATCCATAACACAAATATTTACATGTGAGCACCACTGTCTAAAACATCCTCATAAGCAATACAAAAACTAAATACAGTACTTGGTACTTGTAGTACTGAATGCTCATACAGGCATGTCCACTAGTCAGCTACTGGTGTTTACTAATTTCAGCTTTGTGTATGTGGCCATCCTGGGGGAATGTAATCTCTATGCCATGTACACTGCCAAACCCACCAAACACCATACCCCACACATTGTTTGGGATGCAGCTACAGGGGTAAGCTGGAAGGCAGCCCAGTCTACAGCCATGACTGGACTGGACAGCCATGAGGTGTAGGTTAACACATGCATCTCATCAACATAACCAACACATACCTTTACCAGAACACAGTAAGGACACCCACACACACTACCAGAAATCACACACATTCACAGACACTTCTAAGTATCTGGCCAAACAAGTGACCCCCCCCAAGCTGGAAGAGACACCAAAATACACAAACTGTATGACATAGTTTGTATAATTATGCCACACCTCAGAACATGTGACTGAAAACATGCCCAACAGTACTCATTTGTGAATGCAAACTCTAGCACTATGTTACACACCAACCTATATGATGGCATACATACTGTCAGCTGCCTGTCTGCCATGGTTAGCCACATACCCATACACTCAGACCACCTTTTGAACTATACACACGGCTCTGGTATATTCCATGTTGTTGTGCAGGACCTGTGATGCTGTAGCCTGGACTGCATGGGAACACATGTAGGAACCTTCACGTCTTGTAGCCCATGCAGGTATGTCCCAAGGCCTGGGTAGCATTCTGCCATTGGCCAGAATGATACTGCAGTACAAGGACAAAAGGACTGTATTCCACAATTGTCTAGTGTAGTGGTGCAAGTCAAAGGGGATCCAGTATCTGTCTTCCTGGGATAACATGGTTGACAGACCATGATACTTTGCCAGACAGGGCCAGCACCTGTCACCCCTGGGAATCTGGATACTGTCTAGGGCTCATGCTTCCCCTATAGTGCCTTCATCATGCACAGTTCAAGTGAAGGTCCACTGCTGTTACATGGACAGCCAAGCAATAAACTGTGGGTCTCGCTACACAATGATACATGTTAGAAACACTATATGGACACACATATGTCAATCCCTAACATGGAGAACATATATGTGCAGTGGCTGAGACATGTTTCAACACATCGGAGAGCACACCTGCATGACCATATTATAACACATACCACACCTCTTGCCCATTATCCTTTATTGGAACACACGGGCCACAGGTGTGTCCATATTCCTGAATGATATGTACACCCCCACGCTAGTTGCACTTGCATAACTTCAGATGCATTATGCTGAGCAACTACCTTTGTGCCAAAGTGGAATTCAAATTGCACCTTACGACAGATCATCCACCAGGCCACTGATTTCCCAACTGTCATAATGTGCTGTAATGGGGAAGATTAGGTCTGATACAGAACCATAATAATGGCTACTCTCAGCTATTCCATTTTGAACTGGGAAGACTCCTCATGTACCAACACCTGCGCTCAATGCATGTTGGATTCCATCAACCCCAATGACCTGGATCACAGTAGTCACACAAACAGGGCTAACAGTCACATAGCCAGTCTTCAATGCCAATGTTATGTTTCCTAAGAGCAGAGTGGTAACTGTCATGGCACCCATGCAGATCAACAATGCATGTGCAAATGCTGAATCCTACACAAATGAACCTTAAGCAGTCACATATGTGCAGTCATTGTGCCATTGAAACAGAACCAGGATTTAACCCAACACAAACAAAAAGGCAAACTGGTGGTACCATGCTTTAAACTGTGCCACAGAAGGTAGTAATTGTTGCAAGAGTGAACACACATGAGTGTAGGTGATCCCTGGTCAGCCTCAGTAAGATGCAGATACACCATATAAAACCACTCAAAGCTAATGTGAAACTAATCAGCCACATATTATGAGGCCAAGCACAGAGCATTCTATAGCTGTGTCATTAATCGTAATGGCAACGGCAAGACCTGCCGTGCTGCACAAGACTATGGCATGGGAAATACTGCACCTACAGAAATAGCACCCGTTCATCCAGATAGGGTCTTGGAGAACCTAAACCCACTGCCACCTCCCCCCCAACAGGTACACTTAGTAATATATCCATGTACACTACAGGGTTCCTGTAATAATGACTATGCAGGTATAAGCTGCACTCTCTAAAGCCATACATACAGCTTTTATGGGACCTGTCAACATCCCAGGGTGTATCCTACACAAATGTAAGAAAAATCAGCTACCCACATACACATCTTGTTCAATCATAGCTCCATGTCAGGCTGTGTACACACCAATTGGTGCACAGCAAAAGTTGTCACACCCCACAAAGGGGGAGACGCCATTGATAATGGGAAATAGTGCACAACTACCCTGCTGTGTCTGGTCTGTAAAGCCATGAACCATGATCAGCATATTTGATGTACTTGGTACAGATGTAGATGACAGTAGGCTTGATTCACACTGCATATCATGACCTTGCCAGGTCGTAGGACATCATCACCCATACTGTGTTCCAGCTACACTCAGTAAACTAGTGTATATTCCTATGTCACAGGAGTGGTTGGCAACTAGACTGCTGACAGGACCAACACTACAGAAGGTGTCTGACTAATACATGCACATAAAACCAATGCCATCCACAGTAATACAGGGTTCATTCCTGGTAGTCCCCCTCTTTGTTATCTATACCACACAGACTAACACAGAAGGCATCAGCCTATTGATGTTTGCAAATGACTATGAACTAGGAGCAATAGTTGACTCAATGTGTGCTGCGTTCAACATACAGCAGGGCCTTCGTGTGTCAGATGTGTGGTGGGTGACATATGGCCACAATCTGACAGCTAAGTATTGCATTGTCATCCCCTATGTTACAAATCCTGTACCCATGAACTACCACCTAGGCAGTGGTCAACATAATGGCAACTGTGTGTATGGGATGCAGCTGGACAGTACTCTTTCCTTTGATAGTTACTTCACCACACCAGACAGGTAGTCGTATGTGGCACCCCTAATCATGGCAGGGTGCCATTCAGGAATATAGAGATAATTGCTCAGACATATTCAACATCCAACATCCATGTGACCCATAATAGATCACATATTTCCTTTAAGAGTTATTGCCCATGTGTAGATGGCCTACACTGCCCTTCCCAATCCCTAGCTGCACTATGTAGCATGCAGCCTACTCTGAATAAAGCCATGTCCATCCCAGAGGTGTTGGACATGCTACACTTAACACATCCTGATCCCAAATAAACACATACTTCATGGACATCCACCTTTCTAGTACAAGGATCACAACATGCCTGACAGATCTATGTCCCATACACTTAATGTACTCTTGCCATACTATGCAACCCTGTCCAGCGAAGCTGCACATCGCCCCTCTCTGTGACATGGTGTGATGACCACATGCCAAATATATCAGTAACCCTGTGGATCAGTTCTGTGGGACTGCTTGAATTGGCCACTGAAACTTATCTGTCTGTTACCTACAGCTAGGTAACCTGTCTGCCTAGGCTCATAAATGGCCCAGGGCATATAGTCTACTAGATCACTATGACTATACATGCTATAGTTGATATCCAACCCTGCAAATACCATCAGGCTAGCTATTGTCCCATGTGTTACACATGTGCAACACAGGCAATACATGGGAGGATGCTACACAGCTGTGCAGTGCCATGTGGATGTATATGGCAAAACACACACATACTTGCAAGTCTGCAGTGTCACAGGTCATGTCCCTAATGGCTATGTATGACTATATATGTGACATATACACATCATTAAGGTTGATTGCATTAATGTGAACACATCCAGGCATGTGCTGATAGGTAAAGACACCAGTACAGGCAAACAGACATGCCCACGTCAAGACAACATCCACATGGTGTATGAGCAATGTCATCACATGACACACACATATATGGCGAATAACATCACATCACCAGTAAGTGTCAAATGTGTGTGATGTATGCATGTCAGTGGTGTTAGTGTCATGTAGATTTGCAAAGACATATTTGTAATCTTAATAAATATGATACACATGTATGTTCAGCTGTACTTCTGTACTTCTCTGTGAGTTACTGTGACCTGTCTCCATCATTATGTCTTCCAGGTATGCCACGTAGCAGGCTGCCAGTGTACAGCCTCTTGGAGGATGAGGTCCTCATCCCTACCTCCTCGACAACCATACAACACTCTTCAACCATGTGCCACAGGATGCACAGTAGCGGGATGCCCTGTGGGAGGAACTCTGCAGGAGGGTAAATGGTGGTGGTCACAATCGCACCTATCAGCAGGTGCGTCGACACTGTACTGACCTCATAAGTTGGGCAAAACAGCGTGCTAATGCAATCGCCAGGGAATTAGGTGCAACAGGTGGGGGGCCACTCACCCATCCCCCACTCACACGTACCAAGGAGATACTGGCCAACCTGGGGACACCTGCAGACCTCCATCCACAAGCTTTAGCTGGTATTGTGGAGGTAGGTGTCTCTCAACCACCGAGCCTAGAGTTGCCTGGTAAGTCACTACTGCACATATAACACAACTATATTTCACATAGTTACATGTGTTACTGTACAATATGTAATGTAACATCATATGCAAGGCATGCATGCACACATGCCACATACTATAGTTTGCTACTCTATGTATGCACAGATGTGCATACTCCGTAGTATAATGTATTGCACTGGCTTATGTGCTAACATGGACATTGCGCCCTGTAGCTATCCCACAGGTGTGGATAATGATCTTACTCCTGTGACACTACTGTTTAGGTACCTCTGGCATTTTGCAGCAACAGCAGCCTGTGTCAGGTGAAATTGTTATTATTTCCCATGCTTGATAATGCATGGATCATATTAATTGCATGCTATCTGCCATAACACATGTACACATAATGTATGGTGGTCCTGTTAATAGACACTGATCAGACCTGCAATGCATCACAGTGGTTACTCATGTGAAACAATTGAAGACTATATGAAACACCTACACTAAACCCTTCAAACTGTCATTGCCAGATGTGTGGACAACTGTGAATACAATGGTGGAGGTGTGTTTCACTGTAGGGACAGGTACTACATATCAGCATTACACATGTTGGGAATACGAACAATACTGTACAGAGAGCATATGTGTGCACATACTCTAAATGTGTTGGAGCTGGAGTATGACCGGCCCACAGGATACACCCTTGTGGATTATACCCTTGCTATGAATGTCACACAATGTCATGTGCTATCTGACATGTCCATGACATGTAGTGGGCTGACTGCAACACTGCTCAACTATCCTGCAGAACATGTCTCACATCCCATACATACCATCCTTTGTCTGCATAACCCTGTCCTCAGTAGAGCATATGACATCTATGGGTGTATGTCATATGGGATAACACTGACATGTGAAATAAGATGGCCATCACAACCATTGGACAGAACATGTGTACACATGGTCATGGAGGATGGCCAGAGACATGAAGCAACACACACAGTAGAAGTGATGTACATGTGTGTACACCCTGTTGTACACTGGCTCGACACAATACAAATATGGCCTTTGTGTAATGGTGTTATTGCAGATATGAAACACTAAAACATCATACAGGCCTGTGCACAGCTTGTGTAGGCATAACATGAAACCACCACATAACATGTCTTGAATATGTTGAGTGTGTCACTACATGAAAGCATTCACCTATACAGTATCCAAATACATACATGTGTTGCACAACATACACATACAACCAAATCAGGCCACAGATACAGTACATTCACCATGCTGATGTCAAACATCGCTGTCATGCCTGCTCCTCATGTGTGTGAAGTACACAGATGGCATGTGGGACATAGAGTACTGCTAAGTTAGCTTTGTGTGGGCTTAGTTGCCAGGCATCAGTAATATGGTTGCAGATGTGCAGGGGTGTCATCCATATACCCTTCTGTGACCTGTGTCACACATTCCACATTAGGGTTTAGTGTGTATACACCTTAGTGATGTGGGTCACAGTCCACATTAGATATGTATTGTATGTGAACATAGTCATGGCTATGAACTGTGTCAGTAGCTCACACTGTATAGCAATTGTGAAGCCACATGATGCCCTGCAATGGCTATGCACATCAGCTCAATATGCAGTATGTCACTGCATATTTGTAGGGCGGACAGACAACATTGCATCAGCTGAAGGCCCATGTTAGTATAACACGTCCCTGCATTGGGACACCATTACCGTACTGTAGATTGGAAAGGATACCATTGTGTTACACATGTATGCATGTCATTCAACACATCAGCAGAAGACATGTCATACTACATGTGATTATCAAGGTCATACGCCACACAGCACGCCGGTGTACTGTAAACCTGTGCTGGTCTGTGGCACCATTGCAAAGTAGGGACAGCCATGTCAAACATGTGGGTACAGCCACATGCACAATGTCTAGACTCAGCTCAGGGGTAGGCGAAATAATGTTGAACAGACATTAGGAGGAGATATGCAAGCTAGGGCGCAGGCAAACATAGTATGTAGTCGACATACCCTACTGCTCATGTCCTCACACATAGAGGCGGTGGCCAACACAAAACATCAGTGGCAGATGTACAAAGGTCAGCAATGGTCTGTTAACATGTGGTGTATGTTACACACACCATGGCAGTGCGGTGCAATGGTGCAAAGTGCATGCATTGTGTTGCAGGTATGGGGCATAGGCTACTAACACAAATTGTGCAATACAGGTATGTATGCTAACCACCACTGTAATTGTGTAAGGTGCATACCATCAGCTATACTACATGCATGCTGTTGTGTTCACCTCAGGGATGTATGATAGCTACCACTATAATTGTCTAAGCTGAAACTATAATTGTTTAAGCTGAATGCCATCTGCTATATCACCTGTATGTAGTTTGTGTGTCTGTGTGTGTCTGTGTGTCTGTGTGCCTCTGTCTGTGTGTCTCTGTCTGTGTGTGTGTGTGTGTGTGTGTGTGTGTGTGTGTGTGTGTGTGTGTGTGTGTGTGTGTCTGGTATAACTTGTAATGTGCAGTTTTTGTCTTCCCCTCACAGGTGTTGATGTAGGTATATTGCCCTCCTGTGGTCCACCTGATGTTAGTGTCCCCACAGACTCTAGCAGTGATGATGATAGTATGACTGAGACAAAGGCAGGGTTGTCAGGGGCTGATTCTGTGCCATTAGTTGCCATTCCACCTGTCTCCCCCTCATCCTCGCACACAGTTCCCCTGCCTACACATACCCCATCACCACTGGCCATAGAGGAAGGACAGTTGGTGGGTGGTAGCATGGGACAGGGAAGTGTGGAGACTATGGAAGGTGTGCCTGCACACCATGATCCCAGTCAACTGACTGGTGATGCCCCACACAGGCATGTGCCTAGCGCTGCTCATAGGAGGACCACTGGCCAAAGCACATCATCTGGAGTCACCAGACACATGTTTTGTGCTGTAATGGAGGCACAGGCACATGCTGAATGGCACAACAGAGAAGGTCTGAGGCTTCAGAGGGTTGCTGTCCATTCATTAACTGAAAACATCCAGGCACATGCAAATGCTCACCATCATCTTGCAGATGTTTTGGAAAGATGATTGAGTGACATAGTGGGAGTCCTTGACCATGGCATGTCAATCCTCAAGCGTGGAATGTCTGTGCTGGAACATCTGGTTGGAGTGAGGCATCGGGCACGTGGACGTAGGTCAGCTACATCACCTGTTGAAGGTCTATGTGAACATGCTACTGCACATATCCACTCCCATAGTGGCGACAGCAGCAGCAGTACAGCTGGTGCTGTGCACTCCACACCAGGACACAGCATGCCACATGCATATGGTCCTGGAAGGTCCCAACTGGGACACAATTCCAGTGGACATATGTCATCAGACAGTACCCAATCTGGACCTCTGCCTAGTAGTGCCCGTGCAACCCCTGGCAGGCGCAGGTCATGTGACCGTGGCTGGACACCGTAAACTGTGAAACCTGCCTTGTATAGTCTGCAGCTTTCAATAATACCCCTGTTTAGGCCAGCCACATGCCAGACCTGTGTACATGCATACACACACACACACACCGGAAACAAATGTAGGGCACTTCAACACACACATGCATAACATCCACACATGCCCAATGATATCACAGGCCCTAACACACACACATGATGTCATCCAATGGCGCAGCCTAGGCCTCTGGCAAACATTATCACCCTGTGCATATGATGATACATGTGCCACATCCGTGTCATCCACACCATTGGTGCAGGGACATGCTCATATGGTCTGATGCACAGGGTGAACATACTAGGTAGACAATTGTAGATTAATATTGTTGTGTAGTCTTGACAGGCAGCAGACATACCATGTATTACAGTTTTAGAATGCATTTTGTATGTCTGACAGCATGCATCATGTGTAACAACACTAACAGTATGTTGATCTTGACGTTCTGCCTTCCTCTTTCAGATGTAGTTGCATGTACCTGGGGATGTCAGTGTTTGTGGTTAGTGTCCCATATGTACATGTTGACTACCCACAGGCCAGTATGACAATACCTGCATGCACTTTGTAGCTTCCACATCACAGTTATACAGTTATATTCTCCCATGTTTCAATTATGTTTACTGTTCTAATGATCCGAGCACATGATAGCTGTGTAGTAAGCTACTGTGTTCAGAGCCGTCACATCCATAATGGGTGACATCACAGGTATAGTTACCTGGAGCGGGGAGGAGGTAAAAGAGTGGTATGGTGGATGACAAGGGTAAAGGCCAGTGGAAATAGTAGCTTCTCATTGGGAAGCAGTAATACTCACTGCCATGACAGCATGCAAACACAGACACACCCACACACTCAGGGATTCACAGACACAGTAACACACACTCTGACAAAAATACACAGTTGATATACAGTATATATAAAGCAAGTGCAAGAGTGAGGTATATCTTTCAGTTAAGACCAGACAAATCTGATAATTCCAAGTAAATCCAAGTAAAACGAGGTAGTAAAACGAACAGTTTATTTATAAAAACAGACGGATGAGCGCTTTCACTAACGTAGCTTCATCAGATCCAAGACAACTGTTACAAGAACACATGCTTTAAATACTTAATGTTGTATAAGCTAATTAAAATTAAAATTAATTAACAATTATTCAATTAGCTATTAAAAAATATATAGTTCATTACACTTGTATATCAAGTAAAACATCTTAAAAACTTGTATACTATGTATAAATATTTTACAAACATATAAATGGCAGTAAAAATATATAGGAATACATAACTATCAAATGTTTAAAATGTATGAGAATATATATGTATTAAGCTAAAATGACTAAATAATGTAATATATGATTAAAATGTCTAGCTTACATAAATATAAAAAATGTATATAAGTATAGTATGTGTATAATGTAAGTATATATGTATCCATACCCACAAATATATTAGTGTATATTAATAAATATGTTAAATATTAAATATATACATAAATATATATATAAATAAATAATGGTAAAAATATATGTAACATTTTAAAACCATAAATAATGTATAGATATATATGTATAATAAACATGTGTATGAACTAGGTGTATGTCTATGTATAATTGTTACTTAATATGTCTACATTTCCTTAAATAAGGCTTAATGGATGCCCTTTCATTTAAACCATGACCTTTGTCTGCTCTGAGTAGTATAATCCACCTACTTTCCCTATCTTCTGTATGATTCATGGTATTCCCACCTCTTTTACTCACTGTGATTTTTTCTAAAACCCTAAAGATGAATGAATACTGAGAATCAGTTTGTATAACATGTTTTGCTAATGCATTTTGTATATTACCCTTCCTAATGCTGTAACAATGTTCTCTTATTCTATCATGTAAAAGCCTATTGGTCTTGCCTACATAAAAGCAAGAACATATTTTACACACAGCTAAATATACGACGTTTGCAGTCATACAATTTGCATCAACCTGAGTATAGAATTCTTTATGTGTGTCAGGATGTATAAAAATTATGTTAGAATCTATCAATGAACAAAAATTACAGTGTCCACAAGGTTTAGTAAAACATTGATTTGTAGAGACTGTATTTTCTGTTGAATAACATAATAATCTTTTGAGATTCTTTTTATTTCTATACATAAGAGGGATTCATGCCTACTATCGTTCTTAATTTATCATCAGCTTGTAAAATATTCCAATTCTTTCTTATAATATTTCTAACCTGTATGTTGTCTGTTGTAAACAAGGTCGAAAATTTTACAGTCCCTATGGATGGATTAGTTTTAGTTTCAGTTTCAACAGAATGAGGTCCAAAATATGGGACACCTTTGGTTGAATGTAAATTGTATATAGGATTGAGATGTTCGATATCTCTTTGGGCTCATAACCTCTCTCTAAAAGTTTATATTTCAAATCATTTAGGTCTCTTTGGAAACCTACTTCATTAGGATTAAGTCTAGACATCCTCAGTGCTTGTCCTTTCATTATATTAGTAAAGACATGCCTCGGGTGCATACAAGTTCTAAACAACAACATATTGCGATAACAAGGTTTCCTAAAAATTCCTGTATTAAACATGCCACATGGTAATTTCTCTATGAATAAATCTAAAAATTCAATTTTCTCTTTGGAATAGTTCATAGTAAATTTTAAACATGGTGTTAGTTCATTCATGATCACGAAGAAACTTAACAAATCATCGATAGTGCCATTCCATAAAATAAACAAATCGTCTATGAAACGTCTGTAGAATATTACATGTGTTCTAAATAAAGGTTCATTGAACAACAACAGTTCTTCCCAATGTGCCAAAAACATATTGGCGTAGCTGTTGGCACATGGAGTGCCCATAGCTACGCCATCTTGCTGTTGATAGACACTATCTCCAAACATGAAAATATTATTTTCTAGCACTAATTCAAGAAAGTGTACTAAAAGATCAATCAAAACATTGGTATAAGTACTGTGTCTTACTCACTCCGTATCCACTGTACTGTACTGTACTGTACTGTACTGTGTCTTACTCTGTACTGCAACAGCATGATGTACTAAGACAAGAGTCACCTTCAGCCATCAGACACTGCACACACATGGAATCTACACAAACATCAATACATGCACAAATATGCGGTCTACATCAGTAAGTGTACTAGCAGGTCAAGAGGATACATTCCACACCTTCCCCATGCCATGTGTGAAACATAGCCGAGCATTACACCATAATGGATGTTGTATTCACCTTTGGCAAGCCTGCTGTTGTCACCCACCTAGTAATACACCTCTGGGACTGCTGTAACCCAGTAATCTCCATAGCATGTGCTGTAACTGCATAATGCTATAGTGTGATAAACTAGTTAGGTAGAGGTTCTATTCCAAGACATGTGTGTGTGTTTGACAATCAGAGCCTGTGTGGAGGTGGCTATGAGTGTCTAACCACTGGACATGTTGTGGAGTGGATTTTGTAGTTTTCCTATATGGTGTCCATATTATATGTCACAATGTCCACCTCACGAGGAGCACAGATGTCAGTCAGCCAAGGGATTGTGTTGGCAAGCCATACCCCTTCATCTGGCAAAAGGCCTGGTGAACAAAGTATGCAACCCTACTATTACCCGGAATACGTTCTGAACCCATGTGTATACACAAACACACTTGCCTAGAATATCCCACTATGTTGCTAGTACCCTGCACATTGATGACAGATAGTAGGCATGGTGTGATTGCAATGGGCTGCAGAGGGCATGACACCCTGGACAGCAGTAGAATAGGCACATAATTGCGGACAATGTGCCTTCACTATGTTCCCCACTGGATGCCTGCAACATATGTGGTGCCATCAAATGTGATCCACAGAGGCCATACAATGCCTTAAACACATGCCCTGTATGGACTGATGCCACTGACACCAGGGAATACCTGCATCATGCTATCAATGCAGGTGCCGGGTCAACATGCTGTCTATAAGTAGGTCCTGCCACACCAGGCCAGTATTGGCATATTTGAGGATAACAGTCTGTGTACACAACATGTGCCAGCCAAACCAGGTACACTTGTACATGTCACTGTATATTATTGTGGGACGTGCACATCCCAGGCAATGTGCACGTCAAGGACTATCAAACACAGACATGGCATGCATTGCAAAGCAATGGCCATACACAATGGTAACCAGGATGTCAGGACAGTTCATACAATAAACATATGTGTGGGACATTGCAGACACTACACCCCTATACCACACTGCACACCATTGTCATGTGGCATAATGCCAAGGATTACCCCTCACCCAGCCTTGAACAGTCATCTTGCACAGCCAACCATTACACACCCATGAAGCAATGCACACATGCATGTCAGTACTGGCATCTTGTGTCTGCATGTGGATTATGATGTTCCCAACCACGGTCGCACCCAGTATAACTCCCATTGGCATACCGACTGATGTCAGACATATTCATATGCTCTAGCCCATAGAGCCTCCGGATATCCCCTGTGGTGCATGCAGTGCCTCTGCATTACTGCAGTGTGGCAAACTAAGTAGTTAGGAAGTGTGTTTGTGGGGCTGGCAAAGTGTGTCAATGTGAGTCCATTAGAGAGTGTGGTTGTGTTGAGAATGGCATCCGTTCATGCGGACAGCCATGTGTGCTACACCTAATGTATGTCTACTATATCTCTGTTGCAGATGTCGCTCACCAGCACACATATATGTTCTTACAGCACACCAAGATGTCAGCTTTGTGGCACATGGAGTAACTTCATGCACTTGTAATAGTAATGACTAGTCAGTCAAGGGTTTGAACCCCTGTACTGGTAGGTGTGTGACAGACAATGCTTAGGTTTTAGTCTCCAAGCCCTTCTCTGATGTACTTTGCCTCTGTCTGTCCATCCCACACACTCTCTGGTGGATGTGGAGTTGTACACCTGCTCAGCATCAGCTTGTGTTTTGTAAGTGATGGTCATGATCTGGTGATGCCCTCTGCACCTATTGCAGTCCTCCTCTAGCTGATTGCATGTGGAGCAGCTGTGATGATGTTCCCATAACCAATCACATGGAAACACAGTACAATATCTGGGAACATCATGTTGGTGTTTGCCCATGACAGTCGCTGTGAGTGGTACCTGGATCTGGTGTTTGGTAAACGGCATCACAGATGATATCTGGATGTTCCTCAAACAACATACACAGTGAAAAATAGCCTAAAGACAGGAGGGTGATGTGCCAGACATGACTACAACATGTAAGTATAGCTATGCTTCATTGAGACTACTGCCAGTTTAAAAGTTGTGTGTGGTAATGGCTATTCTGTATGTTTTAAAACTGACAAGGCAGTGCTCTGTTTGTGAGGGAACCCCCATCTGTAGGGCCATCTGTGGACTGGTCAGTGTGTGGAACCATTTGCTTCCTGTGTTACTCACTGAACACACATATGTGAACTACAGGAGCATAGTGTGAGAATTGCAGCCAGTACATGGTGATAGTGATGAGTTACTGCCATCGCATCCCTGATTGGACATATGACACATGAAACAGTGGTATGACAGACACTGTGTGGGGTTCTCAGTGACATGCCAACAATGGGCCACTGTTCATAGCTGCAGTCACAAGTCTTCTACACTTTGTACAGATGCCATGTAGTATATATGCATGTGTTGTGCTCCCTCTGCAAATGTATACCATCTGTTGTGTTGGGTTGATGGTCATATCTATGCATGCTGTTATAAGTAATCTTGAATGCTGTTGACTATTACCAAGCCATGTCTGTGTTAAAACTGCAACACCATAGGCTGTATGGGTTTGGAGGTCCCGGCAGAACCTCCTGTCCCACTTCAGCTGGCCATGACACTGGGCACCAGCACATCTGGGGCTCAGCCTTGGACCTCCCCCTCTGTTGGCTCTGCACCACCTTCTGGTGGAACCACCACTGAGGATGGGGCTTGTCTTCCCTGGGAGCAGGTCCAGACAGGAACTTGTCCGCTGTCGTACAGTCCCGGATGTGGTGCATAGGGGGCTCAGTAAGGAGTTTCAAGGCCAGATACGCCATCTCGAGGGCATAGTGTCACATTTACAGGGTGAGCCTGCCCCTCCTAGACAGCCCCCAGCACTACCACCTTTGCGGCTGTTTTGCTGCAGTGGTGGCTGCCCATGGCTGTGGACCTCCATCCCACTGTTTCCATCTGTGGACTCATGGGCTTGTGACTGCCGAACACCCCTCCCTGTCCAAGGTGTATCCCCTCACATGTGTCATATACCGACCCTGTATGCTGTCTTGTCTGTCATCCTACCCGACCTATCCTCCACGAGCATACCTACTCTCCTTCCCCCACATCCCACTCTCACCCTATGGAAACAAAAGGCCAATCGGTTCCTAGAACAACATTTGCCCCATACATAGCTGTCCATTTCACACACATGTCCACTGGACACATGTAACCCTTTTAATATGCATCACAACATACTCCAGTTGTCCTCTCCCCTGTCTCTCAGGCACACGATCCTGGTATGCACATGACTCCTAAAAGTTCCAGGTACACATTATGCAGACGACCCCATTGTACACACAACACTACCAGTCCCTCTATGGTTACCCCATTTACCTTTTTCATGATGATGATGATGTCGCACACAGCACCTTGCAAGAGTACTGTTCTCACATAATGATTGGACAGGAACTGTTGTGTTAATGTAAATAAGATGCACAGAGTGATGTATTTGGCCTATGTACAAATGTTTGCGTGTATTAATGACACATGTCTGCCTGAGGGAGTCTTGATATTACATAGGACAACACCACTGCATAATATAGGCATCACTGGTGTTTTCCTTTTCATTTCTTTGTTATGCTTTGTTGTCACATGGTATGTTCTTGATGCATCTATATATATATGTATGTATCTATATCTGGACATAAACACACACACATACATCTACATGATGGAATACATTTCCTATACTGTTGAATGACTGCGCTGGATGATATGTTTGTGATAACATCCGATGTCTGTATATCTGCCATTGCTTAGTGGTAAATTACATTAGCTTTGTGTGCAGGGTCCTGGATTCGAGCCTTGCAGAGGCTGTTTATTTGTTTGCTGGGCAGAACAAGGCCGTTGGATACGGAGTGAGTAAGACACATTAAAGCAGTTGTGAGTGGGTGTGCATGGGTTTGTGCACAGCTAAGCAATGCTAACCTCCGGTTACAGTTTCTTACACTCAGTTAGCCTCTACATTGTTTCACCAGTGTAATACTCGCATACTGGCGGCCAAACAGGCTTACACCTGCTTGCTCATGCACTTGCAAATGCACTGCATTTGGTGTTTGCATCTGACACTCACACCCCTGGGTGGGAGTGAGGACTATGATATTACCTTGTGATGCCTATTACATCAGATTACATGCCTACAGTATTGGGAATGACAGCCCATTAGGCGAAAGCATGCCTTTCAACTGTACGGAATCCGCGGCCTGTCCAGAATTTGATTCATATTATTGGTGTGTTACTCTTACAATTTGCACCTGTCTGGCTAATACATGGGAACTGGCACTCTTCAATACAAACAAGTAATTGGATTTTGGAACCCACATCCTTCAGCTGAGTCATGCTACTGCATACCTAATATTCTGTCATCTTTCTAAGGTTGTAAGTGGAATATGTGCTTTCTATCCCTATCAGACCTCTCATACGATTGGGGACAAATATCAACTGAATCAGGGACACGTCATAACAACATCAGGGACACATTTAAATTAGTAGTGCTATTAACCTGACACATTGACAGACTCAGAGCTTATGAATTCATACACATTTTCTGAGGTAAATGATGTTTATAACTCTTAATTATTGTCATTATTCATTATGTGTAATTCACCTTTCCTCCAAAAGTCACTAGTTTTAGGAGGGATTAAGTGGGACAGAATTAGAAATTGAGTCAAAGCAGGGACGTCCCTGGAAATCGGGGACAGTTCAGAGGTATGGTCCCTATTTGTTCCCCCAATGGTTTATGTCCTGTCCAGTGGATTTGCTCTTAGGGGTTGAGAGGTATGGGCATCAGCTATGCCCATTTTGAAATATTACTTACATTCCTGGGGCGGTCCCAATACGACTGCTCCAGCAACACCTGCATGCCTAGGCCCATAATTGCATAGCCATAGTTCCCCCACCTGCCCCTCCTCTACAGCACTCATCCTTACTGTGGGTGCAGGTGGGGTATAAACACACCACTACACACTGCCCACTCTCCATGCATCGGGACACATGTCTTATGTTGTGTCAACCCATGGGTTATCAGGCTTGC
>NC_056736.1:82079852-82369852 GCF_019279795.1 Protopterus annectens | reverse complement strand
TGCTAAGGTTTAAGTCGCTTGCTCTAGTACTTTTGGTGGATTTGGATTTTTTGAGGTGGAGCATGTCCATTAATTCTGGGTTGGACATGGCCTTGTATGTCAGGCACATGTCACCTCTGAGCAGACGGTATGCGACTGAATAGAGCTGGAGTTTCTTCAATCTGGCAGCATATGACAGATTTTGGAGTCCCTTTATCCTTTTGGTGAGGAACTTCTGGGGTCTCTCCAATTGCTGCAGATGTCAGGTGAGATACATCCCGAATAGGGCATTGTACTCGATCATTGGTCTGATAAGTGAAGAGTACAGGGGAACAATGACCTCACTAGATCTGGATGTGAATCCCTTCATGATCAGGTGGGCAATGTAGAAGGTCTTTCTAACCACTTTAGCAACGTGAGTGTCAAAAGAAAGGCCACTGTCAACCTGGGTCCCCAGGTCCCTGCTAACCTCTTCTGTGCTTAGTGGATTGCCACCTATATGGTAGCTTGGGGTTACCTTGTTTTTCCCGAAGAGTATGACTATATATTTTTTGGCGTTTAACTTCAGGCCATGGCTCTGGCACCAGCTATCTGTTTCTGTGAGTCCCTTCTGAAGGATATCCATGTCCGATGCACCTTCCACTATGGCGCCCAGTTTGCAGTCGTCTGCAAACTTTGTCAGCCAAAGTCCTCCCATGTTGGCCTTTACTTCTGAGAAGTAGATGCCGAACAATAGGGGGCCAAGGACCGAGTCCTGTGGGACACCACTTGTGACCGGCTTGGAGTCTGACATAGCGCCAGCAACTCTAACCCTGTGGGTTCTGTCCTTAAGCCAGTTTGCAACCCATCTTGTGACATATGGGTTTACATTTAAGCTGGTAAGTTTTTCTACAATACCGGAGTGGGGTAATATATATATATATATATATATATATATATATATATATATATATATATATGTGTGTGTGTGTGTGTGTGTGTGTATATATATATATATTATATATCTGTACATACTTATATACATTTCCTATGCTGGGCACTGCTTAGACCCATGCAAGCACACTCAGACTTGCTTACTGGTACTTATATATGTTTACTGCTGCTTATTTGTGCTTACACCTGCTTACTAGTGCCTTATTCATTATGACAGTGCCACTTTGATTGAATGACATTTAGTTAAATATCTCATGTGATACTCATGTTGGTTTTACAGCAAAATGACATTCATTCCACATGGAAAATGATATGTGTTATTGCTGGGCTCGAATCGTGAATGCCTGTTCTTTAGGCGGATGCTCTAAACACTGCACTACTGACATTTACATTGATTCTGCATGTTTTTCTCTATTTGAATGAATTTGATGTGTAAGCTACGCTCAGTGGAGGGCAGCAAAGTGAGGGCAGCGAAGTGCAAACAAGCTGCACTTTGCTTATACCTTCGATATTGCAGCAATTCAAATGTATAATAGGGACAGAGGGAATCTAATTGTGAAAGTTCTAGGGACAAGGCTCAACATTCCACTATGTGCTTGTGTGTTTACTTCTATTTTATTTCACTGTTTGTGGACACTCTTGTATGCTTAGCATGCATTTCGGTATCCACAGACACTGAATTATTGACTTACTATTACAGGCGGGCTCTACTAGTAGGCATAGTAGGTTATGCAACTGTCGGGGCATGTTTATGCCTCTGTTGAGCACTTGTACATGCCCCCTGCATTCGCACACGTTTCATGTGCACGTCGAGGGTGCGGGGGCATGCCCTCATACATATTCATATGGCGCTGCTGCACCGTCTGTAGTGAGGATGCTCAGCGCAAGGCTAAAACCCTCCTTGCGCTGAGCTTCTTGAACCCTGGGTAAATGTTTACTACCTGTTATCTAAATTGCACATAATTTTTATGGTCTAACCCAGCTAGTCAGTGCCCTAATGCACCCAAATGAAAGTACTTACTCAGATATACTAACAGATATCCTTCTATGAAAAATTCCTCATAGGTGTAAATTTTTAAATAACCTTTCAAGTCGCTTAAGAAGCCATTCCCCATTTCTTGCCACACAGTTTTTCAAGTACTTTAAATGTCTACCTAGCCTTCTTGGTGATCACTAATTCCCCACCTCACACAAAAAAGAAGTTGTATTATTAAACCTCTTACCATTTATAAATTAGTCTGACTTCAACTTTACTAATAGTTCTGACATACTGTAGCTCTAAACATATTCAGCTTTTTTCTTTTATTTATTCATATCTTCATTTACCTTGTAAAATTGAACTGACGCAGAGAAAATACATGCCTCTGGCTAACTGCTGATCTGAAAAAGCTTATGAAGCAAAGTAATGTTGCCTGGCAGAAATTACACCTATCACACACTGTTCATCAACAATACTTTGATTTCAAATACTGCACATAATTTTTATGGTCTAACCTAGCTAGTCAGTGCCCTAATGCACCCAACTATCTAAAACCTAAAAACTATCTAAAACCTAAAAAACCTAAAAAAACTCTTCACCATTACTTTAACCTCCACAATCCCTTAAACAAACTATTACACCTCTCCTTACTAGATGGGGACATTCATCCTAACCCAGGACTAGGGCAAAAAACAAGCACAGAACCACAAATTCATGTTCCCTCTACCCCAAATATCCCATCTAAATCTCCCAACTCACTCTATATAGCTCACCTTAATAGTCGCAGCATAAATAATAAAATTGCCCACCTCCATGCTCTCCTGGATGTTCATTCCTTTGATATACTTTGTTTAACAGAAACATGGCTAAAACCCACTACACAAGATGTGGAAATTATTCCATCTGGGTACAATATCTTGAGACAAGACCGCAAAGTAAAAAAAAAAAAGGAGGGAGTGTTGCTATCCTCTATAAAGAAGGGCTACAA
The DNA here is from genome assembly GCF_019279795.1 of Protopterus annectens. Classification (NCBI taxonomy): domain Eukaryota; kingdom Metazoa; phylum Chordata; order Ceratodontiformes; family Protopteridae; genus Protopterus; species Protopterus annectens. Next base: position 82,366,973 of record NC_056736.1, on the reverse strand, counting down.
ATATCTATACTAGATCTTTGTTCCTCTTCTGAAAACAATGCAGAAATCATTAGCACCAAACTTCAACTTAATCCCAGCAAATCCCTAAATATAATATGTATCTACTTGCCCCCTGGTTACATCATCACCACTCTGGAAAGTGTCCTTGCTGAACTCTCCACAAAAATTCCCCAAGAGACAATAATTCTTGGAGACTTTAATATAGACTGGAAGGACTGCTCTACTGAATCACCAACCTCCCATATTAACCTTAATGGCTTCTCACAAACAATTAACTCCCCAACCAGAATTAATAAACCCAATACAAAGAATCCATCCTAGAATGGATTCTAATAAATAATCACCAACAACTCTATAATGTAGGGACCCTCCCTGATGATGTAAGTGACCATTCTCTCACTTACATAATCAGGCAAAGGTCAAGCTCACACAACCCAACCATATATAAAATAATAAGAAGCAGCAGAAACTTTAACCCCAATAACTTCCAAGCTGAACTAAAACAATGTGATTGGTCACCTATAAAATACCTCCCACTTGACAAAGCAACAAACTACTTTAACTCAAAATTCTTAACAATCCTTAACCACCATGTACCAAAGCGTTCCATCAAAATTAAATCTAAACCCACCCCATGGCTTACAAAGAAAACCAGGCAGAAAATTCAACAGAGAAATAAAGTTTGGGCACTATGGAGTAGAACTAAAAACCCCGTAGACCAACAACAATTCAGGCAAAAAAGAAATGAGACTAAGAAAGCTATGCTCGAAGATAAAAAAAAAACTTTTACTTCCACCTCCAACAGACCAACCAAAATAATCCACAAAAGTTCTGGGCTAGCATAAACAGACTACTTCAACCAGGCCAATCCACAACACCACCCCCTGTAGGATCAAATTCTGACAATCCAAAGAAAACTGCTAATGCTTTTAATACCTTCTTCACTGAGACCATCCAAACACTTGCTAATCAACTAACAGCCGATAGCTCTGCCCTTCCAACCAATACTACTAACTCTCTCCCAACTCTAAACCTGCATCCTGTTCTAACCTCCGTCATCTGCAACCTCTTAAGTAAATTAAAACCTACTACCCCCTCAGCTGACCAGCTACCTGCTGAATACCTGCAAAAGGCAGCCAGAGTCATAGCTTATCCTGTATCATTGCTGATAAATAGAACCATACAAGAAAGCACTATTCCCACCATCTGGAAGATCTCCTACATTATCCCCCTACACAAGGGTGGAAACTCCAGAGAATATTCTATCGTCCCATAGCTCTACTTTCTCCATTAGCTAAAATAATGGAAAAGTGCATCCACAGACAGTTACTAGACCACCTACTCCAGAACAATTTACTGGCCAAATCTCAGCATGGCTTCAGGCCTTTCCACAGTACAACAACAGCGCTCCTATCCTTCACTGACAGCATCAATAATAACTGTAATAATAATTTTTTCTCTTCATCACTTTTCATTGACCTTTCAAAAGCATTTGACATGGTCAACCACCACTTACTTCTCAATATTCTAAAATCCTAATCTCTGGACACAAAAACTACAAAATGATTCCAGTCCTACCTTGATAATAGACAGCAGACAGTGCTATGGGACAAAAACCTCTCATCCCATCTCCCAGTTACCCTAGGTGTTCCTCAGGGCTCTATATTGGGCCCCCTCCTTTTCTCAATATTTATCAGTGACCTCAACCTAGCTATTCCTTTAACTAACTGTGTACAATACACAGATGATTCAACAATAATCTGCTCAGCTAAATCTAAATCCCAACTAAAGACTCTAACTTAGACAATGTTCAATAAAACAGAGAATTGGTTTCTACAACGCTGCCTCCTCTTGAAACCCCCCAAAAAAACAAACTCCTCCTCTTCACTCCTACCAGTAAGTCACTCCCATTGAACTTTTCAATCTTATCCAGTAATGGTACACACATATCTTCTGATCCAACAACTAAACTTCTAGGGGTAACCATTAATAACAACCTGAACTTAGAAACCCATATCAACAATACCATAAAAACTGTCAACAGGAAACTAGGCTCCCTCTATAGGATAAAACCCTTTCTCTCTCCACTAGCCAGAACCACTATTGTTTATTCCCACCTTATCTCCGCACTTCTCTATGCTTCTTCCATATATACTAACTTGTCAAAAAATAACCTTAACAAGCTAGCCAACGCTTATAATAGCATTGCCAGATTTGCTACTGCTTCCTCCTTTAGGACCCATCACTGCCATAATCTGAAACAATTAGGCTGGTTAGAGCTTCTGAATCAGATTCACTTTAAACAACTCACCATTGCGCACAAAACCCTTTTCCAACCTACCAATACCCCCAGTACTTGCTAGTCACATTACCCAATATAAGAACCTTTCAAATTTATGCTCATCTAATAAACTACTTGTATCAACATGTAAATCTAATAACATGGCAGGAGATGCTCTGTTCTCAAATGCAGTTGGAAAGTATTGGAACCAACTCCCCCATGAACTTACATCACTGTCTTCATTTACACTTTTTAAACACAATCTGAAACTCTATCTTAAAACCCATTGGTTATGTCCCTGTACAAATCCAGATTAATCTCACACTATATCCCAAATACCCTCTCTTAACTAATTCCCGCTCTGTCTGTGTCTTTTTAGATCAAGGCCTATCCTTGGCAAAAACATATCTTATCCTAATAGAGATAATTTAAAATACCTAGTTAAATTCTTCTGCATATAATTCTAAAGCATCCTACCTAAGGAAGGCAACAAGTATTGTTTAAACTGTGAGCATTGCTAAACTGTTGAAACTTGAAGAATGTATTTGTTTAACAATTACTTTCTAGTTACTAATGAAATCTTGTACATAAAGTCTAAAATATCTTATCTAATGCTTGTAACATGTTTTTTGTATAAACTGTGAAGATTCCTGAACTGTTTAAAATTTGTAGTATTTAACTGTATAACAACTAGTACCTGTATGTTAGTAGTCTAGTAATCTCTTGGAGCTTATTTCCGCAGGACTTTACTGAAAATGGACATAAATCCAGTTAGAATATCCTGGTCAACAAATGTAAAATAAATAAAATAAAAAAAATTCCAAAATGATACCAGAAAAAAACATAAAAAGGATGTAATCTAACTTTTACCTTTCCATTCAATAAAGTCTTTCTATCCAGTTCTGGACTATATTGGGTTGGTTTAAAATATATCTTAGCACAACAACCTGCTCAAAAATCCAGTTATATCTATCACCTTGACTCATGCACACCAGCCCCCAGATGAAACTGCAAACAGACTCAAAAACATATTTGCCTCAGAATTATCAAACTTACAACCCTTCCCCCAATTTTTTTTCTAGCTTATCAATTTGTGTAACCACAACACACTTCACCTTCCATACTTTCTTATCTGACATATCTCCAAAGGTGGTTTACAGATTGCTTATAAACTTCCCACTCCAATTTAGAACTTTACAAAAAATTCCTCAATAAACCTACCTCATTAATTACAAAGTTCTTCACACACATTTAGAATATAATTCTAAATTCAGCTTCTATTCCTCTTCTTGGAAATCAGTTACAGTTATCCTAGTACTTAAAACACATAACTCCATCTCTCCCAAAATGCTTCCAGCTGTTTGCTAACTCCTTCCATGTAATAATTTTGTAAAACTTTTCCTATAAGGAAATTATATGCTGTGTAAAGGGATATGGTATACTGAGTGATGCTCAGCCTGGCTTTTGATGAGTTTTTACTACTTCCATGGTCCGAGCCTTGGTGACCAATTATATATATTCAAATATGATCAAATGTCGACTTGCCTGCATTCTACTGATATTAAGGAGTTTGACCAGTTAATCACTGTCTTACTCCTAAACCTGTACATTTTATACAGCTGTGATGATGTCACAAGCTGAATTCATAATTATCTCTCAAACATATCTAATTACTGTTAAGCAGCACATTCTCTAGTGGTGATACCCCCAAAACTAGGTGTTCCCCATGGCTTAATTCGTGGCCCCCTCCTTTTCTCTGTTTTCTAATAAATAAGCTTTCCCTCTTGATCCAGTCACTTAAACTCACACTGTGTGTTGATGATCTCATTTTTCTTCACATTGTCCTACTCACAAACACTATAGAAATGCTTCTTCAAAATGATATACAAAATAATTTCAAATAGTTTCACAAAAATAGGGTGTAGATTTAAATCAGCGTGGAGTCAGCTTGAGTTGAATATTCAAGACCTTTAAGTATAAGGCAAGGGGTTATAGGTCTGAATGCTCCTCTACAAAGAGCCATTTGACTCTGGAGAGGAGGGATAGTGTAATTCTCATGTATAAAATAAATCTGCAGTCTCAATTGCAGAGGATTTGGAGATCATCCCTGCTTTTCTGTGAGGCACTGATGATAGTGGGGAGGCCATATTTCATTTGTTTTTGTGAAATTAATTTACCCGTAGTGGTAGCATGGGCTTCAGGAGTGAAAAACACTGACCATCTCTGACAGCCAAAGATAATCTGACTGATTTTGAACTTGAAGTCCAGTAAAGATGTTGAAAGAATGAGGTTGTTTCCAGCAATCACTTTATTGGAGCATAAAAAAAATAAAAGTTAAGCACTTTCATCCTTTTCAAATCAGGGACTTACCCAGAACTGAAATACTGCCATAAAAACCTCATTAAATAACCTCACCTTAATCACATGACACAATGTCAATTATTTCATTGGAGACCTAAACAATAAGTTGATAAATAAAAATTAAAACTTTCCCCATTCCAACATAAAAATAAAAATTAAAATAACAATTTTCATGTTTTTAAATGCCTTAATTTCAAGACACTCATATGCAAACTTAATCATGACGTATTAGGAACAACATTGTGTCTTTAATTCAGTATTTAAAGACTGTTAAAATCTATATTTGCAGTTCCTAGATGATATAGTTATTTTTGGTAGATTATATTGATAAATTACAGCAATTTATTAATCATATTAACACAACTACAGAGTTTTTGAGATTTACTTTCATTTACCCATATAATGAGCTTATTTATTTAGATGTTAAGCTTTCTAAGAACTCTAAGTCATGTAAGTTTGTTTCATCTCTTTATAGGAAACCCACTTATTTGAATTCATTTTTTACATTTCTCTAGCCATCATCCATATTTTCAGAAAAAAAAAATATTTGATTGAGGGGCAAATGGTCCATTCGGCATGAATGATACCCAAGGATATAGAATTTATTCAGGAAATAGATCTTTTAAAGAATATGCTCTTTAGAAGAGGGTACCCTAATACCCTGTTGAATACAATTGCTGTAGAAGTAGTTCAGAAAATAAACTCTGGGATGTTTTTGCCATTGTTAGGGAATGGAAACGTCCTACAGATCAATAGAATTTTGCAGTTAGAACATTCTAACCTGCACAGGGCTTTATGTCTTATAGTATTGATTGTGACCCTATTCAGGATGTTATTAACAATAACTGGGATATTTTACCTTTTCCAGTGATTTCAGTAAAATTGTGGGGAGTACCCAAAAAGTGTTTTTTAGGAAAGGGACAGGTATTTCAAAAGTACTGGAGGGTCCCAACCTTGCTTTGACATCTAGGAATAATAGACATCGCTGTCCCAAGTGTAACATATGTGTCCAGTGTGAGTTTATTTTAGAAGATTTATTGGTAATTGCACTTTTTCCAGCTTGAGACATTAAATACTATTATGCTAGTTGTTGCACTAAGGGGCTAGTATACCTTCAATTTACATGGACTGCAACAAAACCTTTTATACAGGGAAAACTAAACATCTTTTGCGGGACCATATATATATATATATATATATATATATATATATATATATATATATATATATATATATATATATATATATAAGCATAATTTTAATATTTTGTAGATAAAAAAACTAACAATGCTCATACTAGGCATATTTTGGCATTTGCTAATCATTATTTTTTGTTTTCAGTTTTTGAATGGACACAGGTTGACCCTAGGTTTGGTGGCAAATGAGGTTTAATGCCAGTTCTCTATCAGGTTTAAATGACATTCTTTCCCTGACAAGCTTGTTGAACGTAAGGCATTTAAAAACATGAAATTTGTTATTTTTATTTTTATGTTGGATTTGGGAAGGTTTTAATTTATTTTTTTATTTATTGACTTATTGTGAATGTATCCAATTAAATTAATGAAATTGTATCATGTGACTAAGGTGAGGTTATTTGATGAGATTTTTATTGAAGTTTTTTTTCAGTTCTGAGGAAGTCCTTGATTTCAAAGGGTTGAAAGCACTTAACTTTTATTGTTTTTATGCTCCAATAAAAAATGATTGATGGAAGCAACCCGATACCTTGGACATCTTTACTGGATTTTAGGTTTGTCTTAGATGTTTTTGCATGTTTCATTGTTTGCTGATTTTGAGCTTGATTTTATTGAGCATAGCAACCATTTTTAGTGCTGAGATAAGCTGATTACCTAAGTATTTAAAGGAAGAGAATCATTTCATATGTTTTTTCTTGAAAGTAAAGAAACTTCATGTTATTAAGGTAGTAATTTTAACCTGGCTGAAGGGTGGAAAAACATATTTTTCATTTTGATCTAGTTTTGAATGTGTTACTTAATTAAATAATTTAGGAGGTATTTGGCATTATTTATACAATTTTTAAGACACTAATTAATGGTAATATGTAAAGAAGATGGTCAAAAGTGGGCTAGGTCATTTGCATACATTATTAGGTTAGATGAAGTTGGGGGAGGACATTCTGGTTAAGATGTTTACATTACAAGTTCAAGGTGCAGGGTTTAATTCTCACCCTGTGAAACATGGCTAGCCTTAAAAATGCTTAAAAAGGCCCCTGGGGTTGTCAGTCTAGTAATCACATATGAACCACCTGTAATGAACCTAAAAACTGAATCATTTATTACACTGCTAGGTTTGTAAAGGCCCTGGTGGTCATTAGCTTAGCATATACATAACTATGAACCTATAGATAATTCACCCCAATCTGTCCCCCATGTCTCTGATAGACGAGGGCAGACAGTAATGCCCAAACTAATGTACCCCACCAACATAACCTCTAGAAACTGACTAACTAACATACCCCCTCCAAATAAGCTCCCATGATACACAGGGACAGAACTGGGTTGGATTGCATATCTAGGCTTATAATACCCTGACGGCATACTTTTTAGGTGTCCAGGTTTTTCCAGAATGTCCAGAGTTTTGGCTCATATTTTTGGTCTGTTTTTCATAAAATTTGTGGTTTTCTGACAAATCACTGGGATGTTCTGCTGATTGAAGTCACTAAATAATGACAGACATTTGAGTTTTAGACTTCAGATCCTTCAGAAAATATATGTTAAAACAAACTCAGTTACTCTAGCAACTTTCTAAGTTTATAAGAGCAATATTTAAAATATGACCCTATTTTTAGGCCTTTGTCCCTCCATTTTATCGGGCTTTGTCCAGATTTCTTGTATTAAAAGACTGAGAGCTATACCTAGTGGTTGTTAGCCTAGTATATACCTATGACCTTATGAAGGAAGTTCAGAAGGGAGAGAAGTAATAAAGTAGTAAAGTGAAGAGTGCTGTGAACAGAGCCTTGTAAATACCAGTATGTAGGGTTAAAGTATAAGTGATGGGGAGGACCTAATGTGACTTTAATGACCTTTTGGTGAAATAACTTCTAAACCTGGAGATGACATCTTGGCTTAAGTCAATAGAGGACAAAGGGACAAAATGTAGCTTGTGGGTGACCAAGGCAAATGTTTTAATTAGGTCAATTTAAAAAAAAGAAGAGAAAAAATGCTGAAAAAAAAACAGACAGAAGACTTGTGTCCATAGAAATAAGAACAGAGTCTATAAGAGAATACAGTGTAGAAAAGATACTTTGGCCTACAGTGAAGCCTTGCTGATGTGAGGAAAAAATGCAGTATTTGTGCAGCTATGCACACGTTTGTTAACATTTTTTCAAATATTTTAGTGATGGAAAGAAGAAGAAAGATAAGTGTGTAGTTGGAAGAGGCAAGAAAAACATTGATTTTATATAGGGAATAAGCAAGGGCAACTTCCCAGGGTGAGGAGAGATAACTTGGTAGGAAAAGTTTAATAAAAGTGGCAAACATGAGAGGTAATGTGGTCTTTGGAGAGATGCAGAGACCATGAGAATATCCTATCACTACTGTGTCCATTATGAGTTGGAAAGCTATCTAGAAGGTTGCTGTCTTGTTTAGGAGAGAATTTCTAACATGAGCCTGAGACAGAGCAGAGGGTTGGTTGAATGAGGGTGGGCAAAATGTGGCATGCTGAAGGTTTCCCTCTCTAAAGTCTTCTAACAAAGAAAATAATTTGTCATGGACACCAGAGTTTGCTAGCACTGTATTAACTTACTAGACCTGAAAGGAGCTTTGATTATTTTTCCTTACTGAATATAGCTTGTGTATTTGATAATATCACCACATATTTGTTAATAGACAATGATTCTGACCTCATTGAACCATCTGAGCATGTAATCACATACTGAGAGAAGTACAGAGAGGCATGTAAGGCTCCCTCAGAAAACTGGTCAGGTAGAATCAATCTCATTACCAGTGGCTGGAATGCAGTTATTGTGTGGGGAACTGGGTCATACTGCCAGCAATTCCCAACTTCAGGCAAACAAATGCAGTAAATGCCTTTGGATGGTGAAATGGGCAGAGGTAAATACTGGAGGGTCCCAACCTTGCTTTGACATCTAGGAATAATAGACATGGTTGTCCCAAGTGTAACATATGTGCCCAGTGTGAGTTTATTTTAGAAGGAGATTTATTGGTAATTGCACTTTTTCCATCTTGAGCCATTAAATATTATTATGCTAGTTGTACTAAGGGGCTAGTATACATTTAATTTACATGGACTGCAACACCTTTTATACAGGGAAAACGAAACATCTTTTGCGGGAACATATATATATATATATATATATATATATATATATATATATATATATATATATATATATATATAAGAATAATTTTGATATTTTGTAGAAAAAACTAACAATGTTCATACTAGGCATATTTAGCATTTGCTAATCATTATTTTTTTGTTTTCAGTTTTTGAATGGACGCAGGTGGTGGCAAATGAGGTTTAATGCCAATTCTCTATCAGGTTTAAATGACATTCTTTCCCTGACAAGCTTGTTGAAAGTAAGGCATTTAAAAACATGACATTTGTTGTTTTTAATTTTATGTTGGAGCTGGGAAGATTTTATTTTTTTAATTTATTGACTTATTGTGAATGTATCCATGAAATTAATGAAATTGTATCATGTGACTAAGGTGAGGTTATTTGATGAGATTTTTATGGAAGTTTTTTTCAGTTCTGAGGAAGTCCTTGATTTCAAAGGGATGAAAGCACTTAACTTTTATTGTTTTTATGCTCCAATAATAAATGATTGATGGAAGCAACCTGATACCTTGGACATCTTTACTGGATTTTGGGTTTGTCTTAGATGTTTTGGCATGTTTTGTTGTTTGCTGATTTTGAGCTTGATTTTATTGAGTAGGGCAGCCATTTTTAGAGCTGAGTCAAGCTGATTACCTAAGTATTTAAAGGAAGAGAATAATTTCATATTTTTTTTCTTGAAAGGAAGGAAACTTCATGTTATTAAGGTAGCAATTGTAACCTGGCCGAAGGGTGGAAAAACATATTTTTGATTTTGATCTAGTTTTGAATGTGTTACTTAATAATGAAATGATTTAGGAGGTATTTGGCATTATTTATACAATTTTCAAGACAGTAATTAATTGTACCATGTAAAGAAGAGGGTCAAAAGGGGGCTAGGTCACTTGCATACATTATTAGGTTAGATGAAGTCGGGGGGGCATTCTGGTTAAGATGTTTACGTCACAAGTTCAAGGTGCAGGGTTTGATTCTCATCTTGTGAAACATGGCTAGCCTTAAAAAGGCTTAAAAAGGCCCCTGGGGTTGTCAGTCTAGTAATCACCTATGAACCACCTGTAATGAACCTAAAATTATATCATTTGTTACACAGCTAGGTTTATAAAGGCCCTGGTGGTCATTAGCTTAGCAGATACATAACTATGAACCTATAGAAAATTCACCTCAATCTGGCCCCCATGTCTCTGATAGATGAGGGCAGACAGTAATGCCCAAACTAATATACCCCACCCATAACCTCTAGAAACTTCCTAACATACCCCCTCCAAATAAACTCCTATGATACACAGGGACACAACTGGGTTGGATTGCATAGCTAGGCTTATAATACCTGGTGGCATACCTCTCAGCTGTCCAGATTTTTGCAGAATGTCCAGAGTTTTGGCTCATATTTTTGGTCTGTTCTTCATAAAATTGTTCTTTTCTGGCAAATCACTGAGATGATCTGCTGATTGAAGTAACTAAATAATGACAGACATTTGAATTTTAGACTTCAGATCCTTCAGAAAATATATGTTAAAGCAAACTCGGTTACTCTAGCAACTTTCTAAGTTTATAAGAGCAATATTTAAAATATGACCCTATTTTTTGGGCCTTTGTCCCTCCATTTTGTCGGACTTTGTCCAGATTTCTTGTATTAAGAGATTGAGAGCTATGCCTAGTGGTTGTTAGCCTAGTATATACCTATGACCTTATGAAGGAAGTTCAGAAGGGAGAGAACTAATAAAATAGTAACATGAAGAGTGCTGTGAATAGAGCCTTATGTATACCAGTATGTAGGGTTAAAGGATAAGTAATGGGGAAAACCTGATGTAACTTTAACGACCTTTTGAAGAAATAACATCTAAACCTGGAAATGACATCTTGGCTTAAGTCAACAAAAGACAAATGGACCAAAAGTAGCCTGTGGGTGACCAAGGCAAATGCTTTAATTAGGTCAATTTAAAAGAAGAAGAGAAAAAAATTTAAAAAATAAACAAAAAACAAAAAAAAGACAGAAGACTTGTGTCCAAAGCAATAAGAACAGAGCCTATAAGAGAAGACAGTATAGAAAATATACTTTGGCCAACAGTGAATCCATGCTGATGTGAGGAAAAAATGCAGTATTTGTGCAGCTATGCACACGTTTGTTAACATTTTTTCAAACATTTTAGCGATGGAAAGAAGAAGAAGAAGAAAGATAAGTGTGTAGTTGGAAGAAGCAAGAAAAACATTAATTTTATATAGGGAATAAGCAAGGCCAACATCCCAGGGTGAGGAGAGATAACTTGGTAGGAAAAGTTTAATAAAAGTGGCAAACATGTGGGGTAATCTGGTCTTTGGAAAGATGCAGATACCATGAGAAGATCCCATCACTACCGTGTCCATTATGAGTTGGAAAGCTATCTAGAAGGATGCTGTCTTGTTTAGGAGAGAATTTCTAACATGAGCCTGAGACAGAGCAGGGGGTTGGTTGAATGAGGGTTGGCAAAATGTGGCATGCTGAAGGTTTCCCTCTCTAAAGTCTTCTAACAAAGAAAATAATTTGTCATGGACACCAGAGTTTGCTAGCACTGTATTAACTTACTAGACCTGAAAGGGGCTTTGATTATTTTTCCTTACTAAAGATAGCTTGTGTATTTGATAATATAGCCACATATTTGTTAATAGACAATGATTCTGATCTCATTGAACCATCTGAGCATGTAATCACATATTGAGAGAAGTACAGAGAGGCATGTAAGGCTCCCTCAGAAAACTGGTCAAGTAGAATCAATCTCATTACCAGAGGCTGAACTGCAGTTATTGTGTGGGGAACTGGGTCATACTGCCAGCAAGTTCCAATCTCAGGCAAATAAATGCAGTAAATGCCTTTGGATGGTGAAATGGGCAGAGGTAAATGAGAGGGTATGATAGCTGAGAAACCTGGTAACAATAACCATTGATCTTAGCAATATGAAGAGGAAAAGAATGATCTGTGTAGATTCAGGGAGTGGATCAAGATTGAATACAGGGCAAAGTTCAATCCACATATCTCCCATTCAGGAGTCCGAGACACCTGCATCCCTGATCCAAAAATAATCAGCTTTGGGGTGCCACACTACACCACAAGGATAAGTTGAAGTCTCTTTCATAATAATATTAATTTCAACTAATTGTCTAACAATTACAGCACATGTATATTTTTCAGCTAGTTAATTTATTATCAGAAAATATTGAATTTGGAGCATTTCTCCCTGGGCCTCTGCTTAAAATGGTCTTCTACCCAGTCAAACTTTCCTGGTAATCAAATGTTTACAAATACATAGTGATCATTCTTCTGGGGTGTTGGATAAGGTCATAATTTACAACTCTCAAGTTCTACCATTGCATGACTGAGCTGCCAGACAAGGGTCCAGCTCCACAAGGTCAGAAGGCATCAATGAACTGAAACAGTGACTTATTAAGCAGAGAACAGATTTTTAGTGGAGTACTAGAGAGAAAGGTGATTCAGCACTTAGCAGATCCCAGGTCCGACCATAAATTACTTCTGGTCTTAGCCAATGACATACCCATTTCAGGTCATTTGGGACTAAACCTTGTTCAAAGAAGGCCAATATAAATTTTTGGTTGACTGGCACTGAATAAAATATAGTGAGAGTCTGCAAAACCATTAAGCAATTTCAGCGATGAAATAAGGCTGGATTCAAAGCAAGACATTGCTTTGGACTCTACCTATCATTGAGGAACCAGCTTAAATCCTGTCTATATATGCTGTTAGGCATTTTAGCAGTATGATTTTTGCAGATGAAAGGGATTATATGCCAAATTCATGAAAGCAAAATGCACAGCCTAATGTTTCAGATGGAATTAAATGTCTATAACATCAATTGTCAAACATTTGAAAGCAACATTTTACATGGGAGTTAAAGGCTGCCCACCCACTGCATTCCCAAAACACACTAATCAATTGATGTTGAACAGTGTAGGAAAAGAACATTTCCACAAGTATAGAGTTGCTCTGTCGATGAAAACAACAAACAGTTCGCTGTTACAAATCTGACATGCTTCTTGTTCTAGTATTTGATACCATAATAAAGAAATGACTAGATAAAAAACTTGACATATAACATAATTATTTTATTATTTATTTTGTCTTTGTTTTCTGGGAAAGTCTAATAGGCAGAGTCCATTTTCAGCATAGACCTGGGGAGAAAAGTTCCACCACAGTACATTTATATTAACAAGTGAATTTCAGACAGTTCTCAGAAAAACAATTACATTTCTCAGGAAACAACAAACATAATTACAAGACAGGTATAGGCAGTAAAGTGTTTACATCAACAATTAAAAGTCTATACAGTTGTTGCAGCTGTAAAACTTGCAAAAGTAAATGAATTGATACCGCAGAAGGGACACATTATTGTTAAGAAGTTTATACACTTCAGTAAAAAGAGGTTTGCAAGGACTTCAAGATACATAATGAAGTAAGTTATAAAATTCTGTAGGAAGGTTGATTTCAGTATTGCATAGGTTTGTAAAAAGTTCAGCAGGTATAATGAAGTTAGTTATAAAATTATGTAGGAGGAGATGAAATATATTAGGAGGAAGGTTGTAATAGCATATGACTGAGATAACACGGTATAGGATTAATTCTGTCCATTCCAAATTGTTGTGTCTGGAAGGTTTATAACTTATGTATACAGGAGATGCAAGACAGGAGCAGAGCAGTGAATGGGGGCAGTTGTTAGAAAAAGGGTAAGATGAGAAGTATTGTCTGGGGGAGTGAAAAGTGATGTAGTTACTGAAGTGCAGGAGGATAAGTTGTTAGAGGTGTAATGATTGAAGTAGAGGACGACAAAATGTTAATGATAAGCAACAAGAAGTTTGCGCTTTCACTAAGGTCTCAACCTGGTGATGAACATGAGCAGGACCAGGACTGGTTAAGATATTCTTTAAGCTGGATTTTATAGCTTGGCAGTTTGTTAATCATTTTTACTTGTGTAAGGATGATATTTTGGAGTTTGGAGATTTAACAAGAGAATATTGAGTCCCCTGATGAATTATTTGGTTTAGTAGTGATTAGTAGAAATGTATCACCAGAACAGGGGTCCTTTATGGGATTGTAGGGCAGTAATATGTTTTTTAATGCAGGACATTGTTCAAGAAAATATATGAGTTGGTATGCCATTATTAGCTGAGATTGTGTTATGTAGTTAGTTGTTATGCTGTAGCCAGTTTAGCTGATTTAAGGCTTGGCAGTGGTGAACTTGGTGTGCAGTGTTTGTAGCAAATGTAAGTATACTTTGTTGTAAGAGGATGCTAGTTTTGATTTTAGTGTACAGCTTAGGTTTGTAAGGATAGATGAGGCACATAAGAGTATTGAAAGCCAATAGAATGATGCTAGAGTTTTTCATACTGAGTCTGTAATAGGTCCATAGGTTCATAGGTAGGTACTAGGCTATCGGCCCAAGAGCCTACGTAAGCCTAGCCAACAAGGTTCCCTGGCTTATGCCACCCAAGAAAGCTATTTTCCTGTGCCACTGTCGAGCAGAGATACAGAAGTGATCCCCTGGGTGTATTTCCTATTTCCCATCCACTCATCAAGATTTTTCTTGAAGAGTGCTAATGAAGAACTTTGCTTGACAGAGATGGGTAGCCTGTTCTAGAGTATGGGAAGTCTCTGAGACAGGAATCTATCCCTCCAGTAATGTACTTTTTTGACCTGTAAAGTGAACCAAGTTTCTGGTGGGACCTTTTAATTGTTTGAAGAATATATTGATCAAATTTAAGTTTGTCATTTACTGCAATGCCCAGTGATTAAGTCTGTGTTACTACTTCAGTTTTAGTATTATCTGAAGATGTCGCCAAGACAGATTGTTTTTGATCGAAATAATGTTTTGGGGTAAAGAGTATGAGTTTTGTTTTATTGAGATTAAGGAATGGGTTTGGATTTTTCAGCCAAGTTTCAAATTGAAGAGAAAGAAATTTGGGTGAATTCTTGTAGTCTGGATATTGTGGGGTCTGTACATATTAAAGTTGAATAACCTGCATATTGTACTATATTTGGTTGGTGTATGTCAGTGTGAGCCTTGTTTATAAAAATATTTAAAAGAAGATGGCCTAGTATAGAGCCCTGAGGGACACATCTATGGTAACTGGAAGAGAGGAAGAGAGGTCCTGTTGCCTTTTGACTGCTTGTTGCCTTCTAGATATATAACTAAGAAACCATTCAAGAGAGGATTCAGAGAGACCCATAGAAGAGAGTTCAGTGAGTAAATGTTGGTGTGATATGGTGTTGAAAGTTTTGGATGTCTAGGAGCACAGTTGATACTAATTTACACTGGCTTAAAATGTTGATGAAGTGAAGGATGGCAGTGGTTATGCTGTGATCGGATCTGAAACCATGCTGTGTTTCTGAGAGCAGATTATTTGAATATAGGTGATGTAGAAGCTGTGCATGAATGCATTTTCAAGTATTTTTGATAGGGGGAGAGGATTGCAATGAGTCTGTATTTATTAACCTCTGTAGATATGCCACCTTTATGTAATGGTATAGTAACTGATTTTTTCCAGATGTAAGGAACGTATTTTTTGAATATAGATGTATTTATCAATATAGAGACTGGAAAAGCAATTGCATCCGCAGCCATTTTAAGTAGTCCAAAGGGATTTGGTCAGTAGGTAGCATGGTTGTTTTTAGCTTATGTAGGAGTTTTTAATGATGCAGATAGGTACTGGGCTGAAATCAAATAGCCGAGGATATTTAACAGATGCTACTGGTACTGACAGGGTAGTGGAAGTGTTAATGTTTGTGAGGGACAATCAGTCTGTGTAAAATAGTTGTTAAATGGTGTGGGAATTGAATCAGTATTCTTGCTGGATATGGGGGGGGGGGTCGTAATTTGGCCTGGATGTAAAAGTTTGTTTATGGATGTCCAGAAGAGTTTTGAGTTGTTCTTATGTTTATTTTAGAGGATGTTATCATTTGTTTGCTTGTCATGTTTTATTTGACATTTCCAGCATAGAAAGTTGAAATATGTTTTGTGTTCTATTTTTGAGCCACTCTTTTCAGGCCTTGTCACACTGTATGATTAATTTCTTAGTTCATTGTGTTAGCCATGGTGCAGGATTGGATTGGACCCTTTTAGTACATATTGGGGCAAGAATGTTGAGAATTTTTAATAATATTTCATTGAAGTGTAAGACAGCAGAGTCTAAAGGCATATATTTTAGTATTTCCAGTTATATTCTCTTAAGGATTTTATAAAAGTGAGTTTTTCAATGTTTTTTAAGTTATGAAATTGGTTGTAAATTATATGTTTATCTTGAATATTGTAACTTTTTTTTTTCTCAAAATTCTTTTTATTTTCAAATACATTTGAATGAGTTCCATAGTATTTATACATAACATCTTAAATAACTATGTACACTATTTACATCAGCCTGACACTATAACAGATCTTAATGTATACAGGTACTTTATAAGTATGTCTAATCCATTATCAGAGTGTCTGATCAATTATTGTATAGTGTCAATCAACGATAAGACTTTTCCCCAAGGGTTGTTGATAAATGGCTTTGGATAAATTCTTAGTTCTTTAATTTTAATTTCCAATAACGCTGTGGTCTTCAGTAGGTGGTAGAAGTCTTCCAAAGTTGGTATTGTGTTTTGTATTCCATCTTCTTGTTATACACTTCCTTGAAATTACAAGTATAGCCTATACTAGATACATATTTGACCTATTCAAATGAAGACCTTCGTTCACATTTAATAATACAAGACCTTTAGTTAAATAAAATGATTCATTAAATAATACTTGTAGAAAGTTATTAATACCATTCCAAAATGGCTTAATTTTAACACAATCAAAGAAAACCTGGTTCCAATCTGCATTGTGTACTTGCTCACATGTCCAACATATTTCTTTTATGGAAGAACTAATTTTAATGATTCTGTCTGGGGTTAAGAATGGTCTGTGCAAGCATTTCCAATTAAAAACTTTCCAGTATTTTGTAAAGGATGCATATTTTATTGATAATAAGATATTTGTTTTAATATCTTCAGTTAACTGTATTGAGTGTAATTTTGTTATATATTTCCAATATGAGGTTTTGGGTGTTGTTTTATAGTTTATCAATATTTTGTAAAATTTTGAACTACTGTTTCCCATGTCAAAATCATTATATATGATTTCATATATGTATTTTGTAAATTTAGGTATTTCTTTAAATGAAGAATTGTTAATTATGCTACTTAAATCTTGTGACTATAACAGAATACTCTGTAAAGTTAGCCAATCCTGTTGTGGAATTGTGTATGTTGTTTTTATTACTTGCATATCTAAAACTTTTAGTTCTTTGATACATTGGAGCCAACAAACAAATCCTTTCTGTTCCCAGGAATTAATAGTTTCTCTATATATTTTATGTGCAAAGTTCTTTGTGACTATAAATGGTGTTAAAAGATCAGCCAGATTTTTAAATGTATATTTGCATTAATACTTTTCCTAAGTTAGTCAATTTAATAATTAATCATATGAGTTTTAGTGGGTTTAGTTATGCATACTAATAATGGCAAGTTTTTATCTGTTATTTGAAATTTCTTTTGTAAATCAAATTCATTTATTGATATTACAGTTAGTAATTCTTTCCAATTTGGAGAGTAATTTGGACTTATCCAATCTGAGATTGTTTTAGATATTGATGCTTTTATATATGTTTCTATATCAGGAAAGTTTAATCCTCTTTGTTTCCATGGTCTGATATAATGTATTAAAGCTATTCTGTTTCTTTTGGGAAACCATAAAAAATTTATTAGGCATGAATTTATTTCTTTAAGTATATTCCTTTCTGGTAACAGTTGCATTGCCAAGGCTATATATAGGATCTTGGGCAGTAAAACCATTTTTATTAACTGTAGTCTATCTTCAAAGGTTAATATTATTTTATTCCATTTTTCCACAGAAATTTTAATTGTATTGATGATATCATTGTAGTTTTTTTAGACTAAGTCATTATTATCTTTGCATAACTCAATTCCTAGATATTTTAAGGTAAATTCTTGTTCCCCTATGATGTGATCCCTCTTAGTCTGAAGTTCTTTTTTTTATTTAAAAATAAACATTTTGATTTTGATTTACTGAAATGGAGTCCTGAAGTCATGTAAAATTTGTCAAATAATATGTCTAATTCTTCTAATGTCTCTTTTGTATTAGATAATGTTAGTAATATGTCATCAGCAAATAGCATTACTTTAGAACTGTATTGTTCATAAACATCTATTCCTTTGATTTTTATATTGTTACAAATTGAATCTGCCAATATTTCAATAGCCAGAGCAAATAGAATCGGTGACATGGGGCATCCTTGTTTAGTGCCTTTTGTTATATGTATAGATTCAGACCTAAAAGGACCTAACAACATACACTAAATTATTTGCATATACATATTCTTTAGGAGATGTACAAAGGATGCAAAAAATTCAAATCAGCCATTAGGATTTTGAATAAATAGTCCCAATTTAGGGAATCAAAGGCTTTCTCTATATCTAAGCCAATTATGAGTGTTTCTTTATTTTCTTTATTAACATAATCTATAAAAAGAAGTTATGTCTTACAATAATGTTCCATCTGTGTTGTAGATCTTTATTCATTCATTACTGATAGGACTTCAGTTCCGTTCTCGGAACCGACATGGCCATTTCTAAGCTCGCACCAGCCAAAAACTCTCAGCTAAGACCTACCATAATGCCCTCTCATAGTTACTCCAGATTGAGTTTGCTCACCCCTATATAATAGAGGTAGTAAGAGAAAAACAGTAGGAGGCTCTGTATGAGCAATTTCCCTAACCAGGAATTCCTAAAGTCCACCGGGAGTCCAGGCAGGGGGAAGGAGGGTGGGAAGTAATGAATGAATAAAGATCTACAACACAGATGGAACATTATGGTAAGACATAACTTCTTTATCTGATGTTGTAAATCTTTATTCATCCCTTACTGATAGGACCAAGCCCACAGATACTTGGGTCCTAGGTGGCCCTAAGGAAGGATATTCCTGAGCACCATAGAACCAAAAGATGCTCATCCCCTTGAGGCTAAATCCAATTTGTAATGAGAGATAAAGGTATGAGGTCTTGCCCAAGTGGCTGCTGCACAGATATCATCCATTCCTCTGGAATGAAAAGCTACTGAAGTAGCCATTAATCTAGTAGAATGAGCCTTTATTCTAGAAGGTAAGGATAGCTTATTCTGTTGGTAGATAAAGGTAATGACATTTCTAAGCCAGGAGGATAGAGTCACTTTGGAGACAGGTTTACCCAATCTAGGTCCTGCAAAAAGCCACAAACAATTGATCCATTTTCCTGAGAGATTTATTCCTGTCCAAATAACAATGAAGCTGGCAATGCACATCAAGGGTGTGCAAAAGGTACTCCCCTCTGTTTGAATGCTGAGGGAAAAAAAAACGGCAGGTCAATAGATTGGTTAATGGAAAATCCAAAAATGACATTGGGCAAGAAAGAAGGGTCAGTACGAAGGGACACTCTATCCCTGTGGAAGTTCAAGTAAGGTCTCTTGACACTCAAGGCCTGCAACTCAGATACTCTTCTTGCTAAGATAAGTGCTACTAGAAGTAAAGTCTTCCATGACAAAAACTTTATATCACAAGAATCAAAAGGCTTGAAAGGAGGGCCTGTTAGTGATTGAAGTACCAAGGTCAAGTCCCAGGGTTCTATGGGGGGGCTTGACAGGAGGTTTAACGTGTAATACTCCTTTCAAAAAAGTCTTGCACAGGTGGTACAACATAACAGAATAATTATTAAATCCATTATGAAAATTTGCAAAAGCTGCTAAATGTACAGGGTTTTGTCAATGCTGAGGCTCCTGCATGTAGAAGAGTCATCAAGTACTGCAGGATCTTTTGAATAGGCATAGAGAAAGAATCTAAGTTCTAATCTTTGGCCCAAATAGAGAACATAGTCCATTTACTAGAATACATTTTCCTGGTAGAAGGTTTGTGTGAAGCCAGAAGAATTTCACGGATGGGAGATGAGGTATTAGGCAGCCTGGCAATCACTGGAAGTGGAGGAACCAAGCTGTGAACTTGAAGCTGTGGAGATTGGGATGAATCAGTCCCTGAGGATGAGATAGCAGACCTTGGGAATGATCCAGGATCCACAGTCTGTGAATCAGATGAGGTCATAGGAACGTGAAATAGACTTGACGGGGCCAGTAAAGGGCAATGAGGATCACTTTGCTTTTCAACCTTTGAGCTTTCTGGAGGAATTTTGGGATGAGGGGAAATGGGGGAAAGGCATACAGTAGACCCGGAGGCCAATCGTGCATTAGATCATCCCTTGTGGGTTCTCCCTGAGGGGGGACAAGGGCAAAGTAGCTTATGGATTTGTTGGTTAAGGGGGAAGCAAACAGATTGCACCAAGGCTTCTCCCAGCAGTGGAAAATCTGATCCACTATTACATCCGCATTCAACAAAATATTAAGAAAACCCACCAAAAACTAGGCATGCTATACAGGAATAATCGCTTTCTCTCAAACTCTACTAGGCAAACTCTGGCCACTATTTATCTTCTTCCCTCCATATTATATGGAGCCCCTCTCCTAACCAACCTGTCCGCCTCCATCTCCTCTAAACTAGAAAACTGCTTTAATAAAATCTCTAAATTTGCCACCAAATCCAGAAATTCCACCCATCACTGCCTTACCCTACAATCTCTGAACTGACTAGAACTCCCAAACTACCTAAACTGCCTCCAACTCACCACTGTACACAGACTTATATTTCACACTACCAAATGTCCTGCTCTAGTAAATATCCTTCCCCTATACACCCCCAGCAGAACTCTCAGATCTGAACATCAAAACGTAATTGCTATCTACAAGCCTAAACGTCCTGCTGGCCAACTTATCCTCTCTTTCTCTATAGGCAAGAAATGGAATTCCTTTCCTTTCACCCTAAGAACTATACCAAACTCAGATAACTTTAAATCCCAGCTTTTCAAACACCTGTCCACTAAATGGAAATGCACCTGCCATCACCCTACCTAATTTCTATCTAAGTATTTGCCCCCATGAGGTTTCCTCACAGGTTCCTAACCTCTCTAAATCTCCTATATTTACTTCACCATGAGTGTGTCTAAGCTCTCCACATTACTGAGAGCTACTTATCACACAATACAACTGTGTAAATATTGTAAATAATGCATGTAAAGTGTTTTTTACCCTTATTGTATTGCTGTGTTTTCTTAGACTGTTTGCTTAAATGTATCTGTTATCCTCTCTATAACCCTAAGCTATTTTGTTTGACTATGTGTTACTCTGTGCATATTTTCGAACTGTCCTATACTATGTATCTCCCTGTATGTCCTATACAACTTTCTATTAGATTACTACCTAACCTCATAGTGGATGGTGACATCCATCCTAACCTAGGCCCAACCCCACCTGTTACTATCAGCCTCACGAAAAAACACCCATACTAGCCTACAAAACTGAAATAATGACCCCAACTCATTCTTAGTGTGTCACCTAAACATTATAATTATAAACTAGAAAATTCACTACTTACATGCCCTCCTGGATGTCCACTCCCCTGATATACTATGCCTTACCGAGACCTGGCTCAAGCCTACTACCATTGGTAATGAAATTATACTCGTAGGGTACAATATATTAAGACTTGATCGCATCTCTAAGAAAGGAGGGGTAGCCATATTGTATAAATCCACTCTGGAAGTATCCAAACCTAGTACCCCAAATGCCTTGTTTACTAACAATGCAGAAATACTCATCACAAAGGTCCAACTCAACAAATGCAAATCTATAAACATTGCATGTGTCTATATTCCCCCAGGTGACAACACAAATACCTTGGGGGGTATCCTCCAATGGCTATCCACTAACAGCCCCCAGGAAACTATTATTGTCGGGGATGTTAATATCGACTGGAATACTTGCTCTTCAGACTTCCCCTCCACCCATAGAAATTTGCATGGCTTCTCCCAGATGATATCTTCCCCAACCAGAATCAGTAAGCCTAACAAAAAGGAAAGTATCCTAGACTGGATATTAATAAATGACCTACCCCAGATATATAAAACAGGCACCCTACCTGAGGACTTAGTGATCACTTCCTGACCTGTATCCTAGACTGGATATTAATAAACGACCTACCCCAGATATATAAAACAGGCACCCTACCTGAGGACTTTAGTGATCACTTCCTGACCTATATAATCAGAAAAAGAAATGGCATCCCTCAACAATCTTCCTTTAAAACCATTAGAAGTTGTAAGAACTTTATTCAGACTAAATTTCAGAATGAACTTAGCACATGTGACTGGTCCAACCTATGGCTACTTCCATAAATGAAGCAGTCTCATACTTTAACACTACATTTCTTGCTATCCTGGATAACCATGCTCCTCCACGCACTATCAGAACCAATAACAAAGTAGCACCATGGCTGTCCAATGACACAAGACAAAAATTATTAGCATAAACAAAGTGTGGACCTTCTGGAGAACCACTAAATCCCCAAAAGACCACCTTATATATAAACAGCTGATAGAAGATACAAATAAGTCTATTATGCTAGACAAAAAGAATTACTACTGTAATCTGCAACAAAAGCACCAAAAATCAACCACAAAAATTCAGGTCAGGCATAAACAAACTTATCCACCCAGGCCAATCAACTACCCCTACCCCCTTAACTACCCTCCAACAACCTCCTAAAATTGTTGCTAACACCTTTAACACTTTCTTTACAGAAACCATGCAATCCATAGCCAGTAAGCTATCTCCCTATACCCCAAGTACCACCAACCCCACACCTGATAATAAGATCCCCTTTAAGCTTGATCCAGTGCCAACATCTTTTATTAAGTCCCTACTTAAAAAACTGAAACCCACTACCCTTTCAGCAGACCTACTACCTGCAGAATATCTCCAAAAAGCCACTAATGAAATAGCATACCCCATATCAATTTTAATCAATAGAACTATCCACGAAGCCTATATCGCCCACATCTGGAAAATCTCCCACATTGTTCCTCTTCATAAAGAGGGAAATTCCACTGAACCTTCAAATTATAGGCTTATAGCCATTTTGTCAGCCTTAGCTAAAATAATAGAAAAAATGTATCCACAAGTAATTTCTTGCCTATCTGAATCAAAACACTCTCCTAGCCCCCTCCCAGTATGGATTTAGACCTTGCCATAGTACAACCTCAGCCCTTCTCTCCTTCTCCCATACAATAAATTAAAACCGTAATGACAACAAGCTCTCCTCAGCCCTCTTCCTTGACCTATCCAAGGTATTTGACATGGTAAATCACCAGCTACTCTTAAATACATTAATACACTCTCCATAGATATCTTAGCAATTACCTGGTTTCATTCTTATCTAAGTGACAGACAACAAGCTGTCCTATGGAAGAATAACCTATTGTCCCTTTTACCAGTCACCCTTGGAGTCCCACAGGGATCTATATTAGGTCCTCTCCTATTCTCCATATTCATCAATGACCTGTACAAAGTCATCCCTGATGCAACTTGTATTCAGTATGCAGATGACTCAACCCTAATCTGCTCTGCCACGTCCCCCACAGATTTACAATCCTTGTCCCAAATCACTTTCAACAAAGTAGAGAACTGGCAAACTGGTCTCCAACTGCTATTAATCCCAAATAAAACCAAAATATTACTCTTCTCCCCCACTTGCAAGGTCCCCTCACCACCTCTCACCATAATATCTAACAATGGTACCATAATTTACCCAGAACCTAGTACTAAACTACTGGGAGTGATCATCGACAATGTCCTCAAGTTTGATGCTCACATAGACAAAACTATTAAAACAGTTAATACAAAATTAGGCTCTTTATACAGGATTAAACCATTACTAACCATATCTGCTAGAACTGTTATTGCCTGTACACATCTGCTATCAACCCTTCTTTATACCTCACCCATCTTTGTAAACCTAAGCAAATCAAACCTCAATAAATTTACTAGGTGCTAGAATAACATTGCCAGATTTACCACAGGATCAGCTTATAGAACCCATCACTGCCTTAACCATCAATCATTAGACTGGCTTGAACTACCCTATCAACTACAATATAACCAACTAATAGTTGTTCACAAAATCCTCTACCAACCAGACAGTACACCCATACTGAAAAATATTATTACCCCATACAGTAATCTAAAATCCCTTCGCTCTTCCAAAAAATTGCTAGTGCAAACTGTCAAAACCAACAATTCTGCTGGTGAATCACTATTCTCCAACTCTGCCGGTAAAATCTGGAAACTACTTCCAGCTGAACTCACCACTGACCCCTCCTTATCCCAATTCAAATCATCCCTTAGGAAATACCTAAAAATGCAGTGGCTTTGTCCCTGTACAAACCCTGACTAACCCCCACTCAAACATAATTCATAAATGAGAACTTCACTACAAGAATAAAACTCTGACTCTCTAACTGTTTAAAATTCAGTGTATCACCCACCTACTGGAAAGATTTAAGGTTAACACTACACCATGTATGATAACCACCTTAATATATGTGTTTTCCTTTTTCAGATAAAATCTTTAACTGTTTCTTTTTCAGCTACTTGCTTCCAATCTTTGCTTTGTGCATGTGAGAAAAACATGTACTGTGTGTACATATCATTAAACAAATCTCAGTTTTGTGATAACTCACTGTAATAATGTCACTGTATTTACACTTGTTTTTGTACATTTGGAGCTTTTCTCCTGGCCCTCCACTGAAAATGGACCTGTATCCAGTTGGACTTTCCTGGTTAACAAATGTAAAATAATAAAAAAATAAAATAATGTATCGCTGTATCTCTTATATTTGTACTGTATTATGTTTACTGGAGCTTTTCTCCCTGGGCCTCCACTGAAAACAGGTCCTTTGGGCCCAGTGGACTTCCTCGGTAATCAAACTGGAAATAAATAAATAAATAAACAGGATTGAGGGACCACTCTTGAGGCATCAGGATGTTCCTGCTCAGATTGTCCGCAATAAGGTTGGAACTCCCGGGAATGTGCGTTGCTATAAGAAAGCGGTTGGAAGCTATCGCCCAGTACCAAATCCTCATGGCTTCCTGACACAAGGGGGTAAGACCTGGTTCTGCCTTGCTTGTTGATATACCAGACAACTGACATGTTGTCCAAATGAATTGCAATGGCCCCAGAAGGGAGGGATGTATGGAACGCTTACAACACTGAGAGAACTGTCCTCAGTTCCAGGACATTTATGTGCAAACTGGCCTCCAAACTGGCCTCCATGGGAGACCAGGTGCCTTGGACTGTCTTTCCCTGGAAATGCCCCCCCACCCTAACTGGGAAGTGTCCGTGATCACTATGGCCGTGGGCTGGGGGAGACAAAACCGTTGACACCAAAGATTTGATTCTGACTTCATCCACCATAGCATTTCTTCCTTGCAAAGGTTTGGAAGACGTATTATGTTGTCGAGTGGGTGAGTTAAGATCGACCATTGTGAAGAAAGAAGCCACTGTAGTATTCTCATGTGCAACTTCGCCAGTGGTACTAGAGTAATGGCAGCTGCCATGGAGTCTAAGAGTTGCAGTACAAGGCGTGCTGGTACCAAGGTCTGTAGAAGCAGGGTTTGAATTTGGTCTCTTATTTTCGAAAGCCTGTGAGGAGCGAGGGAAGCTTGACAGGATGTTGTGTCGTAAACTGCTCCAAAAGAATTCCAGTATTTTTGTTGGGGACATTTGAGATTTGTCCTTGTTGATTGTAATCCCCAAGTGGAGACCAAGGCCTTGAGTGTAAGAGAGGCTGCAGATTAGAAGATTCCTGGTCGGGGCAGTAAGTAACCAATTGTTTAGATATGGAAACACCTGGAATCCTTGTAGTCAAGATGAGCTACTAAAACTGCCATACATTTGGTGAACACTCAGAGGACTGTCGAGAGACTGAATGGCAGTGTCCTGAACTGGTAGTGATTGGCTCCCAGCCAGAAGCAGAGAAATCTCTGGTGATCCATCTTTATGTGGTAATATGTGTCCTGGAGGTCTATAGAGCACATCCAGTTGTCCCTCCCTAGAAAGGGGAGAATGGACTGTACCGTGAACATCCAGAATTTTTGAGGTTTGATAAATTTGTTCAATAGGCTGAGATCCAGGATTGGCCTCCAGTCCCCTGTCTTTTTTGGCACTAAAAAGAACCTTGAGTAAAACTCAGATCTTCTCTGGTCTGGTGGGACTGGTTGGATGACTCTTTGTCTTGGAAGCTTTTCTATTTCTAAGGCTGTTACCTCCCTCTGACTGGGTGGCACATCGGGGATTCATTTGACGGGTCTGGGATTTAAATCGAATGGTATCTGATAGCCTCTGGGTATTATTCTCTGCACCCAAACATCGGTAGTATTAAGTTGCCGGGCTGATGAGTGCATAGAAAAACGTTCCCCGACTGCTTCCAGAGGAAAGCAATCGGGCTGCTGCTCAGGAGTGCTGGTAGTGTCAGCTGGAGAAGGAATTTCTAACTCCCTGGTTACTTGGACCCCCTCTACCCCAAAAGAGGCATCTTCCAGATGAGTTGCCTCCTCTGCCCCAGGGGGGATTGCTCACCACGAGTGTCATGAAAAGATCCTTGGGATTTCTTGAACCACAATTTTCCTCCCCTCTGTTTCTTGGAGTAGGACCTCTGGGGGGGGGGGGGATGTATGCCCACAGCAGACAAGGTTTTTCCATCTTTCTCACTCCGTGCTAGTGTGTCTCATACTTTGGGACCAAAAAGTGCAGATTCATCAACAGGCACATTGATGAAGGAAGATTTAAAGGGGTCTGCAAAATCACACAAATGCATCCAAGCATGGCGTCTCATCACAATGCCTGATGTTGCAGCTCAAGCTGCCCCCTCGGTGGTGTGAGATATCAAATGCATTGAGGAGTTTGAGATAGATTCAAGGGTAGCTAGCTGTGAGGTGACACCTCATCAGGCAGTACCACCACCAAAGAGGAAGACATTTCAGAAATTAGGTCTCTTTGGAGGTGAGTGAAGTGTGCCAGATAGTTCAGTGACCGAATGGCAAAGGTCACTGAAGCATAGGTCCACTTCCCTAGTCTGTCCATGGCCCAACACTCCCTGTTCAGAGGATGGACAATGGAACTATCTTCTGCTAGTTCCCTCTTGGTGGCCACCACCATGACCATGGCATCAACCGTCAAGTGCTTGGACCAGTTGGGCTGGTCTTCAGGGGTGGATAGAATTTTGTTCGGCCTCCAGGGGACAAGTTCTACATTGTCTGGGGCCTTACAGGCATGCTGCATGATCAGCTTTATAAGTTCATCCACAGGTGGGGACACCCAGGAAGTAGATGGCTGGGCACGGAAGGCCTGCAAGAACACCAATTCCTCAGAAGAAGGGTTAGAGGACTTCCAGTCTCCCAGCTGCTTGAGGATTTCAAGAATGTCTCCAAATGAGATGTCATCTGGGGGAGACTGTGGTGACCCTTCCCCCTCATCATAATCAGTGTCCTCAGTGATAGATTCCTCAGGGAAATTAAGGTGCTTCCTCTTGCACTGTTTCTTCTGGGGTAGCTCCCCAGTGGGATCTTCTGAGGAGGACTCCAGAGAAAGGGTTCCCTTCAAAGGGAGGTCTTGCAGCTCCCGTGCCCAGGATCCTGAAGTAGGCAGTTAGGACAGCTGCATGCTAGAGGGGGTTCTGGTGCCGATGTCATTGATGCTGACTGCGAGCCTGCAGAGGCAGGAACCCTCTCCATCACCTGGAAATCAGGCCCACACAAGGAGGGATGGGAGCCCGGAACTGAGAAGGACAACCTCGGAACTGGGATCACACCCTGCCCTAAGGAGACCACCTCCAGGTGAGGAGCTCCAAGAGGACTGGAAGCTGTCGGACCCATGGACATAGATGGCGCCAGTGAAAAAATAGGTGCTGGGCTAGGTACCAAGGTGCCGACAGTCCAAACACTGCTCCGAGAGTGCACTGGCTCCAACTGGTGCCTACAGGGAAAAATCTGCAGATGGGTCCGAGACAATATGCACAGGGGTGGACATCGGTACCAAGATCTCTGGGGGCCTGGGTAGAGGCTGGAGGAGGATAAACAGGAGAAAATGCTGTGAAGGATTCTGAGCCAAAGGGTATGGAAGGTCTAGCTAGAGTGAGCAATCCCCTAGCTGTCAAAAGCTGGTCCACAACCCACACTACATCTAGTTCAGAAAGACTCCTGGTGGATCTAAAGGAGGGTGCTGAAGAAGAATCAGGTCTTTCAAGAAAAGGGCTAAACTGATGCCCCAAAAAAGGGTTGTATGTTGGAGAGTATCTGATTCTTGGGAGATATTTGACTTTAGGCACTGAGGTCATAGACTGTGGAGCTGATGAAGCTGTTGGCACCATGGCTGGGGATGGTGCCAAAGCAGGTATTGTCATAAAAGCCAGTGTCGGAACCAAGGACAGCACAGAATCCGGTGGTGCCAAGGATGGAACCGAAACAGGAGTCAACACCAGAGATGGCACAGAGGGAGAAGACACAGGGCCTGTTGCTAAAGAGGTCTGCACCGAGAGCGCTGGAGAACCATGGAGCTGACTCAGTTCCATAACTGACAGAGATGCAGGAACTGAGTGACTCAGTTTTTCCTTGTGTTTCTTGGTCTTAGGAGGTGGTGAGACCTCTGACCCAGATAGAGCCTCCGAAAAAGTTGATTTGATTAAACCTTTAAGAATTAAGTTTGTTTTTATGCTCTGCTAGAGTGCAATTGCTAAAACTAGAGCAAATGTCACAATCAGCGTTAATATGGTCAATGCCCAAACAGTAAACTCATCGAGTGTGGCTGTCCGAGTTGGGCATCTTACACCCACACTTGTCACACTGTTTAAACCCCAACTTAACTTTGTCTGACATAGTACAGGCAACAAAGGGCTATTCTAAATGAAAAAACAACAAGGGAAAGAATGGAGAGAATACCAGCGATTGTATTTAAAAATACCACAAGTGGTAACAAAAGGCCTACCAAAGGCAGGAGAGAGGGACAGTACCAACTATGGTAGAAATTAAACTACCAAAGGTAGAGGGTAGGAAATAGAAGCAGGTTATAGGCGATAGTAAGAAAAGGCTAAACTGACTAAAAAATGACAAAGTTTGAAGAGAAACTACACAAAAAATCACAAATTTCCACTTAGCTTTGAGAGAGATGGCTAGGTACTTCTGATGAGGAATGCGGCAAATGAGATCTGGAGGAACTATGAGAGGGGCATTACGGGTAGGTCTTAGCTGGGAGTTTTTGGATGATGCGAGCTTGGAAGCGGCCGTGTCGGTTTTGAGGATAGAACTTTCAGTAAGGAATGAATAAAGATTTACAACATCAGATGAGAAATTATCCTTTTAATATTA
Source organism: Protopterus annectens (assembly GCF_019279795.1). Lineage (NCBI taxonomy): Eukaryota > Metazoa > Chordata > Ceratodontiformes > Protopteridae > Protopterus > Protopterus annectens. Next base: position 82,337,652 of record NC_056736.1, on the reverse strand, counting down.
TCATGTGTGTGTCTATGATATATAAATCCAGTTTGATCATTATTTATTGTTTTGGATAGTGGTATCTTCATTCTGTTAGTTAATATTGTCATAAATATCTTATAGTCATTATTTAATAATGATATAGGTCTATATGAGGTACAGAGGTTTGGGGATTTATTTTCCTTTAGGATTGGTTTGATTAAGGAATATCTCCATGAGGGTGATATTAAAGCTTGCGGCTGAATTTCTAATAGAGTTTTATGGAAGAGGGATAGTATCTCTGAAATAAAAAGTTTATATATTTCCATAAGTATGCCATCTGTACCTGGAACTTTATTATTTTTATCCTCTTTTATTGTATCTGTAATTTCTTTGTAGGATATGGGTGCTTGCAGATCTAGTTTTAATTTTCCTGGTATTTTTTTATATTAGAACATTTTTCATCATTTTTAATTGATCAATATGTATATTTTTCTTTTTGGAAATGTTCTATATAGTGATTTCTATAGGCATCAAGAATGTTACCTATATCTGAGACATTTTTCCCTTTCTTTTCATGGAAGATACTTTTAATGTTTTTAGCTTTTGATTGTATTTTGATTTTTGTGGATAAATTATGTAGATATTTGGGAGAAGTGGCCAAGGTATTATTTTTTAGTTTTTCTAAACTTGTTTTATGTGTTAGAATTTCATTGTATTTATTGTTTAATACTTCTACTTTCTTTTTCATCTCCAAATGATTTGGATTTTTTTCAGCTTTTACTGACAAAAGTTTGGATTGTAGATCTAAATAATTCAGAATCCCATTATCTGACTGTTTTTATACCAGGTTAGGGTTTTACCATATATGTAAGCTTTTAATGAGTCCCATATCATTATTTTATTTATCTCTGTGGTGTAATTAATATCTAAGAAGAACTGTAATTCAGATAATAACCAGGGTTTGAACTCTTTAATTTTAGTTATATATATGCTGGAATTCTGGAATTAAAGATTATTGGTTTGTACCCATTTTGAAGTTTTAGTATCAATGAATTGTGGTCTGAAAAGGGGCAGGGAGTGATTGAGAAATTAATGATTTTAGAGTGTAAGTCATGGGCAGCAAATATTTTATCTGTTCTAGTTTGGGTACCAAATCTGTGATCTTAATGGGAAAACAACAACGATTTATCTTCTTTAAATGTGAAAGTATCTACAAGATGAAATGATTCTACCCACTTATTTAAAGCTTTTGATACAGCACATGTACGCAGCAGTCTTTTATTTGTAGTTTCAGAAATATCAAATATACAGTTAAAATCTCCTCCTAATATTAAGTTGCCGTTATAATTATTGGAAATTAAATCCAAGTGTTTTTTAACAGTTCCTGTTCCAATGCCTGGGAACCAGTATAGATTGGCTAGGGTCCATATTTTGTTATTATATTTATCTGTTACTAATGCCATAAGGCCTTCTTTATATTCATACTTATAAATGATTTCTGGGTTAATTGGATTTGTTTTCCATAGAAATGTTACCCCTTTTGTCTTTGTCTTATAAGTGGATTGCACCAGTAACATATATTCCTTAGGATTCCATTTGCAATTGTCATTTGTTTTGAAATTAGTTTCTTGAAGGAAGACAATTTGTGCTTTGTTCAGTTTTAAATATTTCAATAGATTTGATCTCTTATTAGGATTGTTTAAGCGTATTTAAAGATGTTGTTGTTTGTCTTTCGGCTTTTCCCGGTTAGGGGTCACCACAGCGGAACTCCGGTCAGCTAATGATTGGCAGTAGATTTTCACGAACGCCGAGGTGCCAGCTCGACATCCAACCTTCAACAAAGGCACACCTATTTATGCATGTCTTTTGAACTCCCATCCAACCGCGGGGAGGGCATGCAGACTCCACACAGAAGGCACTCCCCGAACCTTATCAGGCTTTGATTGTATTTTAAGGATGATTTTCTCCAAGTAAATTTTAATATTAGTTCCTTGTCCAGAAATGAAATAAATTTTATAACTATATATCTAGGTGGACTATTTGTTGAGTTAGAAGCAGGTTTCCTCAATGCTCTATGCATCCTTTCAATTCCAAATGAAAGTACCTCTTTCAAGTCCAAAAATTCAGGAATCCAGGTTGTTAAGAATGAAATAATGTCTTTACCTTCAGTGTTTTCAGGCAGACCAAAGATCCTTATGTTGTTTCTCCTTTCCCTGTTTTCTAAGTCATCTATTTTGTTAAGCAGCCATATATTCTGTTTAAGCAGAAATTATTTTTGGAATTCTTCCTCTTTGAGTCTCATTTCAATGTCATTTAGAGAAGTCTCTATATTTAACACTGAAACACGAACTAAGTCCCAATAAGCAACAAAAAGTATTTGCAGAAGAACCAAAGCCCAATAAACTTCTTCTCTGAACTGGAATAAAATACCTCTCCGTTTGAATTAAATGTTCCTTTATTGTTAACCAACAATTAGAAAATGCACGACCAGTTAATCACTCCGTAGTAGAGAAATCCAAAAAGACAACGAAAAATATAATGAATCAAGCGCTTTCACCCGTTACTATGACGGGCTTTTTCAAGATGAACTACCAAAAGTTCTTTGTGTGCTTATATACAGCATTTGTAAAACAATTAATCAATTAAAATAATTGCAACAATCAAATTAGGTCAATTAAAACACTAAAATTCTTTTCTGCTTAAAGAAAAATCACATTGGTAATGTTTGTTTCCAATACATTTTAGTCAGAACATATTCAGAATACATTCATCCTATTAATTCTGTTTTCTACTCTTTTTACGTTTGCATAGTTCGTATTATGTGTATATATAACTTTACATAAACCAACATCAACCCTTACAGATACTGTGAGTGTTCATCTACGCTTATATGTATGTTTACAAGAAGTTTTTTTGTCTAAGCAACTCCGCTGACATGCTGCTCACAGCGAACGTATTTGTGCCGAAAAAAACATATAGTATATGTTGTTCACATCAAGGAACAGTTGTTCTTTCTTTTACAATTTCTTTGTATTACTTCGGAATACACCAAATACTCTGTCAACAAACTGAAAAAACTCATTTTACGGTTGCAGTATGCATTGACCTGTACGCGGTTGCAAAACCATCTAAATGCTTGCTCCTACAAATTAAGGCTGTAACGAGAATAAAAAACATTTATAAATGTTAATATATTAAACTAATAATTATTATTCCTTAATCTTACCACCTTTGTTAACAAGTTGTATTGGTGGTTGTTTTTCAAACATGTTTTTCAGATTGGAATTTCTTGCGTTTGCAAACATCGGTCTTTCTGGCACCCATTTTTTTGTATCATCATTTGTAATCAAAATGGGCCAGTATTTGTTAACCATTTTCTTTAATTGATCAGTATCATTGTTAAAAGTACAACTAAAAATAGTTTGAGAAAAAGGGGGATTCATTTTAACATCAAGTATAGGGTTTGCTGAGTTCAATGGTTCTGTTTCTGTGCCCAGCAGTGGGCTGTATATCCCTGTTCTTCCTTGTATAACTTCTTGGTGCATTTTCTCTATTAGTGCCAAAGGGTAACCTCTCTCTGAAAAAAGCTTTGTTAGCGTTTGAGCTTCATCAGAGAATTTTTTGTCAGTGTTACACATTCTTGAGGCCCTAATAAATTGGCCTTTGACAATACCCTTCTTCTGTGAAAAAGGGTGGGCACTACTAAAATGGAGATATGTGTTGGAGAAGGTTGGTTTTCTGTAAATAGAAGACTCAAACAATTGTGAGTCCATGTTCTTCACTAATAATACATCTAAATAATTCATCTGATTTTCACTAACGTTAGATGTAAATTTCAGAAAACTTGTGGTCTCATTTATGTATAGCAAAAAAGTTTCTAAACTTGCTTTACTACCTTCCCATAGAATACATATATCATCCAAGTACCTCCTGTAGTGTAAAATGTTGTTTTTCCATTGCGTTGTGAATACAAATTAATTTTCCCAATGACAGAGAAATAAATTTGCATATGCTGAGGCACATGGTGAACCCATAGCAACACCTTTATTTTGTTTGAAGAATTCCCCATTAAAATAAATAAAATTATTATTTAAAATAATACCCATAAAATCTGATAATAAATTTATGGTGTTGTTATTAAAATTTGAGAGTTTAACTAAAATTTCGTTGAACCATTGTATACCAGTGTCATGTGGTATGCTAGGAAAAAGGTCTGTTACATCTATTGTCACTAAGAAGTCAACTTTTGTATAATAGCACTCCTTAATACTTTTTAGGAATTCCCAAGAATCTTTGCAAATGTGTTGTATTGATGTTATAGTCTTTTTGAGTGTTGCATCTACAAATTTACCTAGGGGTTCCGTAATACTGCCTGAACCTGCAACAATAGGTCTAAACTTTAATGGTTCTAACCCCTTGTGTACCTTGGGTATCCCAAAAATTACTGGTGTAAGAGGTTTATTAACTATTAAATAGTTGTAGAGTTTCTCATTAATGACTCCTTGTAGTAACATGTCATACAAAATGTGTTTAATCCTAGCATATGCAATGTTCAACTCATTTAATGAAAGGGTGCTGTACTGCTTTGTGTCCTGAAGCATATTATGAATAACTTCCTCATATTCAGTTTTGTACATTAAAACAACTCCACCTCCTTTGTCCGGTTTCATTACCCTTATCTGCTCGTCCCTTAGTTGTTTAATTAGTGTAAAGCAGTTTTGGGGTAAGTTTTGTTTAAAGACATTTTTTCTGGGTAAACTCCTTATTTCAGTTTCCATCAAGTCTTCAAAGATTTTTACAACAGGATGTAGGGGTGGGTTAAAAGTACTTGATCTACTAACTAAATCTCTTGGAAAATTCTTCCCTTTAAAGAAAATATCCAAATTTAACTGTCTTGTAAACAGTTTAAATTCTAAAATGGTCTTGGTTATATCAATGTTTTTAGATGGAACAAAATGAAAACCCTTTGTAAATAGATCAAAGTGTGTGTCATTCACTTGGTTTTCTGTAAAGTTGAAAATAGTAAAGTTGTTCTTGGTCTCAATTACACATAGGGAAGGATGTGTTTGAGGTAAAATATTCTCATTTAATGACAACATGTTCATCTGCGCTGTTTCCCCCACGCTTGCTGGTTCTGGAACTGTGCTCTGTTCCCTTGCCTGCGTTGGGGAAATTGAAAACCCTGGTTGTCGTCATTTTTTGGGGTATTGTTATTCATAATATTATTACTATTGTGTTTCTGAGCTAATCTTTCACTGCGTCTTAGAGTTTCGGTCAAGGGTGTACCATCATTTACATTTTGAAAGGATGGGGGCCCTCCATTTTTATTCATGTGTCTAGTAGACCAGTTTTGTTTGTTGGAATAGCATTGTGCTATCCCATTCTTGTAGTCATTTAAATCTCTTTCTAACTTTTTAACTTTTCTTTCTATAATTCTAACACAGTACTGGTCGACCTCATAAAAAACATTATTATAATCTTTCTTAATCCTAGAAAAAGAAACATCAGTGTTAATAGAGTCATTGATTATGTTTAACTCTTCCAACAACGTGTCAGCTTTCTTTTCATAGTCTTTGACCATGAGATGTAACATTTCAAGTCCAGTACAATCAAAAAGTTCTGAAATCTCTTTATGAAGGTCTGAACCAACGGTTGCGTTGTTCGGAAACTTGTTAATCCGAAGACCCCTAGGCACCCTCTTTACTTTAATACATTCTTGTAGATAGTCTATTTCAAGTTTTGCTGATTTAAAAGAATATAATTTATCACTAAACAGTGAAAAGTCAGAATCTATTTTGTTATTATTAATTGTAGCATTGTTGTGCACAGTACCTGTTGAGAAAGCAAATTGCTTGTTGGACCAAGCATCGAAATTGAAAGTTCTCTGTGTGTTCTCCGTTATAGGAATAGCCATTTGATGTTGGGACAACAATTCTTTTCTATGCGAAGTACTAGGCTGCTGTTCTGAAACGCCAGAAAAAGGTGATTCACGTACACTAGTTCTGTTCGCGCCAAATTCCTGCTCCTGGTTTGCAGCAATTCTGTTATCGGAGTTAGTGTTACTGTCTCTCACAGAGTTCGAAAGTTGAGTAAGTAGTTGAATTACTTGTCTAAATTCAGACCTGGTAACTGGAACGTCATCTGCTGCATCACTAAGAATGAGCGGTGTTCCCTGGAAGTCGGAAACCTCAGTGCCTTCTGCCATAGCAAACACCAAACACTGAAACACGAACTAAGTCCCAATAAGCAACAAAAAGTATTTGCAGAAGCACCAAAGCCCAATAAACTTCTTCTCTGAACTGGAATAAAATACCTCTCCGTTTGAATTAAATGTTCCTTTATTGTTAACCAACAATTAGAAAATGCACGACCAGTTAATCACTCCGTAGTAGAGAAATCCAAAAAGACAACGAAAAATATAATGAATCAAGCGCTTTCACCCGTTACTATGACGGGCTTTTTCAAGATGAACTACCAAAAGTTCTTTGTGTGCTTATATACAGCATTTGTAAAACAATTAATCAATTAAAATAATTGCAACAATCAAATTAGGTCAATTAAAACACTAAAATTCTTTTCTGCTTAAAGAAAAATCACATTGGTAATGTTTGTTTCCAATACATTTTAGTCAGAACATATTCAGAATACATTCATCCTATTAATTCTGTTTTCTACTCTTTTTACGTTTGCATAGTTCGTATTATGTGTATATATAACTTTACAAAAACCAACATCAACCCTTACAGATACTGTGAGTGTTCATCTACGCTTATATGTATGTTTACAAGAAGTTTTTTTGTCTAAGCAACTCCGCTGACATGCTGCTCACAGCGAACGTATTTGTGCCGAAAAAAACATATAGTATATGTTGTTCACATCAAGGAACAGTTGTTCTTTCTTTTACAATTTCTTTGTATTACTTCGGAATACACCAAATACTCTGTCAACAAACTGAAAAAACTCATTTTTACGGTTGCAGTATGCATTGACCTGTACGCGGTTGCAAAACCATCTAAATGCTTGCTCCTACAAATTAAGGCTGTAACGAGAATAAAAAACATTTATAAATGTTAATATATTAAACTAATAATTATTATTCCTTAATCTTACCACCTTTGTTAACAAGTTGTATTGGTGGTTGTTTTTCAAACATGTTTTTCAGATTGGAATTTCTTGCGTTTGCAAACATCGGTCTTTCTGGCACCCATTTTTTTGTATCATCATTTGTAATCAAAATGGGCCAGTATTTGTTAACCATTTTCTTTAATTGATCAGTATCATTGTTAAAAGTACAACTAAAAATAGTTTGAGAAAAAGGGGGATTCATTTTAACATCAAGTATAGGGTTTGCTGAGTTCAATGGTTCTGTTTCTGTGCCCAGCAGTGGGCTGTATATCCCTGTTCTTCCTTGTATAACTTCTTGGTGCATTTTCTCTATTAGTGCCAAAGGGTAACCTCTCTCTGAAAAAAGCTTTGTTAGCGTTTGAGCTTCATCAGAGAATTTTTTGTCAGTGTTATACATTCTTGAGGCCCTAATAAATTGGCCTTTGACAATACCCTTCTTCTGTGAAAAAGGGTGGGCACTACTAAAATGGAGATATGTGTTGGAGAAGGTTGGTTTTCTGTAAATAGAAGACTCAAACAATTGTGAGTCCATGTTCTTCACTAATAATACATCTAAATAATTCATCTGATTTTCACTAACGTTAGATGTAAATTTCAGAAAACTTGTGGTCTCATTTATGTATAGCAAAAAAGTTTCTAAACTTGCTTTACTACCTTCCCATAGAATACATATATCATCCAAGTACCTCCTGTAGTGTAAAATGTTGTTTTTCCATTGCGTTGTGAATACAAATTCATTTTCCCAATGACAGAGAACTAAATTTGCATATGCTGAGGCACATGGTGAACCCATAGCAACACCTTTATTTTGTTTGAAGAATTCCCCATTAAAATAAATAAAATTATTATTTAAAATAATACCCATAAAATCTGATAATAAATTTATGGTGTTGTTATTAAAATTTGAGAGTTTAACTAAAATTTCGTTGAACCATTGTATACCAGTGTCATGTGGTATGCTAGGAAAAAGGTCTGTTACATCTATTGTCACTAAGAAGTCAACTTTTGTATAATAGCACTCCTTAATACTTTTTAGGAATTCCCAAGAATCTTTGCAAATGTGTTGTATTGATGTTATAGTCTTTTTGAGTGTTGCATCTACAAATTTACCTAGGGGTTCCGTAATACTGCCTGAACCTGCAACAATAGGTCTAAACTTTAATGGTTCTAACCCCTTGTGTACCTTGGGTATCCCAAAAATTACTGGTGTAAGAGGTTTATTAACTATTAAATAGTTGTAGAGTTTCTCATTAATGACTCCTTGTAGTAACATGTCATACAAAATGTGTTTAATCCTAGCATATGCAATGTTCAACTCATTTAATGAAAGGGTGCTGTACTGCTTTGTGTCCTGAAGCATATTATGAATAACTTCCTCATATTCAGTTTAAGCAGAAATTATTTTTGGAATTCTTCCTCTTTGAGTCTCATTTCAATGTCATTTAGAGAAGTCTCTATATTTGTTATTTTTGTATGGTGTTGCTGTAATAGTACTATCCACCACACAACGTACTCACACGTATGGCAGGTGCAAAGGCCTAAAAGCATAACCAAACTCAAAAAAAAGAGGCCAGCACCAAAGGATGAGAAAAAAGTTTATAATATTAATATAATAATATATAAACCATGAATCAGACTAGTTTTGGCCTCAAGGCCTTCATCAGTGATACACTCATAACATTCAAAAAATACTTAAATAGTATTCTAGATACAATAATTGAGCAGATGAATCAGCATTTAAAGACACAGCATAATATATAGAATCATATTCAATGATTATAGAAACCATCATTCAAAAATGGTCATTCAGGCCAGGGGAAAATAAACTTCCTAATTTAATAATCCAAGCCTTCTCCTTATTATTCAATATATTGTGCTATCCCATTTTCCTGGATCTGTCCCCCCAAATTCTGTCAATAATAGTAAAATTAAATTTGGCTGTTTTATGGTTTAGAACATGTTTCTAAAGGGCATTAGTCAGACGCTGGTTTCTTGTGTCGCTGAAATGTTCCGACATTCTGATCCTGAATGGCCTAGACATCTGTCCCACATAAAACGTGGAACAGGAACAAGTGGTCAAATAGACCACCCAATATGTCACAATAGTCACAAACCTAATCACCTCCTGTTTTGTACCTGATTTCACTTTATATTCCAATAATTTGGCTCAATCTTGTTCCTAAGCCCAATTACTGGCTGTCGTAACATACCCTGGCTTATATCCACGATTGCAAAACCTTTTTATGAGGTCCTGTTGCTGGTGTGCATAGGTACCTTGATCTGAACAAATCCTCCTCACTCTCAAAAATTGTGATTTGGGTATATTTCTGATGATATGAAGGGGATGTAAACTAGTATCCTCCAATAAACTATTCTATTGGGGGTATTTACAGAACACTTGAGTGGATAACGTATGATCAGAATTACGTGTTATTCGAACATCCAAAAAAAAGGATCTCCTGATCATGCATATTAAGTGTAAATTTCATCCCCCCATTTGTTCTCATTTAGATATTGGACAAATTATAGTAAATATGTAACATCACCCCACCAAATCAACCAACAATCATCAAGGTACCTACGCCAAATATCCATCTCCCCTAAATAGATATTATGTGACAGGTCATAAATAAGAAATTCCTCTAGATACCCCATAAAAAGTCCACATAAATGGGGGCAAAAGTGGCCCTCATCACAGTTCCTTGTGTTTGCCAAAAGCAGTCACCTTGGAAGTAGAACATATTCTTAGTTAATATGTGTTCAGCCATAGAAATTAACAAAGTGTTGAAGCCGGGTGGGTAGATGTCTGCCTTGTCAAGTCAATATTTTAAGGCCTAAAGTCCAGCCCAATGGGAGATATTTCTATAAAGAGCGGTAACATCTAACATGCACATCATCCAACCCGGCTCCAACCGTGAAGCAGACAAAATCTGGAGGAATTATGTGGTGTCTTTCAATCTGGCACAGACCATCTTTAATAGAGGCTGCAAATTCTGTGTGAGATATACACTGAAAGGGGTTCAGTCAATGAACCCCTGCCAGATACTGTAGGTCTACCTTGTGGCTTCTCCAAACATTTGTGAATTTTGGGTAGGAGGTACAAAATCTGCCTCTGAGGATCATCCACCACCAGTTGTTGTTTCGTTCCCTCATCAATAATGCCCTCTTCCCCAGCTAGTTCCAAAAAGGAATCTATTTCACTTTTGAACTGCATAGTAGGGTCAAGTGGCATAGACATATAGTATCTGGACTCATGTAACTGTCTATAAGCCTCATTCCAATAATACTGAATGTCCATGACCACCACTGCTCCTCCTTTGTCCGCAGATGTAATAACAATCTTAGAATTGTTTTTCAAATTTGTCAAAGCTTGTTGTTCCTGTTCAGATAAATTGTGGCCTAACATACTGGAATCATTTAATTTAAAGTGCAGATATTTGAGACAAGATTCCTGAAAAACAGAAACAAATTTATCCATTGGAGGTTGAAAATTGGATTTATGAAACTGAAAATCCATACTGGTCCGACTATTATCTTGTCCACCAAAAAATTATTTTAAATTTAGCAGACGGCAAAATGCCAATACATCATTGACTACAGCATCTTCATTCACAAACAAGCCAGGATCATATGATAGTCCTTTATTCAATAATTTTAATTCCACATCAGTCAGGTTAGCAGAGGAGATTTTGTGCACATTAGAGACTTCAGTTACTACGGTATAAGAACCTGTAACAGTGTTTCCATATTTTTCACTCTTTTTGCGTTTTCTACCACACCTGCGTTGTTTATTCCTAAAAGGGTCATCCAAACCTCTAGATTTTGTATGTACTGGGGATCCCTGAGTGAGTACTTGTTCAATTTCAGTAGCAGACAATTCCTCCCCTGACATACTACTATAATCTGTCTTAGATCTCTTTAAGATCGATTTAGGTCTCTTCTTCCTAAGCTTCCCCACACCAGGCTGCCAATCAAAAAATGTTACCATTTTTTTGGTCCAAATGGTTTACCCTTGTCATAATCTGTCAAATCCCCTTGACATTTCTGTAGTTTTTTAGTTTTTAAAGTTTTTTCCAAGGATAACAAATCCTGAGAAAGTTTGGTCAAACATAACTTATACTGAGGTTGTCCATCAAAAGCTTTCACTTCCTCACAAATTTGTTTAATCTCATTAGTGTTAGTCAATATAACACATTCGTAATAGGAAGACAAAACATTAACAAAGGACATTGTAGATTGTTGTTGCACAGATGCCCATTCTTCCAACAATACATCATCTGGCACACTAACAAAGGGTTGTATGCGAATTCTTAATCCTCTTGGTGTAATGTTTTTGGCTTGACATGCCCGAAATAATTTTAGGTGCTAGACATTAGCCCTGAGTGAGGACATGCTTTTGGTGAGCTTTCCAAACAAATCCCTACAAATGTTGTCTGGGCCCCTTACATTACTGTCCATATTTTCATTATGGTCCATAAGCCTAAAAACTTGCAAGTCATCCTTATCGGATGACAATCCCTTGGACACCAAATCCATAATCTTATAACTATAGCAACTGATATGTGTGAAAAATGGGCAAATAGTACCTAATACCCCTTAACCACTAAATGGCATGTATGATCACAAAAAAATATTCACAACACAGTGTAAGTAGATCCAATTTCAACTATATACACAGCAACTTGAAATATAACCACAGTCAACATAACAAGACAATAGCCCTATAATAAATCAGTGCCAGTTCTATAATATTAAATTTGTAATACTTAAAGTCATATCAATATAACTGTACAAAAATGTTAGGTACAATACAGTCTAAACAGATATATCCAACACTGTACCTGATATAAAAAATAAAAAAAGAGTCAAAACACAGTTCAAAACAACATATTCAGTCCCCCCCCTTATAGAATATCATATGCATAAGTAACAATTTGTATTATTGTGTAATCTGTATTAAAGACCCTACATACACAAAAGTTCAAAAATGGTTCAAACCACAGTAATGGAATATACAAAAAAACATGACTGTGGCAAAAACCCAAAGCTATAATACTATTACACTAGTCCCAAACTCCTAAATTGTGTAATAAACATTCCCAAATAATCCATGTAGGTCATTTGAATAAGCTTTGAGAGACCACAAGCTGTAATGCTTATTCTTATTATTAGCACCTTCCAAGCATGTTTATACAGTCCATAGACTTTAAATTATGAGACCCTTCTAGTTTCTTGTTTGTTATAAGTATATTCCCATCCTGACATATGCATGTATCAGTACTTCAAGCACGGACAACAATGCCCATAAAGTTTTCCCAGAATACCATTCACTAGTTCATGTGGTGTGTTTCCAGACTGTTCTTAAAATATCCAAACCAATATTTGTCCTGTTCCATTTTACCAGCTTGTTCCATACAGTAGCCACTTTGCCAGTGAACCACTCAACACATCTTCCATTCCCACAGATATTTCCATGAAGGAAATCTGGTGACTCTCTAGCACTTCCTGGCAATCCCAAAGACCCCTAGAATCAGCTATCCCCATATACCTAACATGTCCGAGCAAGCTCACCTCCCAAACCACTGCATAGTGTACTGCACAAGACCAAGTGCTCTTAGTCTTTCACAATAACTCAGACTTCCACTGTTATGTAAGTCCTTAATGTGTTTGGACCAAAATACATTTTAAATATAAAATTGCAGTTATTATTATTATTATTTTTTTAATAAAAAAAAAACTTAATGAGCTAAACAAAGTGTTGGGAGACCATCAATATGTGACATGTGGTTTAAAATACCCCTTTTATTAAATATATATTTTTTTAAAAAACAAAAACTTCATTGCTGAGAATCATCTCGGAGGCTCCTCAGAGCCATTAAGCATTATCGTCACTCTGGCTCCATTATCATAGCAACCTGGGAGCATCTGTTTCTGTTAGTGTGTTTTTGTACTGCATACCAGAGGCTTGCAATACACATGAAGCAAAGCTTCACTTCTCTGCAACTTCAAGCCTAAATTCCCTCCCTTTCAGTGAGGCAGCAGTCACAAAAAGAACGGAGAGCAAACAGATCAAAAAAAAAAAAAAAAAAAAAAAAAAAACCTCTCAACAAGCCACCACAACAAGAGATAACACATCCTTCCAGCCTTTCCACCTCTCAGCAGATGTATAAACAAACTATTATCTTCCAAAATATCCCAAATCACAGTTTTATCCACCCCTTCCCCTGGATCCAGGCTAAAAATACCAAGTGTCTCTTCCTAATACACTAGCATCAGTAAACCTCGATCACAAGCCATAACCCACAGCTTTCTGGAGATGGAAACGGCCACATACAACAGCTGCCAGACACAGCTGCATCCACACACACACCATGTCAGGCTTAATCAAACAGCACTCTAAGCTATGATACCTGCCATAACTGATATTAACTATGTTTAGACAGAATAATAATGACATTTGTACTAGCTGCCAGACATGGCTGCAGCCATGCACAGAATATCAGAACTGATTATACAGCACTCAAAGCTATGATACATAACATACTTGATATTAACTATGTTTAGACAGAATAATAATGATATTTGTACTAGCTGCCAGACACAGCTGCATCCACGCACACCATATCAGGATTGATCAAACAGCACTCGCAGCTGTGATACCTGCCATAATTAATATTAACTATATTTAGGCAGGATAATGATGACATTTGTACTAAGAGCTTGCTGCTATTATTTAACCAGGATATACATAACATTTCTAAATTATACTTTAATTGAAGAAGGCATTAGTCTCCATGACAGCATTGTTTTTCAAAACACTCTACTGTTACTTCTATTGTATATGATGTTAATTTGTTACATTTGAGACTGAACTCTGATGAATGGTACCTTGTTGAATTAGTTAATTAATTAGTTAAATTATTATAAGTAAAATCAATGAAAAATGAACAAAGTAAGTATTCATTTAGTTTAAGTAGGGTAATAAAAACGTCTATGTTTGTATTATATGTTGCTTTGTTTGACTTATATACAATGTAAATAGTAACCCATCTTGACCTACCTTTGTTTGTGAAGAATTATTAGACTCTTTGAACATTCTGAATAAATCATTACCGTTTCTCAGTTGTTTAAGAAACCCTCCTTTTTTAAAATAAAAACAGATGACAAGTGATGTACCATATCAGTTGATACTTTGAGAGATGTAGCTGTAAGGGGTTTATTTTGGGACAGCTGTCTTGGAATCAGTTTTTTATTTCTTCTTTCTAATATCAGTCCAAGGATTTGTTTCTTTTATTCTTTTAAGAGTAGGGACCATCCATTCCATTTCTTATGGGATTGACACTATGTTGTTGTTTTTGATGAATATAGTAGCTTCTAATAAGTCATTAAAGGTTCTCATCTCATTGGTGAAAAGTATTTTTAGTTTGGCTGGAAAGGCCAGCTGTGCTTTAAGGTTGTTTTGTTTCAGCAGTTTTATTATTGGCCAGACTTTTTTTCCTTTGTTCTAGTATTCTGGAAGAATAATCATTGTCAAACCTTATCAGGCTTTGATTGTATTTTAAGGGTGATTTTCTCCAAGTAGATTTTAATATTAGTTCCTTGTCCAGAAATGAAAGAGATTTTATAGCTATGTATCTAGGTGGAGTATTTGTTGAGTTCGAAGCAGGTTTCCTCAGTGCTCTATGCGCCCTTTCAATTCCAAATGAAAGTACCTCTTTCAAGTCTAAAAATTCAGGAATCCAGGTTGTTAAGAATGAAATAATGTCTTCACCTTCAGTGTTTTCAGGCAGACCAAAGATCCTTATGTTGTTTCTCCTTTCCCTGTTTTCTAAGTCATCTATTTTGTTAAGCAGCCATATATTCTGTTTAAGCAGAATTTTTTTTTGGAATTCTTCCTCTTTGAGTCTCCCTTCAATGTCATTTAGAGAAGTCTCTATATTTGTTATTTTTGTATGGTGCTGCTGTAGTAGTTCCTTAAAAGTATCAGTCTGCTTTTGAGAATTTAATTTGAGGTTTTCTAAATCATTTTTAAAGCCATCTATCTTCAAAGATAGTTCCTGTAAGTTAGATGTCATCAATTGCAGTTCTTTTTTGAAAGCAGCATATGGATGAGAATTCCTTGAGTTGTTCATATTCAGTGTCTCAATATATCTCCAAGTTACTTGACAGGAACATTTTTGTACATCTTCACCAAAACTAATATTTATGTAGTTTAGTAGTTTATCTATAGATGTCTGATGTTTTAAGCTTGAAAACAATACAAATTTCCTATATTATTATACTAGTTTATGGAGCTCTCAAAATTCTCTGCTCTCAGTTGGCCATCTAGGCTTCGCCCCCCTTGAATATTGTAACTTCTGAGAATATAAGTAGGTTGATGGTCACTTAGGCTGTCTGGAAGGCTACCGGTTGCCCTAATTTTATTGGTTCTGTTAGTAAAAATCCATTCTAAGGTCGATTGCCTACTAGTACTTTTATGTAGACCAGTAACTGATGTAATTCATTATGTAAAGCTGTACAGGTTTATGGAATCAGATGGGGCGTTGCAATTAACATGCTGCCAGTCTATATTTAGGTCTCCTAGTATTATTATAAACAAAATATAAAACATGATAACCATTTGCTAGTCATGCACAGAAAAAGTGTTGACAAGAGTAACTCTGCTTGATACATGTGATCAATTTCTGGAACAGCATTTTGCACATATTTTGTTTATTATTTTACAGTACTTATTTGCCTGAAGCATTTTGCAAGCAAACTGGACATGTTATGGTGTAAGAAGGAATATGCTAAAAGGGAACAGAGTGAAGTGCTAAACCATACAGCTATGATGTAAGAAACCTCATGCTTTATTTCAAAACATCTATGGTTACTATGTGGTATTTATACAAAAAAAAGGATTTTTTTGGTATGCTAAGTATTGTTTGAAATAGATGCAGTTTACAATAATGAAAGCAGTTCTTTAGATCTGAGTTGATGAGGGAAGATGTGAAAGTCAGCACTTCTTTAAGTTTTCTTTTTTCATTGTCATTGTTTTGGACCCCTTCTAGATCATCTAATATTCGCCATCCATTAACTGGTTTTCCTTATTCATTCTTTCAAGTAAACAAGTGACAGTCATAAAAAGAGTAAACCTCATTCTACAAACAAGAGATTTTCCCTTTTAGGATGAGGACTGACCTCATTTAATAAAGAACTATATTTGTAGTTTTTTTTAGGTTTTCCTGGGAACCACTATAATTCCAATAGATCATTTTCCATTCTCTGTGGAAATGCTGGCTGAAGAGTGATCTCAATGTTTTTTTCACCAGTCATCTGTCCATCATCCAGGCTACCACCTGATCTGGACCACTGGCAGAATAAGCATGTGTTTTTTTTGTAACCTATGTACCTTAAACGTGCCTTTACCATGTCTGTTTTGAGTAAATGCAAACATATTGTGTAGATTCAGCCATTCTCCTTATAATTTTATGTTTTGCACTATGTCATTTTAACTACCATGCTTTGTAGCCCTCCACTCTTTTTGATGAAAAACTCATCACACTCTTCTTTCATGATGTTGAAGATTTTTTTTGCAATAGCATGTAACTGCTTAATGATAAGGTGTAACTTTAACTTTGCAATCACTTGTAACTGAATGATGATGACCTTCAACTAACTTTTAAAGATAAACTGTCAGTGGAATTGTATTAAGATTCACATAAAGTTGTGGAGGAGGTATATATAGGTTCAAGAGTGTGGGGGCTTGATCTCCACATAGGAATGCAGGGAGGACAATACCTGTTTAGAAGTACCCTATTATTTTGTATATAATGAGCAAAGTTTTGAGGCTTTGCAAATGATGAAGTGCATCTTGAGAGACTGGGTTTCACTTTTTCATGGTGTCTGTGTGCCCTTTAGCTTCCCTCACCACATTTTTGTTCTAACATCTAGTAAGGTGTATAACTTACCCTTTCTGTGCAGATCTTATTTGCTCATAATTTGAAAACTATAGTTTGAAAGCACCAACAATACAATTTCTTTGCAGAGCTCATAATCTTCTCTTGTTGTGTGCACTTGAGTTGTGCTTTTATGGTTCAGGATGCACCCACAGTATCATTAATTTGCAGTTCATACAGCCAGCCATGGCATGCATTCCAACAGTCGTCTATCATTCTGTCACTCCTTCCCCTCTGACATTCCCTAGTACTCAAGTACACACACACACACACACACACACACACACACACACACACACACACACACACACACACACACACACTCACACACACTTACACACACACACAAAATCTGTGTGTCCACGTGTTTGTCTGTAAATAATACAATTCATACTGTAATGCAGCACTCACAAGCTGTTGTGTTGCATGCCTCCTCATTCACAGCTAATGGTCAATTTCTGTCAGTGCTTTACTTGGTGCAGAAACGTATGGTGTATTGTGTCAGTTCAGAATGCCAGTGGCATTTATCTCCCAGTGCAATGCATGACTCAAGTCCTATAATGCATATCACTCTGCTCAGGAAATCACAAATGAGGCCATATTGAAGGAGGTAGGCTCTGTCTTGTACATCTCTTTTGCATTGTAGACTAAATTTATGAATTCTGTGCTTATTATCTAACTGAATGTGAACTCTGATAGTTGCCTTTACAATGTTTATTTTTTTATAATGTTCTGTGACACTTAACCATCTCCTTCTGTTTCCTGTGTAGCACTGTGGTTGCCTTCACAAGCTGGCCTCCTTTCCTTTGTTAAGATAATTTTGATTCTAGCATAGATTCTTTTTAATAATTTTTATTACACATACTAAATAACTATTTCTTAGGGCTCAGTGCTTTTCTTAACCTGATAAAAAAGCAAATCTGTCTTTTGCATTAATTTTTTGTGATAGTTGAGCTCACATCTTAAATACATTGCTGCAAGAATTGTGCCAATAATGACCTTATTATGTTTGTTCTGTCTGCTTGTTAGATTTTACCTATTATAAAGTTTAATTTGTAGCATCTTGTTGGATCATTTTGTTAACCTTTGGTCTTCTGAAGTCTTTTCATTCTCCTTCAAAGGATGATGATTGACTGGAGCTTGGGGCCATTTCTAACCATGCAGTGGTATATGTTATCATGTGACATTTGAAGTAAATCCCTAAGCACAAAAGAAAAATATTTGCCTCAGCAGTACGTACTTACCAGAGCAATATAACTTACCTTCACAGTTAGCAGGCATATGGCAATAACGTACTTCTAAACACATGAACATTGTGAAATACAATGTGAGACTAATATTAAAGGATAGGTGGTTATTGATTAGTGGTAAGGTGCTATCGCTACAAGCTTAGTGAATGAGCCAAGAACATAATTAATTTGTTTGCATTGCTCTGTGAACTGCAGTGAACAGCATATGAGAAAGTAATACTCACGTAAGGAGTTCTGCACTTTAAGTCATATGAAAGAACAATCCCTGGGATTCATGAAGCTCGGCACAAGGACGGCGTTAGCCTTGTGCTGACCGTGTGGCATAGAGATGGCGCAGCAGCACCATATGCATATTAATGAAGGCATGCTGCCACAACGTCTATGTGCACAGGAAACATGCGTGAGCGCAGGGGCGTGTCTAAGTGCTGCACGGAGGCATGAACATGTTGGCTACAGACGCGCAACCTAAAATGCTGACTAGTACAGCCTGCCTCTAATAGTAATCACTCCTGCCAGTGTCCGTGGATACTGAAATGTATACAAAGCATTCAAGAGAGTTCCACAAACACCAAAATAAAAAGTAAACACAAAAGCACGTAGCTGAATTTTGAGCCCCCATTCCTTGCACAATGACGTTTAAAACCCTGTGCATGTATTTTATTGTAGTGTCGATTGTTGTACCAAGTGGAAGCAAAACGCAGCATGCTTGCGCTCCGCAGCCCTTTGCTAAGCCTAGCCCAATGGTTAGAGTTACCACTTGTCCCACTTTGTGAGGGACAGTCCCTCTTTGGGTAGTTGTGTCCTGACCAAAAATATTAAAAATGGCAAATGTCCTGCGATTGTAGGACATAATTATGTCCCACATTTTATGTAATAGTTGCATAAAATAGTTATTTCTGTATCTAAAATACCTAAATGTTACAAGAAACAGAATAAGCAACTAAACCGCTACAAGAATAATTTATTTATTTATTTTATTTATTTTTATTTATTTTACATTTGTTTACCGGGCTAGTCCAACTGGATATATTTCCATTTTCAGCAGAGGCCCGGGGAGAAAAGCTCCACATTTGGGTTAGTACAACAAGTAATTCAATAAAAGATAGCAAAAAAATACAGCGATTAATAAAAAAAGTACATACAGAATTAAGGTGAAAACAAAAATTATATGAGAAAGTTTATGCTAGAGAGGACATATTACTTCTATTTACAGTATAGGAGTAGGGGAGTTAAACTTAGTAGGATATTCAAAGAGAGAAATATATATAAGCAAAAGAAAAAATGTAACCAACTAGAATTATTAATTAACATGAAACAGAGACTAACAAAGGTATTAGGAGCTAGTTTTTCAGATGGGAGAGGGTCATAAGATTAGTCAGGATTGATGCATGGGCATAGCCAGAGAGTCTTTAGGTGTTGTTTGAGTTTTTGTTTAAAGAGGAAAGGTGATGTTATAGTACTTAGAGTGGTAGGTAGTGAGTTCCAGTGTTTACCTATGGTGTTAGAAAAAAGTGAATCGCCCGCAATGTTGTTGGACTTAGTTAGCTTCACAAGAGGTTTATTAGAGGAGCGCAGTGAATTTAGATTAGAATAGGGAGATATAAGATCTGAAAGTATGGGGGTATTTTCAGGTTGGTAAAATAACCTGTGTATAATAATATCTGGCACCAATATGGTTGTGAGGTCAACCCTAGCATATTTGATCTTCCACATGCTGTACTTCACGCACATATGTACACGCAAATACTTATCTTTCATGACATGGTAGGTAGACCCGGATAATACCTATTCATCTTTGGGCCGTCCAGACATGAACATTGTGAAATACAATGTGAGACTAATATTAAAGGATAGGTGGTTATTGATTAGTGGTAAGGTGCTATCGCTACAAGCTTAGTGAATGAGCCAAGAACATAATTAATTTGTTTGCATTGCTCTGTGAACTGCAGTGAACAGCATATGAGCTTTTATTTAGGCAAAAAAGTAATGTTCTATCCTTTGTACTGACCGTGGGTATATGTTGGCCTGTAAAATCTGATGTGTGTCCTGTAAATGTCCCACTTTGGCCATTTGAAAAGGTGGCAACCCCACCAATGGTCAGAGCATTCGTTCAATATCTGCCCATTCGCAGTCTGAGTCATTCTTGTCTGGACGGACCAAAGATGAATAGGTATTATCCGGGTCTACCTACCATGTCATGAAAGATAAGTATTTGCGTGTACCTATGTGCGTGAAGTACAGCATATGGAAGATCAAATATGCTAGGGTTGACCTCACAACCATATTGGTGCCAGAGATATGTAGAGTATGCAATGTGTACTGCTGTCTATGCCATGGGCCAGCAACCAGAGAAGGGATGGATGGTGTGTTTGTGGAATTTGGGGGGTGACGGGTAATGTAATAATTCATCAAGGGGAGACTGGGTCGGATGTACAATAGGTGAACTGGAGGTGTATGAGGGAGCAGTGGGTGAATCAGAAAGGAAACCAAAGAATATACATTCACATCCCCAATACACCCTGACAGGCCATACTGCACAACACAATCCCACAAACATATGAACATTAAATTGTGAGATACACATGTACAGAAACATTACCGGCTCACACCCACATAATGGTCTGGCCTGAACTGAGCCATCCAACCCCAACACACCTGGATACATAATTGAATACCCATCATCACCTCCACAGCAACCCCCCCCCGCTGAACATCCACTAAAACCACCCATACTCGGGCTGCTAGCTTGGCGCAGCCATATCTGCACATAGTGCCCCCTACCCATATCTAGTAGGCAGTCTCACCCTAGGCAGTCTCAGGCTTGCAAGCTAGGTATCCCATGCATGTATAACCCTCCCTCATGTTTGTATAGCCAACAGAATGGGAGTCATTGGCGTCCACAATTTTTGGACATCCCTCATGGGATAAGTGTCTGTTCTAAAGATTAGACTTGGTGGCATGACACGATGTCCAGCCCCATAGACATCCGGACACAAGTTGCATTAGCAGTAGCTGTCCACAACCCTGCTCAGTCTCCAGCTGGTCCTGCATAACCTACGACCGGGGATTAAACACCTGACTGTGATGCACATCCCCCCATGTGCATTATCGGCAATATATACCTTTCACATGTTCCCTAGAAGCTTCCCCATAGCCATTATCCAAATAGTACACGTCCACAAATTGTATACCCTGTCTAGGTTCCACATCATAATGATGCACACAACCCCTGTATACAAACGCTACATGTCCCTCCCAGATGCAGGTGTTCATATACATGGCCATGTACAACCCCAGATATGTAGTCATACATCTATAAATGTGCATACTTATATACGCATAGCTACAGCTACCCATCACACATACATGCATATAAGTAGTTGTCAAGTATGTGTCCTATTTATAAATATGTATACTTGCAAATGTATACATATGTCTCTCAGAAACATATGAACATTAACATGTACTATATATATGTACACCAACCAACTGTCACATTTTGTTGCCAGTAGTGTGGAATGCCTGTAGTAAAGTCATATAACCTAACTACCATCCATACTGAATGTACCACAGATGGTGTAGTGGTCAAACCGGTGACTAAGGTGTTTCCGTTCTTGGGTCCAAACCATGCAAGTGCTGCTAATTTTATATGACGCCTAGAATAATGGCCGTCAGATATAGGGGCGGCAGTAACCAGCGGTCATTCAACAGTATGGGAAATGTAAATAAGTATGTAGGTGTATATGCATGTGTATTTACAAACATATATATATATATATATATATATATATATATATATATATATATGAAGAATGAACATGGTGTATATATATATATATATATATATATATATATATATATATATATATATATGAAGAATGAACATTGTCACAAGAAAGCAGTCATAATGAAGGGTAACAACAGCAGAACCCCCCATATTATTTAGTGCTGCCATATCAAGTTGGCCAGAGGTGGGCAAACCTCCTGCGTCCCCACCCACAGGTAGGATGCTAACAGTGGAACTAAATTTGTCACATGTTCAGTCTGACTTTCAAACAGTCTCCATTTGGATGAGACAAAAACCAGAAGACTTATTGAACACCCTGACCATTATATGAACGTATGTCCCAGGATTATAAGCTTGGGACGTCTGAATATACTTGGAGTGAGCCAACATACGGGAAGTGTCTAGAGCAGTAGGGAGTGGTGCATGTGTAGTGGTGTGGTTTATTTATGACCAGAGAATGGATGACTGCTGTGCTAGTGATGCTTTGCTGCATTTGTTCTGGTAACTATGAACCATGGGTATACATGCAAATGAAGCAGCACAGCAATAGTGTAGTGGTTAGAGCATCCGCCTATCGAGCAGATGTTGCCGGTTCAACTGCAGCACACACCATTTATGATGCGTAATCCGTATACAAGCATATCCTCCTCTTTTGTGCTGTATAACAATATAATACCATTGAAATGTGAACTGGGGTGACGTATCACAGTAAGAACACAGAATGTTTTTGTGTGACAGGAAATGGTGGTTAAACATGGCGAAACGGAAAAGCACTGGTGAAAAGTGTTCTACTCACCCTTTGTCCAACGGCCCTTGTTCTGCCCAGCAACACAATAAACCACTTCAGCCAAGCTCAGTGCCAAGACCCTACACACCACAACCAATGTGACTTACCACTAAGACACGGCCGTTATACCTAACTCTGATGTTATCACAAATATAGCAGACAGCACAGTCATTCAACAGTATGATCAAAGTAATTAATCATGTAGATGTATATGGATGCGTACATACATATATATATATATATATATATATATATATATATATATATATATATGTGTATATCTACAAAATGAACATGGGCACAAGAAAGCATTCATAATGACTGCGAAGGAAAACAGCAGCGGAATACTTGTATTATCTAATGAATGCTGACATATCAAGCTGGCCAGAGGTGGGCAAAACCCCTGTATCTCTAACCACAGGTAGGATGCTAACTGTGGGAGTAACTTTGTCTACATGATAAGCCTGATTTCAAATGGGTACAGGGCAGTCCCGGTCCCCAGTTGGCCAAGCCTAAACACAGATGACCGTATGAACACCCTGACCATCATACAAACGTATGTGCCAGGACTATAGGCTTGGGAAGTCTGAATATACTTGAAGTGAGTCAACATGTGGCACGGGTCCGGAGCAGTAGGGAATGGTGCATATGTAGTGGTGCGGTTTTCCCAACAGGAGAATGGAAGATTGCTGTGTTAGTGAAGTGTTGAGTCGTGTGTTCGGGTAAGTATGAATCATAGATATACATATAAATGAGGCAGAACACCAATAGTGTAGTGGTTAGAGCATCTACCTAATGAACACGCATTCATGGTTCAAGTTCGACTATAGCACATATCATTTCATTGTGGAATGAATGTCGTTCTGCTGTAAAACCGACATAATAATGTGTAAAAATGAAATCGAGTATCGCATGGGACTTTTAACCAGATCCCTTCAATGTGGTACTGTCATAATGAATAAGGCACAACTAAGCACAAATAAGTGGCAGTAAACATGTGTAACACGCAGTAAGCATATGTGAGTGCTTGCGCGGGTGCAAGCAGTGCCCAGTATAGGAAATGTATATACATATGTACAGATGTAATATATATATATATATATATATATATATATATATATATATATATATATATATATATATATACACACACACACACATATATATATATATATGTGTAAATATATATATATATATATATATATATATATATATATATATAGATATATATATATATATATATATATATATATATATATATATATATATGTATATATATATATATATATATATATATATACATATATATACACATATATATATATGTGTGTGTGTGTGTGTGTGTGTGTATATATATATATATATATATATATATATATATATATATATATATATATATATGAAGAATGAACGTCGTAACAATAAAGCATAGACAAGGAATGAAAAGGGAATCAACAGCAACTATGGTATTATATAGTGCTGTCAGTGTATGACATAAAAAGCTGGCCAGAAGTGAGCAGAGCACTGTTACTCACACCACAGGCAGGGTTTTACCAGTGGGAATAACATCGTTCAATTGCTAAGTCTACTTTACACACAGACAGAGTGTAGTCCCTGCTGGGACTACCAAAAATTCAAAGGCGCATTTGGCCGTCATTCATAACACAAGTAAGGGCAGGTATGTTCAAAGTCTAAATGGTGGGAGAGCCTGAGAATATACAAGGTGGGACAACATATGTGTACGGCCCCTAATGCTCTGGAGAGGGCAATATTTGGAGGTGTGTCATGGCTGTGATAAGTGGATATTGGAAGTTATGCATGTAAGTTGAACATGAGTGGGGACTAAACCCTAAGCATCATCTGCCACATGCCTACCAGTACAGGGGTCAAACCCCTGACTAACTAGTCATTACTATTACATGTGCATGCAGTTACTACATGTGCCACAAAGCCGACATGTTGCTGTGCTGTAAGAACATATATGTGTGTAGGTGAGAGACATCTGCAACAGAGATATAGTAGACATACATTAGGTGTAGCACACATGGCTGTCCACATGAACGGATGCCATTGTCACCACAACCACACTTTGTAATGGACTTGCATTGACACTCTTTGCCAGGGCCACAAATATACTCCCTAACTACTTAGTTTGCCACACTGCAGTAATGCACAGGGCGACATGCACCACAGGGGATATCTGGAGGTTCTATGGGCTGGGGCATGTGAACATGTTTGACATCTGTTGGTATGCCAACGAAGGTTATACTGGGAGTGACTGTGGTTGGGAGCATCATAACCCACACGCAGACAGAAGGTGCCAGTACTGACATGCATGTATGCATTGCTTCATGGGTGTGTAGTGGTTGGCTGTGCAAGATGGCTGTACAAGGCTGAGTGAGGGGTAATCCTTGGCATCACGCCACCCAAAAATGGTGTGCAGTGTGGTACAGGGGTGTAGTGTCTGCAATGTCCCACACAGATGGGTACTGCATGAACTGCCCTGACACCCTGATTGCCATTGTTTATGGCCATAGCTTTGCAATGCATGCCATGTCTGTGTTCGATAGTCCTTCACATGAACATTGCCTGGGATGTGCATGTCCCACAATACTGTACAGTGACATGTACAGGTGCACCTGGTTTGGTAGGCACATGTTGTGTACACATACTGTTATCCCCCGATATGCCAATACTGGCCTGGTGTGGCAAAACCTGCTTATAGTCAGCAGGTCGACCCTGCGCCTGCATTGATAGCATGATACAGGTATTCCCTGGTGTCAGTGGCATTGGTCCATACATGGCACATGTGTACGGCATTGTATGACCTCTGTGGATCACATTTGATGGCACCACATATGTTGCAGGCATCCAGTGGGGAACATAGTGAAGGCATATTGTCCACAATTATGTGCCTATTGTACCGCTGTACAGGGTGCCATGTCCTCTGCAGCCCACTGCAATCACACCATGCCTACTGTCATTAATGTGCATGGTACTAGCAACATAGCGGGATATCCTAGGCAAGTGTGTTTGTGTATGACACATGGGTGCAGGACATATACCGGGTACTAGAAGGGTTGCATACTTTGTTCACCATGCCTTTTGCCAGATGTAGGGGGATGGCTTGCCAACACAGTCCCATGGCTGACTGACATCTGTACTCCTCGTGAGGTGGCCATTGTGTCATAAGATGGACACCATATAGAAAAACTACAAAGTCCGCTCCCCAACATGTCCAGTGGTAGACACTCACAGCCACCTCCACACAGGCTCTGACAGTCAACCACACACACTTGCCATGTCCTGTATTTGAACCCCTACTTACCGTATCACACTGCGGCAATATGTATTCAGGGCAAGCACTACGGCGAATACTGGGTTACAGCACTCAGAGAGGTGTATTCCTAGGTTGGTGACAACAGCAGAATTGACAAAGGTGGTCATGTGATTTGTACAGAGAGTGCATACTCTACAAAGCATAGTACTTGTCTCACACAGACAGACAGACACACATACACACACAGTTGGCAAGTCTGGGATTAGAACACTGACCTAACTACATTATCACACTACAGCATTACACAGTTACAGAACGTGCTACCAAGATTACTGGGTCACAGCACTTACAGAGGTGTATTTCTAGGTGGGTGACATCATCAGCCTTGCCAAAGTTGGGTATAGGAATTGTATGGAGTGTGAGTAGTCCAAAAGCATTGTTCTGTCCTTAGGCAGATGGAGAGATGCACACACACACACACACACAGCTGGCAAGTCTGGAATTAGAACACTGACCTAACTACTTTATCATACTACAGCACTAAGCATGTTACAGAATGCACTACCGAGATTACTGGGTTGCAGCACTCCCAGAGGTGTATTTCTAGGTGGGTGACATCATCAGTCTTGCCAAAGTTGGGTATAGGAATTGTATGGAGTGTGAGCAGTCTAAAAGCATTATTCTGTCCTCAGGCAGATGGATACACACACACACACAGTTGGCAAGTCTGGGATTAGAACACAGACCTAACTACTTTATCATACTACAGCATTATGCAGTTACAGAATGCACTACCAAGATTACTGGGTTGCAGCACTCCCAGAGGTGTATTTCTAGGTGGGTGACATCATCAGTCTTGCCAAAGTTGGGTATAGGAATTGTATGGAGTGTGAGCAGTCTAAAAGCATTATTCTGTCCTCAGGCAGATGGAGACACACACACACACACACACAGTTGGCAAGTCTGGGATTAGAACATAGACCTAACTATTTTGTCATACTACAGCATTATGCAGTTACAGAATGCACTACCGAGATTATTGGGTCACAGCACTCCCAGAGGTGTATTTCTAGGTGGGTGACATCATCAGCGTTGCCAATGTTGGGTTGGGTATAGGAATTGTATGGAGTGTGAGCAGTCTAAAAGCATTATTCTGTCCTCAGGCAGATGGAGACACACACACACACACACACACACACACACACACACACACACACACACACACACACACAGTTGGCAAGTCTGGTATTAGAACACCAACCTAAGTACTTTATCACACTACAGCATTATGCAGTTACAGAACACGCTACTGAGATTACTGGGTCACAGCACTCCCAGAGGTGTATTTCTAGGTGGGTGACATCATCAGCCTTGCCAAAGTTGGGTATAGGAATTGTATGGAGTGTGAGCAGTCTAAAAACAATATTCTGTCCTCAGGCAGATGGAGACACACACACACACACACACACACACAGTTGGAAAGTATGGGATTAGAACACCAACCTAACTACTTTATCACACTACAAAATTACACAGTTACAGAATGCGCTACCGAGATTACTGGGTTACAGTACTCCCAGAGGTGTATTTCTAGGTGGGTGACATCATCAGCCTTGCCAAAGTTGGGTTTAGGAATTGTATGGAGTGTGAGCAGTATAAAAGCATTATTTTGTCCTCAGGCAGATGGACAGACAGACAGATACACACACACACACACACACACACACACACACACACACACACACACACACACACACACACACACACACACACACACACACCAGTGGTGGGCCCAGAATACCTGCCTATCGACAGATCACTATTACAGTACTACATAGTTACAAGTTACGCCACAGAGACTACACATTTCAAGGCTATCATTATGACCTTCTGGGAATGCAGACATCAACAGGGATGCTGGCAGTTAAGATGTACATACCTGTGAACCTGTGTGTTTAAAGTAGGAATCCATCCTGAGCTGGAGTACGCCCACATGTGGAATGGACGACTACTATCACTATACAGGTTTACAATGGCCATGCCCATACACATAGAGGCAAATAACCGACACAAGGTGTCACTGGGCATGCTCACATACTTAGTAGCACAGAGCTGTTTGGGATGCACTCTGATTCTAAACATGAAAGGCCACAGTGGCCATGCTATTGTAGGTAGACATAAAGAACACATCGTAATGGACTCTGGTGTTAGTAGTTGTCATTGTTAGCAGGAATGCTGCACTACATATATCTGACACTGGTCATCTATATAACATCTGCAGCTGTCCATCACCTTAGATGTACCATTCTATACCAAGCACAATACTACCACTCGCAGTGATGTCTTACTAGGAGTGGCAACTGCTTGACCAACCCAATGAGCCAATGTCCCGCTGTAATTACAAGGTTGTCCAGTGTTTGTCATTCTGGGATGACATGACTGAAAGTAGACAGGCCTTTGTCACATATCACATGCAGCCATGATTCAAGGGAGTTGGGATAATACCTAGGTCACATTCGCCCATTTAGTGCCATTCCAAGGCAAATGTTCTAAACACAGGATAACACCCTGACACTTACAGGATGACTGCATTGTATGCTTATGCTAACCAGTGCTAGATGTATAGTGTTTGTAATCACAGCTGCTCACTGCAGATCCAACAATGGGGAATACTGACATCTGTGCAGTGAGGAATACCTGGCTGAAGGCTCTGTAGTGCACAATAGCACTACCACCATATACCTTAGAAACAGACATGTGGGCCATAACACTGGTATGGACCGCTCCAGGTGGTGGTGTCCCCACATACATAAAGGCCACTCACATGTACTGATCAGTACTCCCACAAAAGGCATCACAGATGAGTCAGGTGCAGGTCACAGTGTCAAAAGCTGCATTCTAGGATGTAGCCCCCAGACACCACCATGCCCTTGGACCACCAACACACATCCATACATGTGGTATGACATATAATAGTACAACACCATGTGACCTTTGACTGGTGGACTGTACCTAGCTCTACATCAACTGTGCAGAGTACCCATGTACTGACACAGTTGCATCATGTGTTATGCAATGCAATGATACCACTGTTTGTAACCAGGTCAGCTGTACACATACCAGGGTCCCCGGTTATTTACAGCATTAACAGATGACTGTTGCTGTACATCAGTAAACACCCTCATGTTTGGATATGACATACATGTACCTGCCCTGGATATGTACATGCCACACACACACACACACACACACACACACACACACACACACACACACACACACAACACACACACACAACATATATGTAAATAGCATAGCTGTTGTTGTCCTTTGTGCAGACAGGTGGCTACAGACATTACACATATGCACATGGAAGGTAGGTCCATGTCTGCTGAATGCTAACAGTATATAAGATGTGATATCAATGCTGTCAGAGGTAACATTCCCTCTGTACTGGTCACCCATGTCACCTATCATATCATACAACAGTCCATTTGTCATGTATGTCATTACACATGTCCACCAAATGCAATGCCTACAAACATGCCCAAATGACAGGAATGTAGGACCTACACACATGTACATGTGTGCATTCAGATACCATGCGTGTGCAGTTGCTGATGTTTGCAGGTGACATGTGTCTTAGTACATCATGCAGTTGCAATCCAGCCTCAACATTGCCAACTGTATATGGTGATATGCTGAAAGTACGGTAAGATGTACTTCAGGTATGGACAGATGTGTGGGCATAACTAAGTGGTGGGGCATCTTTGCATATGGATGTTTGCTGAGTACAGCTCACAGGTGTGTCACAAGCATTCCTACAATAACCTGTGTAACCTCTAAGCTATGGTTTTGTTAATTGAAGGGGAACACACACAACGTAGACAGCGGTCAGGGTGACACCGAAGGTAAATCACTTGACACCTGTAACAGTTAAAACCTCCCGTGTGCATATATTGTGCATATATCAGCATAGTTGCCAAAGGAAGCATCAGTACACTTTGTAATGCGTGCAATACTGCTGTACATCTGTCATACGTATCATGAGATAGGCAGGTATTTGATTCACAGCATGTGTGGTTGCATGTGTGTCCATATATGTCACATATGGTGGGGAATACATCTCAATTGTTACTCACTCTCCTGTACACTGTTGTGGACATCTGTACAGACTGCAATGTAGAAAGCTAAACATAGGTGGGGGTGTGTATCTCACACATGTCAGGTATCTGTATGTGCGTGACATAGGTGTATTCAGTAGTGAATGCCACAGTGTGTGTGTGTGTGTGCGTGTGTGTGTGTGTGTGTGTGTGTGTGTGTGTGTGTGTGTGTGTGTGTGTGTGTGTGTGTGTGTGTATGGCTGTCTGGTCCCTGGAGTGAGGATGTATGTTACCATAGTGAACTGATAAGACCCCGCCCCCCATCATGGCAATGCAATCTAGTATTCCTGTTGATGTCCTCGATCTTAGGCCATACTGACTACCCATACATGTGTAATCTCTGTGGCACATTAGGTAAGTGCACAGTACTGTAATGATGATTTGCACATACGCAGGGGTCCTCACCTCAACACTAGCAACTGTCAGTGTGTGTGTGTGTGTGTGTGTGCGCGTGTGTGTTACTGTGTCGGTGAATCTGTGAGTGTGTGGGTTTGTTACTGTGTCTCTGAATACATGTGTGTGAATACCTGAGTGTGTGGCTGTATTTGTTTGTTCGCATCCTGTCATGGGAATGTGTATTACTGCTCCCAATGAGGCAACACATTTTCCACTGGCCTCTACCCTTGTCATCAGCTAGACCACTCTCTTACCTCCCCATTCCATGTAACTGTAGCTGTGATGTCACCCAGTATGAATGTCACATCTCTAGCCACAGTAGCTTAACACACAGCTATCATGATCTTGGATCAGTAGATCAGTAGACATGTTTGGAACGCGGGACTTTCTAACTGTGATGTGGAAGCTACAAAGTGCGTGCTGGTATTTTCATACATACCTGTGAGTAGTCCACATTTACATATGGGACACTAACTGCAAACATTGACATCCACTGGCACATGCAATTAGACCTGAAGGACGAAGGCAGAACATCAAGGCCAACATGCAGTTACTGGTGTTACACATGACACATACTGTTAACAGTACAAAATACATTCTAAACTTGCACTACATGGTATGTCTGCTGCCTGTCAACAGTACACAATAATTGTTATCTACAATTATCTTCCTAGTCTGTTCACCCTGTGCATCATACCATATGAGCATGTCCCTGCACGGATGGTGTGGATGACAGGGATGCGGCACAGGCATCATCATATGCACAGGGTGATAATGTTTGCCAGAGGCTTAGGCTGCATCATTGGATGACATCATGTGTGTGGGTTAGGGCCTTTGATCTCACTGGACATGTGTTGATGTTATGCATGTGTGTGTGTTGCGGTGCCCTACATATGTTTCCGGTGTGTGTGTGTATGTATGCACACAGGTCTGGCATGTGTCTGGCCTACACAGGGGTATTATTGACAGCTGCGGACTGTACAGGCCAGGTTTTACAGTTCACAGTGTCTGGCCACTGCCACGTGACATTGTGCCTGCCAGGGGTTGCACAGGCACTACCAGGCAGAGGTGCAGACTGGGTACTGTCTGATGACACATGTCCACTGGAACTGTGTCCCTGTTGGGACCATCCAGGGCCATGTGCACATGACTTGCTGTGTCCTGGTGTGGACAGCACAGCACCAGCTGCACTGCTGCTGCTACCGCCACTATGGGAGTGGGCATGTGAGGTAGCTCATTCACGTAGACCTGCAACAGGTGATGTAGCTGGCCTACGTCCATGTGCCCGACACCTCACTCCTACCAGATGTTCCAGCACAGACATCTCACGCTCGCAGATTGTCATGCCACGGTCAAGGACTCCAACCATGGCACCCAATTGTCTAGCCAAAACTTCAGCAAGCTACTGTTGAGCATTTGCCATTGCCTGGATGTTGTTGTTTAAAGAATGGACAGCAGCCCTCTGAAGTTTCTGACCTTCTCTGTTATGCCCTTCAGCACGTGCCTGTGCCTCCATTACAGCCTGAAACATGTGTCTGGTGACACCAGCTGCTGCACTCTGTCTTGCAGGGGCATGTTGGCCAGAGGTCCTTCTACGAGCAGCACTGGCCACATGCCTGTGTGGGCCATTACCAGTCAGTTGGCTGACACCATGGTGTGCAGGCACACCTTCCATAGCCTCCACACTTTTCTGTTCCAAGCTACCACACGCCAACTGTCCTTCCTCTACTGGACACTGGTGATGGGGTATGTGTTGGCATGAGAACTGTGTGCGGGGATGAGGGGGGTATAGGTGGAATGGCAACCAATGGCACAGATTCAGCCCCTGAAAACCCTGACTGTGCCTCAATCATACGTTCATCATCACTGCTAGAGTCTGTGGGGACACTGACATCAGATGGACCGCAGGAGGGGACACACCTACATCAACACCTGTGAGGGGCAGACAAGAACTGTACATTACAGTCTATGCAATAGACACACACAGACACACACACACACAGACACACACACAGACACACGCTATGGCACCCAACATGCACGTGATATGACAGAAGGCATGCAACATGCATGTGATATGGCAGACGGCATGCAGCTCAGACAATAATAGTGGTAGTTATACATCCCTGGGTTTCACACAACTGCATGCATGTGTCATAGCAGAAGGCATGCACATTACACAATCATAGTAGTAGTTAGCATACATCCTGTGTTACACCATGTAAACCAGCACAGGTTAACAGTTCACCTGCCTGATGTGTAGCATATGACCTTGTCAATCACATGTAGTGTGACTTGTGATCTGTTGATGTGTGCAATGACATGCACACATGTTTAACACAATGGTGTCCTGTCAAATATACATTGGAGTAATGGTGTCCCAAAGCAGGGATGTGTTATACTAACATGGACCTTCCGCTGATGCAATGTTGTATGTTCGCCCTACAGATATAATGCATATTTAGCTGATGTGCATAGTCATTGCAGGGAATCATGTGTTGTCTCTATTGCTATACAGTGTGAGTTACAGACACAGTTCATAGCCATGACTGTGTTCAGATACAATACATATATACTGTGGAATGTGACCCACATCACTGAGGTGTATACACACTAAACCATGATGTGGAATGTGTGACACAGGTCACTGAAGAGTATACGGATGACACCCCTGCACATCTGCAGACATATTGCTGCTGCCTGGCAACTATGTCCAGACATGGCAAACTCGTCAATACACCATGTCCCACATGACATCTGTGTACCATGCACACACACACACACACACACACACACACACACACACACACACACACACACACACACACACACACACACACACACACACACACAAGGAGCAAGGATGACAGTGATGTCCGACACCAGCAAGGGGAATGCACTGTATCTGTGGGCTGATGTGATTGTCTGTGTATGTATGTGGATAATGTACAGTTGACTGCTGTCATGCCGTGACACACTCAAGATGTCCAACACATCTTATGTGGTGGGTTGATATCATGCTTACACAAGATGTGCACAGGCCTGTAGGATGTCTAGTGTTCCACATCTGCAATATAACCATTACACAAAGGCCATAGTTGGACCATGTGGAGCCAATGTACAACAGGGTGTACACACAAGCACATCACATCTAATGTGTGTGTTGCTCCATGTCTCTGACCATCCTCCATGGTCATGTGTGAACATGTGTTGGCCAAATGGTTGTGACGGGCATCTATTTCACATGTCTGTGCTGTCCCATATGACATACACCCATAGATGTCATATGCTCCACTGATGACAGGGTTATTCAGAAAAAGGGTGGTATGTTTGGTATGTGGGATATGTTTTTCAGGATAGTTAGGCAGTGTTGCAGCTAGCCAACTAAATTCATGGACATGTCAGATAGCACATAACATTGTGTGACATTCATAGCAGGGGTATAATCCACACCGGTGAATCCTGTAACCTGGCCATACTCCAGCTCACTGTGTAGTACTGTTTGTATTCCCCACATGTAGTACATGTCCCTACAGTGAGCAACAACTCCACCATTGTATGCACAGCTGTCCACACATCTGGCAATGACAGTTTGTGAGGTTTCATGTTGGTGTTTCACATAGTTTGCAAGTATTGCACATGGATAGACATTGTGATGCATTGCAGATCTGACCTGTATATTGTGACAGGACCATACATTATGTGTGCATGTGGTAAATGGCCAGATAGATCTGTGCATTAACATGCCTGATAAATAATAACAGTCTCACCTGTAACAGACTGCTGTCACAGTGGAATGCCAGAGGTACCTAAATAGGAGTGATACAGCAGTATTATCATTATCCATGCCTGTATGATAGCTACATGGTGCAATGTGCATGTTAACACATACACCAGTACAATAGACTATACTATGGAGTATGCACATGTGTGCATGCACAGAGTAGCATACTATAGTATGCGGCATGTGTGTATACATGCCTTACATATGATGTTACATTGCATATTGCACAGTGACACATGTAACTATATGGAATATAGTTGTTATATGTGCAGTAGTGATTTACCAAGCACCTCCAGGCTTGGTGGTTGAGAGACACCCACCTCCATGGTATCAGCCAAG
Source organism: Protopterus annectens (assembly GCF_019279795.1). NCBI lineage: Eukaryota > Metazoa > Chordata > Ceratodontiformes > Protopteridae > Protopterus > Protopterus annectens. The sequence goes on along the minus strand of NC_056736.1, from coordinate 82,302,839 downwards.
GCTTGTGGATGTTGTTCTGCAGGTGTCCCCAGGTTGGGCAGTAGCTCCTTGGTACGTGTGAGTGGGGGCCGGGTTGGTGGCCCATCACCTGTTGCACCTTGTTCCCTGGTGATTGCATTTGCACACTGTTTTGCCCATCTAATTAGGTCTGTACAGTGTCTGTGCACCTGCTGGTATGTGCAGTTGTGGCCACACACATCATTAACCCTCCTGCAAAGTTCCTGCCACAGGGCATCCTGCTGCTGTGCTTCCTGTGGCACATGGCTGAACAGTACATGATGATTATCATGTAGGTATGGGATGAGGGCCTCATCCTCCAAGTGGGTATAAGGTGGCAGCCTTGCACACGGCATACCTGGAAGACATAATGATGGAGACAGGTCACAGTAATGCACAGAGATGTACAGAGCTACAGCTGAACATACATGGGTATCACATTTATTACAATTAAATAGTTGTCTTTGCAAATCTACATGACACTGACACCACTGACATGTTTGTGTCACACACATTTGACACTCAGTGGTGATTGGATATTATCATCATATATGTGTGTGTGTCACCTGATTACATTGCTCATACTCCATGTGGATGCTGTGTTGATGTGGGCATGTCTGTTTGCATGTTCTAGTGTTCTTACCTATCAACACATGCCTGGATGTGTCCACATTAATGCAGTTGACCTTGATGCTGTGTATTTGTCACATATAAAGACTTACACTGCCTTAATGGACATGACCTGTGACTCTGCAGACTTATTCATGGAATGTTTTACAAGTATGTATTTTGCCATATACATCTGCACGGCACTGTACAACAGTTCAACATCCTGCCATGTATCACCTGTGTTGCACATGTGATACACATGGGACACTGGCTAGCCTGATGGTATTTGTAGGGTTGGATATCAACTATAGCATGTACGGTCAAAGTCAACTAGTAGACTATATGGCCTGGGCCATGTATGAGCCTAGGATGGAAGATTACCTAGCTGTAGCTGATAGGCGGGTTTCTGGGGCCAGGTCAAGCAGTGCCACATAACTGATCCACAGGGTTAATGATATATTTACCATTCGGTCATCACACCATGTCTGAAAGAGGGGCAATGTGCAGCTTTGCTGGACAGGGATGCATAGTATGGCAGAAGTATGTAAAGTGTATGGGACAAGGATCTGTCCAGCATGTGGTGTTCCTTGTACTAAGGAGGTGGATGTCCATGAAGTATGTGTTTGGGATCAGGGTGTGTACATGTAGCATGTCCAACATCAGTGGGTTGGACATGACTTTATTCAGGGTAGGCATCATGCTACATAGTATAGATGGGGATTGGGAAGGCTGGTGTAGGCCACCTGAACATGGCCAATACCCCTTAAAGGAAATATGTGATCTGATATGGGTCACTTGAGTGTTGACTACGGCTGAACAATGATCTCTATATTCATGGATGGCACCCTGTCATGATTAGGGTTGCCACTTACAACTACTTGATAGGTGTGGTGACATAACTATCACAGGAAAGACAACTGCCCAGCTGCATCTGTTACACACAGTGTCCATAATGTTGACCGCTGCCTATGTAGTAGTTCATGGGTACAGGGTTATTAACATAGGGGTGACAACACAATATGTAGCTATCAGATTGTGGCCATATGTCACACACCTCACCCACAAAGCCCCTTCTGCATGTTGTCTGCAACACTCATTGAGTCAGCTATTGCTCCTAGGTCATAGTCATTCGTATACTTCAATAGGCAGATGCTTGCTGTTAGTCTGTGTGGTATAGACTACAATGAGGGGGAGTAAAATTAATTAACCCTGTCTTACTGTAGCTGGCACAGGTGTGATGTGCATGTATTATTCAGACACATTCTGTAGTGTTGGTTCTGCCAGCAGTCCAGTTGCAAAACACTCCTGTGACATAGGAATGTACATCTAGTGTACTGAGTGTAGCTGGAACACAGTATGGGCAATGATGTCCTATGACCTGGCAAGGTTATGATATGTTGCGTGAAATCAACCTTACTGTCATCTACATCTGTACTGCTGACATCAAATAAGTTGATCAAGGTTCATGGCCTTTCAGACCAGACTCAGCAGGGTAGTAGTGCAGTACTTCCCATTATCAGTGGTGTCTCCCCCTTTGTGGGTTGTGATAACTGTTGGTGTGCACCATTCAGTGTGTACACAGCCTGACATGGAGCTATGTTTTACATGATGTGTATGTGGAGAGCAAATTGTTTTGCCATATGTGTATGATACAACCTGGGATGTGGACAGGTCCCATGCAGCCTGAGTGCAGTTTTTATCTGCATAGTTTTGGTTACAGGGGCTCTGTAGTGTACATGGATATATCATTGTGTACCTGTTGGGGGGGCACAGTGTGTTTATGCTATCCAAGACCCTATCTGGATGAACAGGTGCTATTTCTGTAGGTGCAGTGCATCTCGTGCCATAATGCTGTGAAGCACAGCAGGTCTTGTTGTTGCCATTATGTTTCATGACACAGCTATGGAATCCTCTGTGGATGGCCTCATAATATGTGGATGATTAGTTTCACAGTAGCTTTGTGTGGCATTATATGGTGTATCTGCATCGTACAGAGGCTGTCCATAGGTCATCTTCCACTCATGTGTGTTGACTCTTGCAACAGTTACTACCTTCTGTGGTACAGTTTAAGGCAGGGTACCACCGGTTTGCCTTCATGGTTTTGTTTGGTTGAATCCTGTTCCTGTTTCACTGGCACAATCACTGCACATATATGAGTGCTTAAAGTGCATTTGTGTAAGACTCAGCATTTGCACATGCATTGTACATCTGCATGGGTGCCATGACAGTCACCAATTTGCTCTTAAGGAGCAAAAAATTGGCTTTGAAGACATAAAATTGGCTTTGAAGACTGACCATGTGTGGCATACTATTAGCCCTGTTTGTGTGACTATGGTGATCCAGGTCATTGCTGTTGCTGATGCCCAACATGCATTGAGCACTTGTGTTGGTACATGATGAGTCTTCCCAATTCATAATGGGATAGCTGAGTGGCCATGATTATGGCTTCCTGTCTCAAAACTGGTATTCCCCATTACAGCACAATGACAGTTGGGAATTCTGAGGCATGGTGGATGATCTGTCACAAGGTGCATTTTGGATTAAACTTTGACACAAAGGTTGTTGCTCAGAATAATGCATCTTACGTTGTGCAAGTACAACTAGCATGGGGGCGTACATATCCCTCAGGAAGTTGGACAAACCTGTGGGCCATGTGTTCCAATAAAGGGTGATGGCCATGAGGTGAGGTATGTGTTATAACATGGTCATGCTGGGGTGCTCTCCAGAGCATTGCACCATAACTATCACTGCAGAGATATGTTCCCCATGTTTCAGATTGCTGTATGTGAGTCCATATTGAGTATCTGATTTGTATCATTGAGTATCAAGACCCACAGTTTATTTCTTGGCTGCCCCTGTTGCACCAGTGGACTTTCCCTTGAGCTTGGCATGATGAGGGCACTATAGGGGAAGCACAAGCCATGGCCAGTATCCAGATTCTCAGGGTGACAGGTGCAGGCCCTGTCTGGTAAAGCGTCATGGTCTGTCAACCATGTTAACACAGGCAGAGAAATGCTGGATACTCTTTGAATTACACCAGTATATTACACAATTGTGGAATACAACCCTTGTCCCTGTACTGCTGCATCATTCTGGCCAATGGCAGAATGCTACTCAGGACTTGGGACATACCTGCATGGGCTACAAGACCTGATGGTTCCTACATGTGTTTCCATTCAGTCAAGGCTACTGCATCACAGGTCTTGCACAACAACATAGAATATGCCAGAGACATGTGTATAGTTCAAAAGGCGGTCTGAGTGTATGGGTATGTGGCTAATCATGGCAGACAGGTAGTTGACAGTATGTTTGCCCTCATATAGCTTGGTGTGTAACATAGTGCTAGAGTTTGCATTCACAAATGCGTACTGTTGGCCATGTTTCTGGTCATGTGTTCTGAGGAGTGACACAATTATGCAAAGTATGTCATACAGTCTTTGTATCCTGTTGTCTGTCTATTCTAACTTGGGAGGCCTCTTGCCTGGCCAGAAACTTAGAGGCCTCTGTGGATGCATGTGAATTCTGGTGGCATATGTGTGTGTGTCCTTACTGTGTTCTGGTAAGGGTATGTGTTGGTTGTGGTGATGGGATGCATGTGTTAACCTACACCTCTTGACTGTCTAGTCCAGTCATGGGTGTAGAATGAACTGCCTCCAAGCTCACCCCTGTAGCTGCATCCCATACAATGTGTGGGGTGTTGTGTTAGGCGGGTTTGGCAGTGCACGTCTTAGAGATTGCATTCCACCAGGATAGCCACATACACAAAGCTAACATTAGTAAACACCAGTAGCTGACTAGTGGTCATGCCTGTATGAGCATTCAGTACTACAAGTGCCATGTACTGCATTTAGTTTACTTACTGCTTATGCAGATGTTTTAGACAGTGATGCTCACAAGTACATATTTGTGTTATGGACGAGGCAACACTAGCTATTACAGGAACATGGTAGCTACCTTTAGTAGCAGTCCCCTTCTGAGCGCCACATCACATCCTGATAGTTGAGTACAGATGATGCACATATCAACAGGACTGTATCCTTGTCTGGGTATATGCTCACATACCCACCAGAACCATGAGCTCTGTTGGCCACAGACACCCACTCCCCGCAGAGTCAAATATCAATAGACTCTGCTGCCAATATCGACATGATCAGGATAAGATCAGATAGTGTAGGCCATCACCTATGAAGCAGCTGTTACACATGGGCTGCAGTTTCCTACATCTTACACCCCTACAGCAGATGTCACACTAGAGTTAAGGATGATATGCACCCTGTTTCATTACCAGTACTGTCCACATATTTCCAAGCAGCTGTTATTCCGCCAATGAGAGGTTAGGCAACACAATCCTAAACGTTCAACCAGTGTGTCTCTACTGTCAATATCCACTCTATGTAGGTGTGCACATAGCCATTTGGCACAGCCCTGTAACAAGGGTCAGTACGCATTTGCAGAACATGTACACATGCACAGCTGTCATTGCTTGCAAACAATACTAGAGAGGTAGATATTAGGCAATGTGGACCTTTATGCAAGGCTCAAAAGACAAACCCACCACCGTATATAGCAGAAGTAACCATAAACTGAGTGCAATGCTACTCAATGCCAGAAGTCTGGACCTCACATTGCATGCACTTGAGGCACTCCTCTGTATGGAGAACATCGATATCTGTGCAGTAACAGGAACCTGGTTTAAGGCTCCAGAGAACACCACACCACTACCAGGCTATAACTCATACCACACTATTCGGCCACAGAACCCAGACCAAAACACAAATGGTGGGGGTGTAGCCATATTCATCAAGGATACTCACACCTCCAGGTTAGTGGCACAGCACGATACATCACAGATCATCCAAATGCAACTAACAATGGCCACGACTGCATTCAAAATTGTAGCTTGCAACAGATCACCCACCATGACCCAGGACCCACAATCTGCATTTCCAGAGATACTGGGACATATGGACGTCCTACCAAACACCCTAATACTGGGTGATTTCAACTACCCAAACATTAACTGTGAGAACTACTCAAATACTAACTCCCTTGCCCAGCACTTCCACGAATGTATGCACTCAAAACATCCTGGATCAACTGGTCAACACCCCCACCAGAGGGAACAACATATTGGACCTGGTCATCACCAACATGGGTGACCAGTGTTCCACACCTGACATCAACCCCTCACTCTGGATATTCACATTCTGCCCACAACCCCAAACAAGGAAACCAACATGAAATACTTTTCCAAAGCAAACTTCACATTGCTTAAGACCGAGGTTAAAATGTTCATAGCCACCACGACAATGGACAATGCTGACCAGGATGCTGAAACCTATAAAAAGGCACTCTATGATCATCTGCAGGAATGCATGGATCTTGCTATCCCAAGGCAAACCAAAACTCACTCCTCCAAGAAAAGGAAGCCAGTCTGGTGGACCCCTGCCATAAACAGGCTCTATGATAGAAGGAGGATAATAGTACAGATAAGAGTGAACTCCCTAGAAGGAAAGATATCCCTCATCAGTATCAGCAAGACACTACGGTCCCTCCAAAATCACTGGCTTTGTTCCTGTTGTAAACCTGATTAACTTTCCACTAGTACTACTTATCTTAAACTATCTCTCTTACTCTTGTTTCACTCTATTCTCCACTGGGCTTTTTCTTTTCTCCCCTTTCATCCTCTCCTTGCTTCTTTCCCTGTTAACTATCTTAACTTGCTTTCTTCTCCTCTAACCCCTTCATATTCCTTACCCCATTCTTATTGTTCTACTTTTGTTACTTATTATCTTTGTATCTTTATCTCCAAGTATTTTTATTCCTGTATGATGTTATTTGGAATTTCTCTGTGTGTGGCAGTAATTAATTAATGTTATACTAACTTATTAGAAGAATTTTGAAGAATTTTGCTGTTTTGTTATTACTAACCTGATTACTAAATGTCTTATTGTTATGTATGTTGATTTTTATGTATGTATAAATTTTTACTTCTTTGGAGCTTTTCTCCTCGGGCCTCTACTGAAAATGGAAATATCTCCAGCTAGACTAGCCCGGTCAACAAATGTAAAATAAACAAATGTAAAATAAAATAAAAAATAAAAAAAATAAATTCTTCCAAGGCAAGCTTTGAAAGAGATAATTCCAAGGACTCTAATGATGACCACAAAGCATTCTTTAGCTATGTCAAGAACCTAAGTGGATACTCTCAGATCTGCTCTGAGTTGGTGCAGAATGGCAGACAATACATTGAACCGACTGATATTGCCAACATTTTGGCAGACAGGTTCAGTGCAAACTTTACACCCCTCTCACCCCAGAAAGGGCCCATAACCATACCAGAGGAATGTACAACCCCAGTAATCACTGACACACAGGTTAAAACAGCCCTATCCAAAGCCAAGAACACAGCCTCAACGGGGCCAGAAAGTGTCCCAGGCTGTGTCTTACAAGAGCTTCAAAATGAACTAACCCCTCACCTAAACACACTGTTCAAACACAGCCTCTCTACAGGCTACATACCCAGAGAGTAGCGCACAGCAACAGTTATCACACTCCACAAAGGTGGTGCCACAATGAACCATGGGAACTATTGCCCTATAAGCCTGACTAGCCTGGTCTGCAAGGCTATGGAGCACATCATCATGGATCTCATTCACAGAGACATTGGATACCTCCAAACCTTTGACCCCACCCAGTTTGGCTTTGTTAAGGGCAGGCCATGCCTCCTAAATCTGGTGGACTTCTTTGAGACAGTTACCAAGGCATTAGACAAGGGTAAGCAGGTCCACACAGCCTACCTTGACCTCTCAAAGGCTTTCAACACCATTCCCCATTCTGGTATTATAGACATACTATTCAACCTGAACATTAACCTCTACATCACAAGATGGTTTGCAAAGTGGCTCACGGACAGAACCCACACAGTGAGAGTTGCAGACCCTAGGTCCGACTGTAAGCCAGTTACAAGTGGCATCCCCCAGGGCTTAGTCCTAGGACCCCTCATGTTTGGTATATACTTCTCTGAGGTACAGGCAAGCACAGGAGGACTTTGGCTGAAAAGGTTTGCAGACGACTGCAAACTAGGGGCCATAATTGGTTCCCCAGCTGATACAGACACCCTCCAGAAGGGTCTCACTGAGATGGATACCTGGTGTCAATATCATGGCCTCAAGCTGAATGCCAAAAAGTGCATAGTCATCCCCTTTGGAAAAAATAATTACCTGCAGACTACCACAGAGGTGGTAGTCCCCTACATACAGAAAAAGTAATAAGGGATCTGGAACCCAAGTAGATAGCAATCTCTCCTTTGATAACCATATTGCCAAGGTGGTTAGAATATCCTTCTACGTGCCCCCCCCAATCTCAAATGGATACACATCCAGAACAAAGGAGGCTATTGTGCCTCTCTACTCATGACTTATTAGATCCATTAAAGAATACAACACCCCATTTGGAATGTACCTTACAAGACAACTGCAACAGCTTGAAAGACCACAAAAGTACCACACCAGGAGGATTACTGACCTCAAACAGATGACCTATGCAGCCCAACTAAAGAAACTCCAGCTGTACTCGATTGCATACCGCATACTCAGAGGTGATCTCTGCTTGACATACAAGGCCCATGTCCAACTCAGTATTGATGGATATGCTCCACCTAAACAAAATCCCCTGAGAGCCACATGCTCTAGGGATATAAACCTTACCACAACAATAACTAGGATGTGCTGTAAGGATAGATTCCTGACCCGGAGACTCCCCATGCTTTGGAACATGATTCCAATGTACATCAGGCAGGGCCCCTCACTAGCACTCTTCAAGAGAAACCTTGACGGGTGGATGGGAGACAGACATGTACCCCGGGGATCACTGCGGTGGCTCTGCTGGACAGAGGCATAGGGAATTAACCTAAGGGGGTGGCGGAAGCCAGCACATTCTAGTTAGGCTTATAAATGCCCTTGGGCAGACAGCTTAGTACCTACCTATGAACCTATGAACCTATTACATGTCTTATGTGCATGGATAGTTAACTAGCTCTTCCATTTTACTTTGCTGTCATGCTGATAAACTGTCAGGTGACTACAAGTCATATATATCCTGTTATTGTGCATTGTAAATGCCAATAGACATAACTAATGTTTGCCTAACATAACAGTAATGCTATGTAAAATGTAATACATATCTGCCTACAATACTGAACATTACACAGTTATTGGCACAATATCCCACAATGTAAATCATAATTGCACAGTAGGTCTACTTTTGACATGTTATTCTCAGTAATACACCCATACATATGCTTACTGTTACAATATATCAACATATACTATCCCCTATTATAGCACGCACTTGTTGGACCAACCCTGCCACTGACAGTGGCTGATGAGGAATTGTTGGGTTCAAAGCCCTTATATAGCATCCCTTGTGGTTTATGAGGTATATGCCTTGTGACCTACAGCAGTACACATATAAATACTACAAGCATTACTATGCTCAACAATACATCACTACAAGATAACTGTTTCCACTATATGCATTGCATACACTTTAATTATTACAAAACAGGTACTACGTACACAGACATACTGAGTGTTCTACATACTTTATTAGTAACTCGAGGTGTTGACTGTTATTTCAATCTTTTTCCGTTTGTGTTTCAATCTTCTTTGTAATGTTCTGCTAGTATATACAGATGGTTTGAATGTGTGACAAGCAATCATTTTATAGTTAAATATCAGTAACATGTGCTATCCTGACCACCAATTGGTGTTCCAAAGTAGTTAATTACATGCACATCAGCTGTGCAGCTACTCCATTAGCCAATACCGTGGCAACAATGGTGTGTAATTAAGTACTCCACTTGGGCATTGTCCCTTTGCCTTACTTTCGAGGAAGATGGCCTGGATGTGTTGTTTGTGATGTATTTCAGCAGCTATATGGAGACACACAGAGATATATTAGCTTCATGACTCCTGTGGATTGTGTGTAATGCCTAAAAGATGTTGTTCTACATGTGAGTACAGCTGTTATATTTCAGAACATTGCTACTTATGCATGGTTTGTTTGTACCTGATACTTCTGCAGATGTTTCATTCTGGCAAGGATGTTTGAGCAGCTCAAGGCTATATGGCTATGCATATAATGTTAGGGGGTTTACAGTGTGCTCACCAGACATTTTTGGTTTGGTGTAAATGTGTATTATACTGTGCTCATAATCAGTAATTGGTAACACTTCCTGGTGTACACACAACCCTGTGAAACGGGATTAGTGCAAACAAACCCTGTAACATCAGTAGCTGTTCCATTGTATAATAGCAACTATTTCACATAGGGCCATGTTAGTGTGTCTCTGACAAGGTATGTTAAGACTTCTGCAGATGTTGTACAGTGAGTGAATGATTTGTGATGTTATTACGTATGTATTGTAATTGGTTTGGGTGTGGGGGAGATGTTGGTAGGTGTACATAGCAGATGCAGATGTGTAGGAACAGCTTTTATACATATTCTATATGTGTGTGAGGGTTCCTTCCTTATTTGAACACCTATCCTTTGGTGGACTAATACTATGGTAATTGCAGGCTGATTCATTAAGGCACAGTTAAATGGTTCCTGTATAGCATGCAGGTGATGTTAGTCCTGAAATCCTTTCGGCAATACATGGGAATGTAATAAAGTGTTGCTACATGAAAGCTGTCTGTGTATTTCTTTCATAAGTATTTGCAATCATTGAAGTTGTGTTGGTGACTGACCCTCTTTGGCTAGGGTTGCCACCTTTTCAAATGGCCATAGTGGGATATTTTTGGGACACACATCAGATTTTACAGGCCGACACATACCCACGGTCAGTATAAAGGATAGAACTTTACTTTTTTGCCTAAATAAAAGCTTATTCTTGTATCAGTTTAGTTGCTTATTCTGTTTCTTGTAAAATTTATGTATTTTAGATACAGAAATAACTATTTTATGCAACTATTACATAAAATATGGGACATAATTATGTCCTACAATATCAGGGCATTTGCCATTTTTGATATTTTTGGTGCGGACACAACCGCCCAAAGACAAAACCCTCCCTTGCAAAGTGGGACAGGTGGTAACCCTATCTTTGGCTCATGTCCATAGCACACATTTGTAATAGTGTATAGGCATATACTCTCCATATCCTTTGTTCATATAGTTTGGTCGTGGCGGAATGTGTGATTGCTATAGTCCATGTTATACTCATATATGAACACTTCAACTGCTGTATACGGAATACCTACGGAATCCCGAACGCACACAATTATGACGCCCACAGTACCTGGCCCAGACTCCCAAACCTCACATTACCGAACACTCAAACTCGCAACAGTCAAATTCACGAAAGTAACACAAACACAGAACACACACACACACACAAAGACACACTGCTACCCACCAGATCCAAGCAAACCATCCTACACTGCATATGAGCAGGTGGGCAGTCCCCCCTACACCACTCATGTGGGTTGGTGCACCCCCCACACCCCCCCCCTACTTTAATATTCTACCTCCGAGATCGTACAAACAGACACACGAAGCAAACCCACACTCACACATTACAGTCCCCCAGAAACACACAACCCACTCAGAACACACACTTACAAACACTAAAGCCCCCAGAAACACACTTACACACAGTAACCTATGTGAACCACAACACCAGAAGCACTAACAGTCCCTTAACATCAGGATTTTAAAACTTGTGTTTCTCGTGTTTCGGTACTGTGGTCTTTCGGTCTTTAAGCCTCGGGATTACGCGCATCGGTATGTCAAGCATTCGGTATTTGGTAGGTATCCCCTTTATATGTACCTCCATGGTTGTGTAGATGTTGTTAACCTATCTATATATCTACATATATATGTATATCCCTATATATCGGCATATATCTCTCTCTCTCCCTCTCCCTCTATATATGTTGATATATATATATATATATATATATATATATATATATATATATATATATATATATATATATATATAGCATACACCTTTCATTGGGTACATGGTGGTTTGTCCTGTTTCCACACAATCTTCCCTTTTATGTTTTAACCTGTCAGAATACACAACTGCCGTTTGTACATCTCAGGTAGCTTAATGGTAGGTTATTGTGAAGATTGTGTACATGGTTGTGTCTTCTAATCCTGGCAGTGGTCATTTTACCTCTCAGAGCAGGCTCTGGTAGTGCAAGTGTGAATAACACATATTTCAGTGGTTGTGAGTGGCTTTGCTCGTGATCTGCACGATGTTCAGCAAAGGTTAAACCTGTGTGACGCTTATCCATGTAGTCATGTTTAAGCACCGCTTACCGGCACTTACCAGCACAATAACACACTAACGACTGCTTAAAAGTGCTTTAATCACCCTGCATCCAACATCCCTTCTTCGTGACCTCTAAATGACGTAACAGCCCTTGCAGGTCTTGAAACCGGGACCAGGAACACCACAGTCACTGGCTTTACCACTGAGGCATCTGAGATATGTACAACTTTTATGGTGTTTAGTATGTACAGTGTACTACAGCCGTTCCTCACTACTGCAAACAAATGTGTAAGTCAGTTGGTGTACATATGTATGATACCTGCTAATGTTCATATGTTTGTTGAAGTCAGTGTTGCAATGTGACCTGACAGGGTGTATTATGGATGAGAATGGTTCTTGTTTTGTGTCCTTTTTACATTGTGCCCATACTCCATGTGTACCCCTCCAGTTCACGTAATGAACATACGACACAGACCCTCCTTGATGCATATTCCATTAGCCAGTGGTCCTCCCCTACACCAATCTGCACATACACAGCAAGCATTGCTTCTATGAGGAATTAGGTTAATATTAATAGTTATAATACCAGAGCTGCATGTGTTTTGCGTACACTTCTATCCATTTGGAATGTTTCTGTGTCAAAAAGTGTGTTCATAGATGTATATATATATATATATATATATATATATATATATATATATATATATATATATATATGGCTATAGATGTTACCGTATGTATATATATATATATATAGATATATATATATATATATATATATATATATATATATATATATATATATATATATGTAAATGGATTCCATACATTTGGTCGAATTACACTTAGTCGAAAATGATTCCAGGCATTTCACTTCACTGAAAGCTCACTTGACTGAAAGTTCTCTTGGTCGAAGTTCATTTGGTTGAAAATGGAATATAGCCTCTGCCCCACTGCAGTGCAATCCTGGAGTGAGAATATTAAATAAGGGGGGGGGCACAGCCCCCCACACTATGCCAATAGTTTTTTCTAAAGATATATATTTCAATGCATTAAAATTATGTGGGGGCTATGCCAGCTGTGCCCCCCACACCACCTCTTATTTAATATTCTCACTCCAGGGTTACACTGCAGTGGGGCAGGGGCTATATTCCATTTTCGACCAAGTGAGCTTTCAGTGAAGTGCAATGCCTGGTATCATTTTCGACTAAGTGTAATTCAACCAAATGTATGGAATCCATATTATATATATATATATATATATATATATATATATATATATATATATATATATATATATATATATATATATATATATATATATATATATATATATATATATATATATATATATATATATATATATATATATATATATATATATAGCTATAGATATAGATATATTTAGTATTCATTTGTAACACTTATACATATGTAGAATTATATATGTTGATTCACACATTACAGTACATTACAATGTACTGTGCATATGTACACAAAGTGACTGTCCCATTTGTGGCCTGTACTGTGAAATGCCTGTAGTATAAGGTGTAGTCTAATGACCACTTACCATGTATACAGATTAGATGGCTTAGTGGCAGGTCCCATGACTATGGTGTGCGTGGTCCAGGGTTCAACACCTGCGATGTATTACACATGTTTTACTACAGAAGAAGGCTAATTTAAGCAGTTGTAAGCAGATTTAAAGGTGTTTGTGCGACATTATACCAACAGTTGTACACTGTTAAACAAACTTTAAATCCTACAACCTGTGCACGCAAATATGGCCACTTCTGCTAACTACTCAGGATATATACATTTCAGTGATGTAACATCTCACTATGTGCTTACATAACATTACATTGTCTGTTAACTGTACTCTCCAGCACACATGGGTTATGTGTGTTCCAAATGTTTATTATTCTGTGGAATACTACCTATATATGCAAGCTGTGGTTAAGGTATACTATGTAACATGTAAAACATCTCTGATTTTATTGGGATTTGAACCATGAATGCACGGATATTATGCAAATGCTGTAGCCATTACAATATTGACATTAACGTTACTTCTGCCTATTTCCTATGTCCATGAATCCTATGTGTAAACCTGGCTACGCAACAGGCGGAGCCACCCACACCCAGTGAGCTTCTCGAAATACTGACAACACACATGAATTGAGAGACTATACATTAGCATCCTAACTACATTTAGCATAGCCCCTCACTGACACACTTCAGGGGAAACCTTGATGTTTGACTGGGCAACAGTATATACACCCATGGGATCATGTGTCCTAGAAACATACAGCCAGGGTGTGGGGGAGCCACTCCAGTTTTATAGCTGCAAGACCTGTTGGGGAAATTGAATGCTGTTGGGTTGTCATGTTAACATGCCCTTTTGAGATCACTATGTGCCCCTATCACCCTACAGCACCCCAGTCTTCAACAGCTTCCAGCAACTCTGCCTGGAATAACTTCATTGGCTATGCTTGACAGAGGCTCAGTTACTTCATCAGTGGTGCAGATAAAGCCACCACACTGTAGCTATGCTTCTAAATGCCCTTGGGCAGATAGCCTACTACCTATCTCTGAACCTTTACAGTGCAGGCCATCTCCAACATCATATGTGATTATACAGAGTTTTCTGATCACAATATACAGTGTAAAATCACCATGTAGTCAGATGACAGTTAAGTACAGCAAGAGCATACAGACTACTGATGCATAATCACTCCAAAAGGCTATCTTGGAAGCTAGTCGACTTGTATAGGTTTCAGGCTTTGTATTGCTTACCAGTAGGTTACCTACAGGAAAGATGGGACACAAGCACAGATGGGAAACATGCCTGCAACAATGCCATACCAACTTGCACGTGTCAGCCTAAGGCTTTGGAATACTGGGCAAGGCTATTGGTGCCCTCATGGTGCCATTTTTAGGCAGGTCTCATAGGTGAATCTCACCTCCATGAACTGCACAATAGTGGAATCAATGAGGATTAGGCTACTCAACGCCAGGGGTAGTACTCACAACATGCACGCACTCACAGCACCCCTCAGTATGGACAACATCTACATCTGTTCTGTGACTGGGACCTGTATAAGGCTCCTGTGAGCACACTGGCACTACCAAACTACAACCCATAACACACATTTCAGCCACTGAACTTGGACTAGCACAGACATGGAGGGGGTGTATCCATATTCATCGGGGATGCCTACACCTCCAAGTTAGTGGGGCAGCATGATACTTCTGTGATCATCCATGTGCAGCTAACATCAGCCACGACTGCAATGCAAACTGTGAGCTGCTACAGATAACCCTCCATGACCCAGGAGCACCACTACAACTATCTGAAGACAGTGGCAAACATGACATTCCTACCAGACACCCTGTTATTGGTCAATGTCGGCTACACTACACTTAACTGGATAACGTATTCGAGTATTTACTTCCAGGCCCAGCACTTCTTGGGATTTATCACCTCATATGACTTGTATTAGTTGGTAGATGACTAACGAGAGGTGAAATCATACTAGAAGTGGTAATCACTGACATGTGCAACAGGTGCACTACAGCAGAGGTAAACCAGTCACTGTTTACATCTGACCATGAACTATTCATTGATGATTTCCACTCCCAACCATCTCCCCCACCCAAGGAACACACAGTGAATACCTTTCCTACAGCTAAATTCACAGCACTAATGACAGAGGTGGGAGGGTTCACAGCCCCCACACTCGGGGATGACACTGCTCAAGATACAGACAGAATTACAAATGCACTCTATAAGCACCTACAAAGATGTATGGGTCATGCCATCAATGGTAAACCAGGACTCGCTACTCCTACACAAGGACACCAGTCTGCTGAACCCCTGCAATATACATGCTATAAAACAGAAGTAGGACAGTAGTCCAGAACAATAGCAAATCCCAAGACATGCAGACATCCGTGACCAGTATTAGCAAGACACTTATATTACTCATGTATTCATCCAAGACTGATATCCACAAGTAAATAGGCATGGATTTGGAAGATGACCACAAAGGCTTCTTTGGCTATGTCAAGGATCTAAGCAGTAATACACAGATGTGCACTGTGCTGGTGCAATATTGCACTGAATATACTGACCCTACTGATATCACCAACACACTTGATGATACATTCGGTGCAAGCTTCACCCCCTACAGGGCCCACAACAATACCCAAAACATACAGTATCTCAGACATCTGAGACATACAGGTGGAAATGGCCCTTTCAAACGGCATGACAGAGCATCAATGGAGGCAGATTGTGTCCCAGACTGCATCCTGCAGACACTACAAGTCAAAATGACCCCACGCCTAATATAGCAATTCAACATCAGCCTCTACACAGGCTACATGCCCATTCATTGGCACATGGCAACAGCTATTCCACTCCACCAAGGTGGTGACACAACTGACCATGGTAACTACCACCCCATAAGCCTGAATAGCCTGATCTGCATGGCTGTGTAGCGCATCCTCATGGCACTCATTAACATAGACAATGGTAACCTCCAGACACTTGACCCAACCCAGGTCAGCTTGACTGAGTGCAGATCATGCCTACTGAACCTGTTTGACATATTACAGTCACCTAGATTTTAGGTGTGGGTTGTGGAAGTTCACACATACTACCTGGACCTCACCAAGGGTTTTGACACTATTCCCCATTCAGGTACTATTTCTAAACTCACCAGCCAGTACATACACCCATACATCACAGGTTGGTTTGCCAACAGGCTTACACACAGAACCCACATGGTAAGCCTAGCAGCCTCTAGGTCCAACTCTTGACTAGTCACAACTGGTGTCCCACAGGACTCAGTCCAGGGGCCCCTACTGTTTGCCATATACTTCTCAGAGGTATGGGTTAACACAGGTGGACTACAGCAGACCGTGTTTGGTGATTACTGCAAACTGGGAGCCATAACTGACAGTCCAGCTATCACAGATGTCCTTCAAGGGGCCTTACATAGACCAACTCAGGGTGTCAGAGTCATGGCCTTCAGCTAAAGGCCACATACTGCATGGCCATTCCATTTTAGGAAACTACACACACACACATATTAACACATGAGTGGCAGACACTATAATTCAGATGACGTAATGGGTATGTGGGGACTATATTAGATAGTAATCTCTCCTTTGACAATCATATCTGCAAAGTAGTTAGGACATCCGTCTATGTAGACCATCTGATTGCTTAAGGGTTCACATCTAAACAGACTGAGGTTATTGTGCCCCTTTACACATCACTCATCAATCCCATCACCGAGCATGATTACCCATTTTGGATGTACCTCAGAAGACACATCCAGCAGCTGGATGGGCCACGAACATACCTAACCAAGAGGAATAATGCCCTCAGACATGTGTCCTATGCTGCCAGACTGCATAAACTCTTGCATTACTCAGTGACATCTCACTTACTCAGAGATGATATTTGCTGGCCAACAAAGCCGTGTCCAAGTCAAGCTTAATGGATATGCTCCACCTATGGGAATCCATGTCGAAGTGAGCCACACACTGTAATGAGCTACACCTTGCCGCACCCATAACTGGAAGATGCTGGAGTGACAGATTCCTGTCATGGGTACTCCCCATGCTTTGGAACTACATCCCTGATTACATTATATGGAGCCCCTCACTAACACTCCAGGGAATCCTTGCAGAGTGGGTGGGGAACAGTGGATACACCCCAGAGATCCCACAATTGGCTCTGCTCCACAGAGGGACAGTTAGTTAATCAATGGGGTGGCAACAGCAGACACATTTTGGCTAGGCTTATGAATGGTCTCGGCCAGTTAGGCAAGTACCTACCTATGTACCTATGAACCTATACATACAGTATTGACACATGCTGATAGCTTAATTTACTGTTCAGGTATTGACTTACCTTGTGCCAATGGCAGTTGTGTGTACAATAGTTGAGGGCTGCCTATGTAGGATGCACACAGTAGACCACCTATACATGACAATTTACAGGTGGTCGTGTGTGTGTGCCATCCATGTTTACTGTGTGTGCAGGTGGGGAAGGGTGTCAGTCCGTAGGTGCCTACACTGTCAGTGTGTGTGCTATACGTTCCCTCTTTGCTAAGGCATGGGCATACTGGACGCAGTTCTATCTGCCTACTGGGGCTGGCACAGGGTGTTCATGGTCTGATTCCCTCTGTGCTTGTGGGGCCTTTGGCAATGGTGGTGAGCTGTGAGGGCCTTCACCATTCTGTCCCTGCTACAGCTGTTTCTGCAGGATCATATTGTGTAGCATGGCACATACTATGAAGATGTGGGCACACATGCCTGGAGAGTACTGCAAGGCTCCACCAGATATGTCCAAGCAACGGAACCGTGATTTCAGCATCCCAAACACATGCTCTATGATGATTCTGGTTTGTGCGTGTGCCTCATTATGCTGTTTTTGCATGGGTGCGTGTGCATTTTTGATGGGAGTCATCATCCACGGTTCCAGTGTATAATCAGCATCCCCCACCAGGTGGCCATATGGGATGTCCCCCCTGGCAAATGCCTGATACAGCTGTAAGGCATGCCAGATGTGGGAGTCATGATAGCTTCCAGGGCTGCCAGCACACACATCCATGATAATGCCCTGGGCATTGCACATGACTTGGCAGTTGATGGAGGGTTATCCCTTGTGGTTTATGTATTGCCTACCTTGCTCACCGGGTGGTGACTTGATGTGTATGTGCATGCAGTCTATTGCACCCAGTACCTCCGGGTAGTCTGCTACATGGCGGAAGAGACACATATTGCTGGCCAAGTCCTCCTGCATTTGGGGGAAGTATACGTGCTCATTGGCATGTGGTAACATGGCATCCGAGAACTGGTGGAATACCCTGGATGCTGATACCTGTGAGATCCCCATGATATCCCCAGCTGGCCTTTGAAAGATACCTGTGGCTAGTGTTCTCAAGCTTACACATACCTTTGTGTCCACTGGGATGGGTTCCCCTCTGTTATTTCTGGCTCTGAGGCATGGCCGGCACAGCTCATCAAGTTGCTGTATGGTGTCCCTTTCCACCCTTTAATGCTCTACTATCTCCAGATCATGTAGCCCCTGACAGGTTACCCTGGGTCTGAACACTCTTCTCCTCCTCCGGTGCCTGAGATGGTTGTCAGCATCATCCTCCACACCGCCTTCAGTCTCCAGCACATGCTGGTGAATCAAAGCTATGACAGCCCTTAACATGTACATATTAAAAGTTCCTTGTCTGTATACACCAATGGTGCAGAGTGTCTGGGAATACACAAGTGTGTGTGAGGTGCTTTCACACTTTATACTATTGTGCTATGGATGCTGCTGGTGTAATTGGGTGTGTATGTGCAATTTCAGCTGCAGGGTATCTTAATTATGGGTTTTACAGCAGGTACTGCTGTTGTGGGGCCTTTGGTATTGAATTATGCTTGGCTGCTGTGATTCATCTATTGCCCTTTACTTCACTTTTCAACCCAATTCCCCTCCCATTGCCAGGCATGCATCCAGCTGCCAGCTTTCTTGTTTTGTAGTTTCCCAACCCAGGATTGTGTTGCGAAGTGTGTTATGTAGCTGATCTACTGCAAGTTTGCTTTGTTCTGCTGTGACAGTTCTCTTTTCTTTGCAGTACAGCACCTCCCCTTTCCTATTCTGCAGGTAGCTGCTAGCAGCCTTGTTAGCTGTTGTCAATGGCCCAATGTGGGTTCCTAGGTGTTAATTACTCATTTGTACTCCAATTACCATGCTGCAGCATTTCCTTATTTTCTTCCCGTATCCTTCCTGTTTCAGCTCTGGTGCACACTGCGCACAGCCGTTTACCGGGTTTTGAGCTCGTTTTCATCCATGCTCACATGCACATTTGGTTACCTTGTGTGCTCTCAGCTAAGCAAAGCTATGGCTACTTCAACACAACCATATCCTGCAGCTTTGCTTAGCAACAGGGAAACCGGATTAGCAATGCACCAATGTGCTTACAGCTAAGGTGGTGCACCCCTCTCTTGATGTCATCTTTATCTCCAGGCCAACCTCAGTGTTGTGCCACTATGCTGTGAGGTACATTCTTACGCCGGTGGGGATTTTGTGATTCAGTATTACTTGTCTCATTTGCATGGCATTGCCTACTAATTCCTAGTTAACCATGCAGAATACTGTCACAGCCCCTTAGCAACCCTTGCGCCATGGTGTGGTGTAGCATGCGTGCCATTGACTATTATGGGGAATTCATGAAATGTGTTACATTGCAGTTTTGTTACATATAAATAAATTTTCATTGTGATCCCATTTGCGCACCGATGCCCTGCGATTTTACTTTGCGTTAGTGTGGGCATGACATTAAATGTTCTTTTTTATATGTTGTGCATATTTTTTATGCCAATGGCTGTATATTTAGCCATTGGCATATATTAACAGTATAATACATGAGTTTGGTCCGCTGTCATGGCTCCGATTTCATGTTTGAAAAATGTAAACCGTTTTTTTCGGTTTACATTTCTGCATGCTTACACTACGCTTGCACCACTTCCTAAATCGCTATATACCTTCATTTGCATGCTAAACTGCTGCGCATGGGGTAATTAGCATACATGTGCTGGGAGCTGTGCAGGCATGGCGTACGCTGGTAGTGCACATGGAAACAGCTCATACCTGAATCGCTCGGCGGCCATATTTGGTGTTAGATCACCGACGCTACACCTGCGCCTGGCGCAAGCTTCATGAATCCTGGGGAATATGTAGAACTCAAAGCATGGGCTATGACATAAAAACTGAGTTACCTTAAGCATATAGAAAAGATTCAAGAAAACAATATCTTTTAGGAAAAATAAAAGGTGCAGAGAAGAAACAGAAATACTCTGAAGGTATGTGGGAGGAGCATAGTTCAAGGAAACATACAGTGTTTCAGCAGTACTGGCTGTGATTCGGTCATTTAAATTTCTGTCCCTCACCTCTATGTGTTGGAGTTCAATTTCACCTCCAGCACCTGTGTAGAGAGTATGTTTTGCCTGTATTTGCAATTGTTTTGTCTGGGTACTTCAATTTCATCCCAGAAATAAGCTGGTGCTGATTTTATTAAATTGTCCTTATGTTACATTATCCCTTTTTCCTTATGGCTTAGGCCAAGGGTAACATATAGTTGAGAAAGTAAAGTTAATTTAATTGGTTAACAGATAAGTATTATATGAGTAGAAAAAGTGAGAGATAGCAAACAAGAGAGAGAGAGAGAGAGAAAGAGTTGCATGCTGAGAAAGGAATTTTTGCCTTAGGAACTGACATAACAGAATTACTTGGAAAGAGTTTAGTGCATTTTGTGGAAATATCCATCTGTATATTAAGGCAGATACAAGCAGATGAAATAGTTATACTGTATTCTTTGGAAGAAGACATAATGCAGCCATGTCTTACAGAGGAGACAACTGATTTAAAAACAGTGGGAGAACTCAAGAATATAAGAGACAGGTATAACACGGTGTTAGTGACATAGAGAAGAATGCAGGCTACTCATTAGCTGTCACCTTTGCAAAAGTGCTTGTAGACTGACAAGCAGCCTTTAGTTGCCATGGAAATCTCCATCTGTGTCCTTATAGCTTCCATGATGAGTGAGATTCCCAAAGATTGAAAATATGTGCGCTCATCACCATAGAAAGCATTTACTAGTATGGTATGTTTTTTGCAGGGTCCCATGCTTTGGATATATTTGTAAATAGGGAAATAACTCAGGATGTCAGCTTTATTATCACCTTTCTGTCACTTGAAGGTTATAATAAGTAGCTAGAATGGCAACTTTAGAAAAAAAAGAATGATTTGTCTTGCTTTCTCTGTTTATAATTATTTTTCTTGCTTTCTCTGTTTCTCTTTCTATCTAGGTCTTTTAAGACTAGCCTATGGTAGTTTTGACAGTTATTCCTCTGTCTGCAACTTTCAGCTTTTTATTGTTTTTTTTAGTGACCATTTAGTTATGTCTCAGTAAGCTATAAGTCCATTATGTCTTGCAGTATTACATAACACCACCAGGATTTGACAGTGTGATTCATAAAACTCTTATCTTGTAGGTTCTAGTGTAGCTTAATAAGTTATAAAGAATGTATGCATTAATGCTCCTTAAAGCATGACATAGTGGAACAAATGTTTTGTTATGCATTGGCATACTGTGCCTGCTGCCGGCTTAGACGAAGATAAGCAGCTCTAGTAATACTATGCATAAATCACTGTCATTTGGCACCAGCTATAACTGACGATAGTCCTGTGCCAGGCCCAAGTTCCAGTCTTTCTCCATGTTACATAGTATGGTGTGGGGGGGTTACGTATGTGTTCTTATTTTGTCTGCCTCCCCTGCTGAGCATAAAGGTCAGAAAGTCTTGCCTTTGCCTGGATAGTGCATACGCAATTTTTTGTGATGCTGACCTTGTGTGGTTCGGATTACATTAAAATGAGCTATATAAGCACTATACCCATTAAGTCACACATAACATAGCTTTCAAGAGTGATTCAACACAGTGCTGTCAGTGTTACTAAAAAAAGAAGGTACCTTCAGGAATGCAATACAATTCATTTGAGAAAGTGAGAAGCAGTGAACCTGGACATGAGCAGTTTATGTCTTTCTTTACACAGGATAAGAAAGGGAGGCTGACCCTGAACATGAGCTATTTTTGGTTTCACTACTGTAGATGGAAGAGGTATATATTCTTCATTAGAAGGATCAAAGTGTGACTTTGGACTTGAACACTATATTTTTCATTATAAGAGAAATTGTGGTGAATTATTGAGATGAACTTCTCGAAGGGCAAACTACACCTTTCAAATAGCAAAATGCAGAACCACTTTTAAATCAAGGTTTATCACCAAACATATTTTTAAATCATGGAACAGACTGCCATTACAAGTAAGGAAATATAACTTACAGCAATCAGTCAAGAAGTCTTTAGATACTTGGTTTGGTTTGAATGTCTACTCTCTGACCTTGGAGCCTGGGTTATGATGGTCATTGACCATTACACAGTTTACCATAAACTATGAAACTATGAAAATATACAGGATGCGGTGGCATAGTGTACACTGCCAACACTGTATTTAGAAATAGATTGGGGTGGGGACTGAACAATGAACAGTGTAGCTTTCCAAGGGAATGTTTTTGGGAGGGTGTGCTCTCACAAATGATCACTTTATTAACATCATATGGGGAGGGTTGACCATAGGCATGAACATCATTTACATTGGGGGCAAAGGATTTATACACCAACTGCTTAACCAGGAGAAATGTGCATGTTCATAGGTTCATAGGTAGGTACTAGGCTATTGACCCAAGGGCCTACGTAAGCCTAGCCAACAAGGTTACCTGGCTTATGCCACCCAAGAAAGTTATTTTCCTGTGCCACTGTCGAGCAGAGACACAGAAGTGATCCCTGGGGTGTATTTCCTATTAACCATCCCCTCATCAAGATTTTTCTTGAAGAGTGCTAATGAAGAACTTTGCTTGACATAGATGGGTAGCCTGTTCCAGAGTATGGGAAGTCTCTGGGACAGGAATCTATACCTCCAGCATGTCCTGTTTATTGTGGGGACAAGGTTTAGGTCCCTAGAGTGTATAGCTCAGAGGGATTGGGATTTCTTTATGTGTAGCATGCCCAACAGTTCTGGGTTTGACATAGCTTTATGTTAGGCAGAGATAACCTCAGAGTAGGCGATATGCTACGGAGTAAAGCTGGAGTTTTTTGAGGCAGTCAGTGTAGGGCATTTGTTTGAGGTCAGTAATCCTCTTTGTGAGGTACTTCTGTGGCCTTTTTCAGCTGCTGCAGATGTCTTGTGAGGTACATTCCAAAATGGTCATTGTACTCTATAATGGGTCTAATGAGTGTCGAGTAGAGGGGAACAATTACCTCTTTTTTCCTGGATGAAAACCCTTTTATGATGAGGTGTGCCACGTAGAAGAACTTCCTGACTACTGTGGCGATGTGACTATCAAAAGAGAGACTGCTGTACACCTGGGTCCCAAAGTCTCTTATCACACATTCAGTGTTAAGTAGATTGCTGCCTATGTGGTAGTTCATGGGTACAGAGTTTTTACCAAAGGGGATGACAATGCACTTTTTGGCATTGAGTTTGAGGCCATGGCTCTGACACCAGGCATCTGTTTCAGCAAGGCCCTTCTGTAGGATGTCCACATCATTTGGGGACTTGACTATGGCTCCTAGTTTGCAGTCATCTGTGAACTTCATTAGCCAGAGGCCTTCTGTGTTAGCCTGTACTTCAGAGAAGTAGATAGCAAACAGGAGAGGTCCCAGGATGGAACCATGTGGTACTCCATTTGTCACTGCTTTGAGGTCGATTTGGAGTCTGCAACCTTTACAGTGTGGGTTCTGTCAGTGAGCCAGTTGGCAACCCATCTTGTGATGTAGGGATTTATACCTAGTTCAGTGAGTTTAGCTATAATTCCAGAATGGGGGATGGTGTTGAAAACCTTGGCGAGGTCAAGATAGGCTGTGTGAACCACCTTACATTCATCTACAGCTTTGTTGACTACCTCAAAGAAGTCAATCAGGTTCAGGAGGCATGATCTGCCTTTCACAAACCTGAACTGGGTGGGATCCGGAGTTTGGAGGTTACCAATGTCTTTTTCATGAGTTCCATGATGATACGTTCTATGGCCTTGCAGACCAGGCTCGTCAGGCTAATAGGTTGATAGTTCCCAGGATGAGTGGTGGCTCCCCCTTTGTGGAGTGGGATAATTATTGCTGTGCACGATTCAGTGGGCACAAAGCCTGATGCAAGGCTATTATTGAACATGGTGCTTAAGTGGGGAGCCAGTTTGTTCTGAAGTTCATGAAAAACGCAGCCTGGGATGTTGTCCGGTCGCATGGATGCTGTGTTTTTGGCTTTAGAGAGTGCAGCTTTTACCTGCGTAGTTGTGATTACAGGGACTCTGCATTCTTCCTGTATAGATATGGGCCCTTTAGGGGGGGGGGTAAAGTTAGCACTGAACCTATCTGCCAGGATGTTGGCAATATCAGTTGGTTCTGTAATTTTTGTGCCTTTGTGATGTAACTCAGAGCAGATCTGGGTGTTGCCATCGAGGTTCTTGACATAGCTATAGAATGCTTTGTGGTTGTCCTTAGAATAAGTGGCAATTTTGTTTTTGTAGCTAGCTTTGGAGGATCTTATAAGTGGATCTGAGCTTCTTACTGAGGCTGACCAGGGAACTCCTCCACTCATGGGATTTTACCCACTTTTGCAACAGTTTCTTCCTTCTGTTGTACAGTTTGTTTATGGCAGGGGACCACCAGATTGGCTTCCTTTTTTTGGAGGATAGCGTCTTGGTTCTGTTTGGGATAGCACGATCCATGCACTCGTGTAAGTGCTTATAGAGTACATTTGTGTAGGATTCAGCAGTTGTAACTGTATTGTCCATCTGCATGGGTGTCATGAAGTTCATCACTTCTGTCTTAAGAAGCATGAAGTTGGCTTTGGAGAAATTTTTTACTGTGGTTTCCTTAATGGGGGGTGGGGGCGTGGATATCAAGGGTAATTAGCTTATGGTCGGATCGGACCAACGAGGAGTTGACTTCAGGTGTGGAACACCGATCACTCATGTTGGTAATGACTAGGTCTAGGATATTGTTGCCCCTGGTGGGGGTGTGGATAAGTTGATCCAGGGCAGTGGAGTTTATGATTTCTAGAAAGCTTTGAGCTAAGGAGTTGGTACATGAGTAGTTTTCCCAGTTAATGATGGGGTAGTTGAAGTTGCCCATTATTAGGGTGTTTGGTTGAACTCTAATATTTTCCAGTACATCAAGAAAAGAGGAGTGGGAATCCTGGGGCATGGTGGGGGATCTGTAGCAAGCTGCAATTTGGATTGCAGTTTTGCTCAGAGTTAGTTGTACTTGGATAACCTTGGATGCATTATGCTGAGTAACTAGCCTGGAGGTGTGGATATCCTTAATGAATATGGACACACCTCCGCCTTTGGTGTTTCGGTCCAGGTTATATGGCCGAAAAGTGTGGTATGAGTTATAGCCTGGTAGTGCAGGGGTGCTCTCTGGAGCCTTGAACCAGGTCTCAGTCACTGTATAGATATCGATGTTCTCCATTTTAAGGAGTGCCTCGAGTGAGTACATTTTGAGATTTAGACTTCTAGCATTGAGTAACATTGCCCTCAGTTTTTGCTTGCCTGTTCTTGTTACAGTGGTAAATTTGTTATTTGAACCTTGCCTAAAAAAGGCACTATAGGGGCAGCAAGAGACTTAGCCAGTATCCGGAATCCCAGGGGCGACAGGTGCAGGCCATCTGTGGCAAAGCATCGTGGACTGTCGACCATGTCATCCCAAGCAGACAGATACTGGATCCCCTTTAGAATGACAACAGAAGCGTAGGCAATTGTTGAAGTCAATCATTTTGTCCTTGTACTGCGGTATCATTCGGGGCGATGGCAGAATGCTACTCAGGGCTAGGGTCATACCTGCCTGGGCTACAAGATCGGGAGAGCTCTTCCATGTCTCTTTTCATGTAGTCCAGGGAGGTACGTCTCAGGTCATTCACATCAACACGGACAATGACAGAGTCATATTTGTACTTGTGGAGTGACCTGAGTGCGTGGGTTATGTGGCGGATCCTGGCACCTGACAGGCATCGGACGGTAACCTTCTCCTTGTTTAGCCTGGTGAGTGGGACATCAGTGTGCCTGACTATAGAGTCAGCTATGACTAGTGTGTTGGGTACATTGTTTTGCTTTATTGGCTGTGGTTGAGTGGCACACTGAGTCTGTGGGCTATGTGTCATTTGGGTTGTGTTGGGGGATGGAGGTTGCTTGCGTTTCTGCTTTGGAGGTCTCTGTTGCTTAGACAGATTATTATTGAGAGCCTCTGCAAATGTTTTTGTGTTACTATGTGTGGATTTTGGTGGTGTAGATTTAGTGAGACTATGTGATGAGTGTGCAAATGTTTACATTCTCCTCATGACTGCCAAGTTCAGTCTTGGCTGGAGAGAGCTTTACCTCCAGTTTGGCTAGATAAGTGCATTTCTCACAGGTTGTAGTGTTGGGTGGTTGGAGGAGAGGGTTGTCTGTGTACATGAGGCAATGTCTACATTGCATCAAGATGCCCAGATTCATCAGATAGACAGGAAAGAACACTGGGAGCTGACCCTTGGACATGCCTGAATAAAAATCTATTTTCCTCTAGATAACTGAGGAATGTGAGTACAAGAGCTGTTTTCTCTAAGCAAGTGAGGAAAGTAAGTACCAAAACTGTTTTCCTCTAGGTAATGAGGAAGATTGAGTGCTATAGTAATTAGTAGCTTATTTAGTGCTTACAAGTTCTGAACAAGTGCTGAACATGAATAAGCAAACTTAAGTGCTAAAACTAAGAATCTGTATCTGCACTAGATGAGTTACAGGACAGAAACAAGTGCAAATGCAAGCTTTCAAATCAGAAAGTTGAGAGAGATGGAAGAGATTGCCCAAACAGCCAATAACTACAATTTCTAGGCCAGAACCACTCCTTATGTGGTAGACAGGTTACCTAGTGCTTACCACTCCCACTGATAAGCTAGAAGGCTTCCCTCCAACACAGAAAGGCTTGGGGGCTCAAAAGCTTACATACAGTTCTGGATACAGCAAATCTGTATCTGCAACACTAGTTACAGGAAAGGTAGGAAACAGGCTTACAGTTTTTTTGTTTTTTTTTTCAGAAAAGCATCAAAAACATTAATAAAAACAATTCACATGCAGTGCAAGCTAGCACACTTGAGTAAGTAGCAATTTTAGACCAAACACAGTTTAAAAAATTCAATTAAATTAAAAAGAACTAAAAGCAAGTGCAGAAATAGTTTATTAGGTATAATGTGGTAAAGATGGGACTAGGGGAGTGTCCCAGCTCAAATCTACAGTGGGATGGGCAACTGCAAAAGCCACCAAATTTAAACTACAAGCCAAAAATAGGGCAGGTGGGACAAATAGTTTCAACAGAGATCTAAGCAACAACTAACAGTACAAACTCTAAAACCAAAAAAATATACTCAGCTCTGTATATTTGCAGATCAGCCACTCTGAACAGGGAGACAACAGTTTCAACAGAGATCTAAGCAACAATTAACAAACTCTATAACCCAAAAAATATACTCAGCTCTGTATATTCACAGATAGTCTGGAAGGCAGTCTGTCAGAACACAGGTTAATTGCTTTTGCAACATTATGCATAATACATCTCAATGTATGGTTTAACTGGAGAATCCATTTGAAACACATATTAGAAGTGTCATTATTCCTCTAGTATTACCTAGTACTGAATGCACTTTATAGGCTGCTATTTGCACATGATAAAGTCCATGACAGATCTAGGCCATGTGGCACAGGTTGAACAATGTGAAGTTCCTATCTTTTGGGAGTCCTACCCTTCCTCTCTCATACACTACTACATGTGCAACATCATGATATTGCATAACTTCATTGCTTGCAACATTATGCATAATACATCTCACTGTATGTTTTAACTGGAGAAGTTGTCATTATTCCTCTAGTATTACCTAGTACTGAATGCACTTTATAGACTGCTATTTGCACATGATAAAGTCCATGACAGATCTAGGCCATGTGGCACAGGTTGAACAATGCAAAGTTTCTATCTTTTGGGAGTCCTACCCTTCCTCTCTCATACCCTACTACATGTGCAGCACCATGATATTGCATAACCTCATTGGAATATCTAAGCTTGCAGTCAATTTACAAAGTCATACTTCAGACTGATTTGAAGATTGTATCTAGTTATAATTCAGAATATAAAATTGTAACAGAAACATTATAAATTATAATAGCTTTTCAAGTTCATTCATTCTGCTGATGAGTGCTCATAACATTTACAGTTTCCAGTATTTTATTATAAAGCCTTCAACATAATCATTTCTCGAGATAATATCACATGTAAAATAACAAGCATATTCTACTAGAAAAATATTTTAGTTCCTGAAAAGCATAAGCTGTCTTTGGCAGAGGAACTGTTTTATATCAAAACAGAGTTTAAATTATATAGTTGTGTTAACTTGAATAATTGACTGAAACACTAAAATAACCAAAAGTAAAAGAAATATGTGTCTGTTTTATGTATGTTGATGTCATATCTCTCAGCTGTCTAGAATTTTGCAACATGTTCATATTTTTGCTTCATATTTTTTTATCTACTCCTCATACAATCTGTGGATTTCTGGCAAATCATTGAGGGATTAAGAAACTAAATAATGACAGACATTTGAAATTCAGACTTCATATCCTTCAGAAAATGCATGTTAATACAAAACCCTTATTCTAGCAATGTTTTAAGTTTAAAAGTTTAAAAGAGCAATATTTAAAATTCATCCCTGATTTTGGTCCTTTGTCTCCCCCCTCCATTATTTTTACCTTTATCCAGAATTCTTGTGCTAGGAGTTTGAGAGGTATGGCTGGTGTATGTCCATGGCACAGACCATGGTTCCACTATGAAATGCCGATTACTTCAACAGACAAAAAAAAACAAACAAAAAAAAAGCATCCCTTAAAACCAAAAGGGTGAAAAACTCTGTTTTTCTTGTTTTTCTTTTTTTTTTTTTTGCAGTGGGGTCAGCCCCCCTACATTCCCAATGTGGGTGGGGGGGGGCATGATCCTCCATAACCTGAACTTTAATATATAAATTCTGAGGTCGCACCAATTCGAAGAAGGGAGAAATCTCCCTAGAAAGAAAATCACTGTTGGGTGCACAATTAGAAATCACACGGTCAATGATTACCTATGCAGAAAAGCTTTTGGCATTATACCATTTAATGTTTTTTCCTATGAGCTATTGAAGCTTGAGGAATTTCTCCTTGAGATTGTGTAGAGAAGCCCACAGACCACACAACATCAGACTACCTGCCACTAAATAGTCTGGCCAAAGCATCATAACATGAATACGAATCTGGCAGAATAAATATCCCTTGTGTCTTCATGCCTTATTATTTATATATATATATATATATATATATATATATATATATATATATATATATATATATATATATATATATATATATATATATATATATATATATATATAATGGTAACAGAAGAAGACATGCTAGCTTTTAGCATATCCTGCTCTCTTCCTGGTTTGGGTATGCACATTATCATCTTTAGGATGGGTAGGTTGATTGGCACAAATTTGTTCAAGCCATTCTTGAAGTTCATACCAAGAAGATTGCTATCATTTTTACAGATTAGAGTAAGGAATTCAAAGAAATGCAATGCCAGGACAATTTCTGGTAATAGTATGGTATTGGAAATAAAACGGCAGTTACAGGTTTACTGCATTGTATAAAATGTATGTAAAACTAAAATGGATCAGACTTCATTGCATCATGCTACTTTAGGCAAAGGCAAAATGCTTTATTCAAATTGCATGAATATTTTCAGGAGCTCAAAAAAAAAAAAAAAGAAAACTTGAGAGAGCATACAGTTCTCTGAATTTGCTATTTTATACATGAGCACATTTAAATGCAGTTATGCTTTAAAACAGGTTTAGAGTAGAGACAGAAATGTCTGCTGACTAACATCATATGTTTTATCATGAGGCTTTCAAACTTTCCATGATATTAAAGGCATACAACTAAAAATGAAGTATGCATTTACAAAATAAAAAAATGCCCAGCTGAGAGTCTAAAAGTTTGCTTACTTAAGCATCTGTCAAATCTGGGACTTTCTGACAAGAGAGAGAGAGAGAGTGAAGTAAGGTTTGTTGCATCCTATTTTTCAAAATATTCATATACTATATGGAGATTCATTTTAACCCTTTCAGAGAGAATTGTTTGTGAAGAACTGCTGGAGGTATATTGCTAGTTCAGTTTCTAATGGACATTTTACAAGTGTACTGCAATGATTGTGCAGTATGGTTTGTCACTTCATAACTAAAGCAAACATTTCATTAAAACACAGCCTGGGAGGATGCAATTAAGTAAGGTTTTTGTTCTAATGTACTACTTTCTTTTGTCTGGCAAGACTGTGTTGATTAAGAAAAGTCATAGAATGTTCAACCTGAAATATGTTACACAGATTTATTACACGCTCATACCTCTGGGTATCTATTCATACCATTAGGATAAATATAAATACTTACATCTATTAAAAGACAGCATATACTTTTGTATTAGTCGTGTACTTATTTTTATGGTAGTTGAGTAATCCTACACATACAGATTACTAGACAGGTAACAAAGTCAAGGAAAGCTTTTGAGAAAATATTACTTTTTAATTTACAGATTTTCTTTGTTATTTCCCTAGACACTTACATGGGACCTTACATCTTAAATGGATCCCATTTGATTGGTGCACTTTTATTTTGCAGGAGACTTTCTCAAATGAAAGTAGAGTTCTGCTTAATTTTATTACATTACATTTTTAGCTTTTTGCTCTGAATTTAAATTATATTGAATTAGTAATGCCAAGCAGAAAAAAAATATCATGCTTGTGTATGGTTAGCCATCTGTGGCCTGTGAATTTTATATCAGTTTATTTGATTCATGAGGTGTTTTGCAGATTTGTTCCCAGCATCTGTAGAAGTGCTGAATTTAAGATGTTTTGTGGTACTTCACTGAGAAAAGGTTCTGAATGTCTATGCCTTTGTTTGTAGTTGTTGTGAATAATGACATTTATTTCCCACTTCTTGCATATCCATAAAACTCTATACCATGCATTGCTGGCATTTGGTATTAGCTTTCGTATTACAGATAATGGCAGATTAAGCAAAAAGAAAAAAAAAATAACCAACACATGTTGAAAATATAAAAATACTCAACGCATACAGTTTGGTTTGATGCTTGTTAGTTTGCGGCATTAAAAAAAAAGTGGGAAAT
This sequence comes from Protopterus annectens, assembly GCF_019279795.1. NCBI lineage: Eukaryota > Metazoa > Chordata > Ceratodontiformes > Protopteridae > Protopterus > Protopterus annectens. Next base: position 82,271,084 of record NC_056736.1, on the reverse strand, counting down.
TTGCAGAATTTAAAGCTGGCAGACAAGAGTGTTATGAAAATCATGATCTTTCTTGTGATGTGCACTCCAAATAACTTCAAAGTCAACAAGTGGTTAACAACATGCCCTTTAACATGCAAATACCAGAACTTCCTGAAACATTTCTGCATGCTTTGTACCACTGTTAAAACTTGTGCTATATGCATCAGCTGGGTGTGCAGAGTGGGTTTTATCTCCTTCTCACTGGCTTTAAGGTAGATACAAGACAGAAAATATGCTGCATGTTACTGTAGCATGTACAATAAACAGAATGGTGCAGATAAAAACAATGGTAAACTGAGGAGGGATTCAATAGGCTGGAAGAGGAAAAGAACAAACATTTGTACATGTAAACCCAGTTCATTCTCAAATAATCTGTGTTTATTCTGTTTATTACTCTGCTGATTTATTTATGTATTTATTTATTTATTGGCTGTGTTAATGGGTAGAGCACTTATCACCACAGACCAATTTCAGTCTCAGTCTACGGAGCGCATTAAGAGTTGTGAACATTAAAGTAAATACAAAACAATGAAATGCAGTAAGATTATAAGGCTGTATATACTTTTCTGATTCAGTAGAACATATCAGAGAAGAGTCGGTGAAAAAACAGAAAAGACAAAAGCAAAAAAGTTGAAATTCTTGAAGTGTTTGCTGTGAGGTAAAGGATGTAGAAGGAACTATAAAGGAGTAGCTGCATTATTCTTTCATAACTCTAAGGATGCACTGGATAAAGTGGAATCTTTGTTGGGAAGATAGTAGGAGTTAGGCTATATAACCAAAGGGAAGGCAATTTGTGTTTGTCTGCTAGAAAAGATGCATTTTTAGTTGGGCATAGAATCTGGCATATGTGGTAATAGCTTTGATTTCCACAGTTTTGTGATCCAGATTGGAGAAGCTGAGGTTAGAGCAAGAAAGTCTGATTTGCGGGGTTGTAATACAGGACTGTGTGGACTTGACCAGTGAGGCTGAGGTTGTAGGATAGCATTCTTTAGGAGAGTTTAGTACATAAGAGAGCTCAGGTGTTTGATTGCAAAAGTTTAAATTATTAGAAAGCAATAGAGAGTCTGTTCTTTGTTTGACTGGATATTCATTTTTTTTACTAATAGTTTGGCAACAATGTTCTTGTCTTGGAGAAAGGATGATAAATATACATATATTATAGGAAATGGGTTGAATTTTCTTGTGTTCATTTTTAGCAGTTGAAGCAATTAGGGGATAGGCCATAATCAAACTGGGGCACTTGGATACCTATACCTATTACTGACTTTGCTGAGTAGGAGATAAAGTGGGAGATTTATCTGGACTAAAACAAGAGGTAGCTTATTTTTTTTTTCTTCTTTTTGCAAGGTAGTGGTGAAAGTTCATGGATGTGCCTAGCCACATTCCTTGTTATTTAAATGAGGATGCATTTTTGATCGAATTGTCCTGGTCACTGATTTGCAGTGAGCAGGAGACTTTAAGATAATCTTGTTTAGAGTAAAAGATCCACAATGTTAAAACACATAAAATCAAATAATCCAACAAAAATGTCACAGGATACCTTCTCCTAGAAAAGAACCAGACACCAGGCAGGGTAAGGTTATAAGTGCTTTTGTTCCCTTTATTCACACTCAATACAAACGGAACTTCAGTCAATTAACTTAAATGAATTAACCAATTGAATATACTCTCAAGTTAAAAACACATAAATAAATATATTATATAGTATTTTCTTCCTTTAAAAATATATATCTGTGCATAATACATGAATAGCTCTCCTATAAAAACACATATAATAAACATTTCATACATTTAATCTGTTAGAAAAATATTTTTATGAGTAACAATACATATATTAAATATTAAATTAATTATTTCCATGTTCAACAACTTATAATATTTTTATCTAATCTCATCTGCCTTTAAATGAAGCAAGCTCCTTAGAGAAATCCTATTGTTAATTCCAGGAAAAACTGTGGCATTCAAAAAAACCTGCCAGTGTGTTTCCCTATACTCTAAAAAACAGGGCCAATTACCCCCCTCTCCTGTCTACTTACCTTTTCCAATACACAGAAGAGGAATGTTTTAAAATCTTTACAGTATGTGCTGTGCCTAAATAAAGCGTTTGTTTTATCGTATCTCTTAATTGCATAAATATGTTGACAAATTCACTTTTTTAACTTATTTTCCATTTTTCCTATATAGTATGCACAGCATGACTGACACAAGGTCACGTAAACAACTCCTTTAGTATTACAGTTGTAATTCCCTGTTACTGTAATTATTCTATTGTGACCCTCTTTCACTAAATTCCTGCAAGAGAAAGGAATGCCTTATATGTTATTCTGGTTTCTGATTAAGTAAAAGTAACAGAGTTACTCATATCATTCAGTTTTTAGAAAGAAAATAGATTGTGATGTATAGAAGAAAAAAAAACTTTATTGAGTGGAACCCTTTTATAGGACAGACTACACTTTAATTAATAAACTGTTAAATAATTGAAAATGAAAAAAAAAAGAGTTTGATTGACTGATTGTGCAGAAAAGGTGGGATGTGTTTTATTACAAACTTGTGGAAATAATTAATAATATCTAGAGAAGGAAAAGGAGATGGAACATAATGAGGAGAAATCTAGCAAATCAATAAACTTGAATGTGAGGACAGTGTTACAGAGGGGAGATAATTAGAAGACTATTAAGAGATACTATGAGTCTTAATTGGGTAAAAATGTAGTAGATAGTAAGAAAACCTATGTGAAACAGTAGAGGAAAGGCCAGAACAGAAACATATGGATTAGTGAGGGAGACAAAATAATTGTAAACTTAGGTAATAATGTGGCATGCTTATAATGATAGTGCAATAAAAAGTGTTTGTTATGAGAATAAGTCCAATAATAATAGGGGATATAATTATAAATGCTATATCAAATAAAAATAAATACAGTTCACCTGGACTCAATTAATTAGTGGGTCATTCTTAACAAACATTGAGGAAAAGGTTATAGACCCTTTGATGTTTCTCTTTCAGCATCCCCAAAATCAAGAGTTGTACCATCTCAGGAAGTCTGCAAATATAGTTCCTGTTCACAAGCGGGAATGTGTTACAAGGATGATAATTTTAGACCAATTAGTGTCTACAAACATCTTTAGAAAGGGATTTGAAAAGATTTTGATTAAACGTATGGACAAATCAATTTTGACTAACTATGTAAATATACACCAATATGGGTTCACTCAAGGGGGAGCAACTACAACTAATCTGATATATTTCAGTTTTGATATTGATTGGCTCATGGATAAAAACATCTAATTTCATATGTATATGTTGAACTTGTCAGTTCCTTATCATGCAATTCTAACAGCTATGGAAGAATGCTGCTTTAATATTGATGCCATTTGATGGATTGCAAACTAGGTAAATAGGAAAATAAAAGTCTGCATACAGGGAACTAAGCCAGGAGAATATGATATTTAAAGGGGAGTAGCTCACATATCAGCTGTGGATCCCTTATTATTTTACATGTGTATTTCTTCTTTTCCAGTGACAGGAAGGTGTTAGCTGGCATAATTTGCTGTTAATGCCAAACAGGCTGAGTGGGTCATCTTAGTCAAAGAACAGAGGGAATTATAAGCATATTTGAACAATCTGTATTTATAGTTCCAATCAACTGGAATACCATTTAATAATCTGAAGTGCAAAGTTTTGTACTTGGGTTATGAGAAACTTAAATACCCATACAGTTTAAATAATTCATTAGAGAATGCCAGTTATTTGAGAATCTCAGTGAGTGAAAAGAAAGATGTTTGAAATTTGATGGGCATGTAGGAAAAGTTTTGAGTTTTGAGGAAGTGTTTCTCAGTAATTAAAACAATGCTAAGAAATACAACATCAAGGGATGAATATGTGTTAATACCAATTTACAAAACAATGGTCAGGCCTATTGTGGAAAATTACATAGGTTCATAGGTAGGTACTAGGCTATCAGCCCAAGGGCCTACGTAAGCCTAGACAACAAGGTTCCCTGGCTTACACCACCCAAGAAAGTTATTTTCCTGTGCCACTGTCAAGCAGAGACACAGAAATGATCCCCGGGGTGTATTTCCTATAGGTTCAAATACTTATTTTCCCTTTCATGTATTCAGATATTGCACCTACTGCTCATGAGGCGGTAACTCTACCCATTTAGCTATGTGGAGATGTTGAGATACATGAATTCTGCATATATATATATATATATATATATATATATATATATATATATATATATATATATATATATATATATTGTAGGTCTGACATGTAGGAATTGGAAAAAGTGCAGAAATACTGGAAATCTACAGGGCCTGAAACACATAAAAGTGGAGAAAAAATTAAAAATAAGCTTTAGTTATTTGTAGTATATTACAGGCAAATAAGAAGTGACCTAATTTGGGTATATACATTCCTAAGGAGTTAGGCTAGTGAATGTACATGTTGAATCAAATTCTTTAGAACTGATAAGAATACAATAAATAAACAATCATTTGTTAATCTGTAAAGTCTGGAAAAGAATATAGGTAGAAGTTATTATCAGCTAAAGGTAGCGCATAAGTGGAATACATTACCAACTGAATTAGACATGTAATAAACCTTTCAGTTTAAGTATAAATTAGATTTGTGGTATGTACTTGGAAGCTGACCGAAAATGATCTTAAATAAGGTCCTAGCCCTACTGTTTACATTGTAACATTGTCATATTTTCTAAATTTCATCCACTAAATAGCATCTTTAATATAAGAAACCTTTTAAAAACATGGAAGAATTTGCTCCAATAATATTAGGCGAGGGTCATATATATATGTGTGTGTGTGTGTTGATATCTAACAGTATCCCCAGGATTTAGTAAACTCTGTGTAGGCACTGTACAGAGCTTACATGGAATGTATGCATGTACATGGCCATGGTCCCCCCTCAGCAGTGTGCCATGCATATTAATGATGGCACGCTGCCAAGGGAGAGCTGAGGAACACGGATATTGAATAAGTGCTGTCTTTTCTTTTTTTTTTTTAAATGCATATTTGCACGGTGCGGAATGCAGCAATGCCAGGCTGTGCTCATATGTAGACACGTAACACTTGCTAGACATCTAAAAATAGAAACCAGATGTAATTAATAAGCATAATGACATTTTATGTGGTTTTTTTTTATTTATTTGGCATTTCCGATGTGCAGCATGGAGTGCAGCTAAGCTAAGTTGAGCCCACATCTAAAAATAGAAATCAGATGTAAAGATGTAATTAATTATTTATTTATCGGTGTGTTTAAGCATGCTTGTGTAGTGTTGCACAGTCCTCAGCACTGATAATAGGTAGCTCAGTGGTATATGTGAAGGTATACCAGATTTCTTAATATCTCCGTACATGGGTAGAGTTAAGGCTGTATGTATAGTAGGTCCAGGGTTTGAATACATGGAATTCAGAACTTGTCTGTATTTTTGTTGCATACGTTATGGACAACATTTTAAAATATGGCTTTGCTGTGCTCTGCATAACTAAGCTCAAACCTGCTAAGCACCGCATAAACATGGTAGCAACTGCCAGTGTTTACATGGTGCTCAGCTAAAACCACAATTGTGCATGTTTGCACACTGCTCAGCTCTGCTTGGCTGGTTTGTACACTGCTAAGCAACGCGGTGCTTTTTTGAATGTTGCTCATTGATGTGTAAGGGCAGGAAAACAGCCTATCTAAAGAACACTAGATGGGAATTCTGCAGAGTCCATTGAAGTTCGATCACCTGTCGATATGGCTGGTGGTGCTGGAGAAGGTGTGTGCTTTCTGGTGCAGAGGTGAGGTGTTCAGGAGTCCAGGGTCATGGTTGGGCTCCTTGTACAAAACCATGATGATAGGCTGCTGCAGGATGATTTCCAGGACTTAGAGTGTATCTGGTATCCCCCCGCACAGGTGAGCAGTGCTGTCACCACTATGATGACCTGAAAAGATGTAAAAAGGGAACCTTAGACACCTGGGTCCAAGAGGTGAGGGCAGGGAATTCCCTACAAGTATGTAAGTACTTCTTCCTCTGTTTTACCAATATGGAATCTGAATGTCTGCAAAACTGGTATGCATAATGGTGTACTTCTCTCCCAACACCTGCAGCTGAGAGAGCTCGCAATGTTAAGTCTTTGCCGGGCACATGGCCAGGTTGCACTGTGAGTGTGGTGAGTATGGCTGTATTATGCCAACTGAAGAGCAATGAGCAAGAAAGAGTAAAGCAATAGCTGCAATAAAGTATTTACAATAAAGTCTGTAGTGCAATAAATGTGGCATTAGAGCTGTAGTGCAATAAATGAATATCAACAACTGTAATTCAATAAAGCAAGAAACAATACCAGTAACAGCTTGGAAAATGGTGTGCATCACAATTGTTTTGTCATAACCATTGCAGTAGAGCTGTATGCATTGCGTCTGTAAGGTAATGTTGGCACAGTCAAGTATAACACTGTAATAGCTGTAAAATGCAAATCTAATGGCTGCATACTGTATCGCTTAACACATACTACTGTTTAAGGCTGTCTCTAGGCCAATACTGGTCACATAATGCTTTGTCTTCCGGACTTCAGGTAATAAAGGTATATGGATGAGGTAGCCCACTCCACAAACAGATATTGTGTGTGGACCTCACAAGTATTTCAAACCTATAACAATAGTATGCATTCACCAGTATTGTTTAAAGTGAAATAAAGCTGTAGTAATATATGCAGTATGGTTGTATACCATGCATGTGTGTTCAGTTGTCACTGCAGTCTAGTATAACACTGTAATGGTACTACTATGCTAGAGGAAAGTCCTGTAACTTGTACTGCACAATTCATAGTAAGTTACCAGGTTATCTGTAGGCAAGTATCAGTCACCTTGTAGTTAGCAGTGCCTCGGTAGCTTAGTCTGATAAATTCCTTGTACATAGAACATTTTGCCACACATGGTCATGGGATTAAATCCAGTGCACTACATTTTCAATATCAGTCATGTAATACTCACAATGTCTCTCTCCCCAAGAACACAGAAATGTTATGGGTGAGTTAGCCCATATTATGTGCAGATATTGTGTTTAGATCTCACAGAATGTTACACTAGCATGAATGTGTTCATCAGCATTGTTGAATCAGAGATAAAACTGTATAATCTCAGTGTAGCTGTATCTCTTGGATGTCTGTACTATGCTACTGCAGTCAATTATTAAATAATTTGTAGTTGTCCCCTGCAGTCACAGCTAGTGGGTTCAACCCCCAGGCCTGTCAGCTAAACCATGCTGATTGTCTAGTTTACTTACTGTACACAAACATGCCTCTCAAGTATCATGTTTTCTCGTAATGTAATGACAACTGACTAATCTGTCTGTCACATGTTTACCAGATGAATTATTACCTGGAATGCAATGTATTACCAAATCTGTTTACAAAACATCCTGATAGTTATATAAGTCCACATCATGTGAATCCATTCTGAGTAGTTCTGTACCTGCATTTGTTAGTGCGTGGCCCTTATTCTCCCATGCTATCACCTTGACAGGTACGTACATGCTGCAAGACCTACTGGAGAATTGTAGTCACTGTAATCACAACTGTCAGTACACACCTGTAGAAGTATATATGACAAGTTTTGTCAGGGATATCATCTGCAATGTCACTAATATAATGTTAATCTCTCTCTCTTCCCACCCCTTATCTTAACTTATTCACTATTGTAATGTGTTATTATGGTTTCATATTAACATATTATGTTAAACTAACAATATTTTGGAAATATGGTTGATTATTTTTATGTTTCATTATAATTTAATATTAACATATTTTGTTAAACAAACTATATTTTGGAAAATATGGTTGATTATTGTTATGTTCTATTGTGGTTCAATATTAATATATTTTGTTAAACTGTTTTGTTGGCTTTATGGTTTACTTCACACTGGCACGCTGTTACCATAGTGACTGTTATGTTACATTATGTTATGTTGCATATAATATACAGTAATAGGTATCTGGATTAATAAATATGATGTTCCATTCTGTTAATACTAAAAATGGTTTGGTTGTTACTAACCGTAACTTATTGCTTTACCTCATATTCCAAAGCATGTCAAGGTAGGATGGTTCCAGCTGATCCCCCTACCTTGCCTCAACTGGCCATGGCACCAGGTTCCAGCACTTCTAGGACCTAGATCCATGGTGCTTCCTCTGCTGCCCCTGCACTACCTGCAGAATTGGGTAGTACTGCCCCAACAATGGGACCCAGTCCCCCTCTGGGAGTGGTGGCAGAGGGAGAGTAGTCGTGATGGGCTTCTGGTCCTGGTGCACAGGATAGTCCACCATGGCTATGACCAATGCCTGCTGTGCATTGAGGGCATGCCATCCAACCTGATGGGGCAGTGTTTCCCTGGTGCCCAGCCTCCAGCACAGCCACCCTCAGGGCAGTGAAGGAGAAGTGCAGATGGTCCCATGGGTGGGGATGTGAGTCACGCTGCTGCCATCTGGATACACATGGCACTCGGATTCCACAACACCGTCTCTGAAAAAATTGTTCACCCCCTCATGTGTCATACACCACCCCTGCCTGCTGTCTTGTCTGTTTTGTCTGTTTGCACATGCATCTTCACCTACCCAACTTACCTCCCACAAACGCATCTATGTCCCTTCCTCAACATTTCACTCTCATATTAAAAAAAAAAGAAAATTGGCACCTGTCCCACAAAAAAGTATTGTCCCATACATTGCTCTCTAAATGTGTCCACTGTATACATGTAATTCAGTCCAACTGGCTTGACAGCACATTTATGTTGTGTTCAGCTCTCTCTCTCTCTGAGGTTTAAGAATGAAAATTCATTTATAAATCTGTCAAACTGCACAGTTGTTGCTGTACTAGAAATGGATAGCTATAGTTCTTTCCTGTACCCTTTTTGCACATCCCTCCCTGCCTTTCGATATTTTTTTCTCCCTGCTTGCCCCCATTTCACCACTTTCCTGTCTCCCATTTTTTCTTTTCTTTATATTTTTTTTAGTGTGGAGCTGAGTGGTGCATAGCTCAGCTAAATACAGCTATAATGAGTATATATGTTTCTAACATTGTAAGTCACATGAACAAAATAAACACCTCTGCTTTGTTTTGAACCCAAGCCCATCACACCTGCAGCACACTGCATTAAGCCACCATACTATGCAACCCTTAACTAAAGCAGGTGGTTTAAACAAAACATAGTAATTGTCAATTACAAAAAATACCACAAAGAAAAGTTTCACCACATAGACCATAGGACTTCAAACCTTTACAATTGCCAGTTACAGTCATTAGGCATCTTTCAGCAGAGCTGTGCACCACTCAACATATTGCAAAATGGAATCAAAAGTAATGGAAAAAAAATGACAGTGTACTTAGGATTCTGGTGCAGTAGTGCACCACTAGACAGCCAAACACATGAAGATGGATGTAACTGAGGCCTGTGATAGGAGGTAAATGTGCCCTTTTATCAGCAACATGTAGAAAGTCACCTGCTAAGGCATTCATGATAAAATATGTGTTCAACTGGGAATCTGGTGCAGAAATACACCCATATAAAGCCACACTCATACTGATGGATGTAGAAAATGGATGTAGAAAATGTTTGCCACAGCCTGTATGTGTGCATATATATCTTGCAAGGTCACCTCCTGTAGCAGTGACTCAGTAGCTCAGTCTGTTAAATGACTTGCATACAGTATGTTTTGCAACACACAGTCCTGGGTTCAAATCCAGTGCTGTGCTACATTTCAGTTACATTATTGTGAAGACAGCAATTAATGGATCACTAATACACTATTTATCCACACAAAGCATTGCAAAGTAAATAACAACTTTTCAGCGCATGAAGTCATAGGCCTGCAGGTAGGGGCACACTTCAAATATCCATATAGCAGGACAATATGTCGCTTAGTACTCATTGACACAGTTGCCTAACATATGTACCTTAAACACATGCCTTTACTGGAGTGTAAAGGGTGCCTTCACTCTGGCACTGCCTCTACAACAGGGCTGATACAGCCGACACAGACACACCTACAGCTTGTTGTTCTCCAAAGTGTCCACACTCTGTACCCATGTCTACTACCTGCAGCAGCATCTGCAGCCGGTGGTACACAAAGCTCTATGTAATGGCTTCTACTACAGACCTATCCTCTGTGATGATGTAGTCTTCTCACCCCAGTAGTGTCCATCTCAGCAGCTAAGAAAGGGGCCCAGGTCTACATGAAGGCCTTATTTATTGCACAGTGTTTGTGTGTCATTGGCTAATGATAGTGCAATTCAGCTGCTTTGCTGCAATTAGCATTTTAGAACCACAGATTGGTTTAGAGATAATCACCTGGTGATGGGGAGCATGTTTAAAAGGCAGGCAGCTGGCTATGGGGAACCATTCTGTATGAGACCTTACTCACACAGAGCACACCTTTGTGAAACTTTACCAGACACACAGTTTGATGGAAGAGTACTGCACTCTAGCAGGTATGTAACTGTTTTTTGTGCATAACAGGATACAGATGAGATGATAGCAGTACGAAAAATAGGCATTACAGCAGTAAGCTGGTCATAGACCTATGGTAGTGACATGTCAGTGATATCTTGTTGACTTACACCTATAGGGGACGTATAATACTCCAAGGTCGCATCGCCTTTTGTCATTGTGGTACACTGCTGTTTTTGGACTGAACTTTATAGTGGTTGTAATAGTACACTGCTATTTGGATGGCACTGGTTTTATGACATATTATTCAGTGATTGGCCTCAGTGGATACACCACCATAGACTGAAGTGTTGGGTATATGATCATATAGCAGAATTTATCATGACACACAGAGAAATACCTCACTATTGATACTATCTCGGTATGATCCACACATGTATGTTGTCACACTGTGGGGTATGACATGTATGAGCAAGCAATGGATAGTGCCAGTCATTTTGCCCTAGCTGTATCTGAACATAGTGGATGTCCACATATCTGATCCTGTAATGTGTTCCCCTTGTATTGTCTTTCAGGAATTATGTACCACAGAAGACAACTACCCTTTTTAGATGCAGAGAATGAGATAATCTTGCAAGGACTAAGGCAGCATCATGACATCCAGCTATCTGGGGAGACATAATAGGTAACAGTTGGCTGCACTGTGGTCAGACCTTGTCCGTGATGTAAATGCCATGGGCCAGCAGAGCAAGACATATGACCAGGTTTGACACCGGGCAACTGATATGATTAATGCTGCTTGTCAATGGGCAATGGATATAGCCAGGGATTGTGCTGTCACAGATGGAGGGCCTGCAGCAGAGCAACAACTCTTAGCCACTAAGGGATTCCTGGCATACCTAGGCACATGCAACAGCTCCCAGGCAGCCATCACACTGTACATTGTGGAGGTGGGTGCTACAGTTTCCACAACTGAGGAGCATGCAGGTATGCTTACTGTGATCAGCACTGTACTACTCTAGCAGTCAGTGTGTCAGGCTGTAGATACTTTAATGTGGTGGTCAGGTTTTTGTTCCTGGGGGGCTGTATCCTCAGGTATACACTCATATAAGGATTGTGACCAACACAACAAGTAACACACTAGTTACTGTAAATGTGAGATATATGGATGTATTGCTTTGTTGTGCTGCAACATGCAGTGGTACTGACATCACCCCTTCCTCAACTTTTCATAGGTCTGTTAGGAATTGGCCAAGGCCATGGTCCTGCCTGTGGTAAGTATGACACTTGTTTTGTTAAGGAACAATTATAGTCCAGTACGGTTAAGGGCCAGAATAATGCCCTAGGTACACATAGTTATGAGTGTAAAGAGCATAGGATGTTATTAAATGCCAGTCTGGAAGAGGTACCTAAGGTTTCGAGAAGGGGTAGTCACAGGAATGTAGTGTGACAAACAGATACACTTTGGCAGTTACAGGTAGGAGCAGATAAGGCTCCTGATTTAAATGAGGCCAGGAACTAACATGCCTTTTAAAATACAACAGGCTGAAGGCAAATACATTAAGCACTGAAATGTGTATTTCCATATAATTGTGAAGAGAGTTGTACTGGGTTTTATGTGTTGTTTTTCAGCTGTAGTGTCATACTGAGTAAGTAAAAGCTAAATATTACTGGACATGTTTGCCTTGATTTACTTCACGTGATGGCTATAAAAGTCCAGAGTTGAATTTGAATTGTGTTCCGGGGTAATGCTTTGTGGATGAAGGCAGAGAAGGAGGTTGTTTGACCACTAATCCAGTTGTGGATCCTTTTTGTTATGATCTTGGATGCTTTTCATGCACAATATTGCAGGTATTAATGTACTGCTTATTTCATTCTTATTGCAGGTGACCATGGGGGTTGGAGTCTGTCCCCTACACAACCTGATGTCAATGTCTCCTCAGACACTGATGATGATGGTGGCCACAGTGAGGTACAGGTGGGGGTGTCAGGGACTGAATCTGTCCCAGAGGTAGACATCACTCTTATACCCCCATTGTCATTGCACACAATCTGTATGCCCACACATAAGCCATCCCTGGAGGTCACAGATATTGGACTGTCAGAAGGTGGAGACATTGAACAGAAAAGTGTGGCAACCATGGCTCCAGTGACTATATACACTGGCCATAGCCAGAGAGCTGGTGAGGTCCCACAGAGGCGGATTGACAGGGGTGCTTGTAGGAGGCCTGCTGTCCATCCGCCACCTGCTGCAGATGTCACATTGTGGGTCACCTGGCACATGTTTTGGGCCATCATGGAGGCACGTTCTGAATGGAACACCAGGCATATACTCAGGGTTATGGATGCCACACAGTCTGATATCCGTGACAGCCTCCACCACATTGGGAACACCTAGATCTGTTCTGTGATGTAGTGGACAGACGGTGGGTTGAGACATTGTCTGTGCTGGAACATGTGGTTGGAGTTGAGCGTCGGACCCGTGGATGTAGGTCAGCAACACGATCTGCTTAGAGTCCACATGGCCATGCACAGTCCCGCTCCTGTAGTGAGAGTACATTCAGGGCTACAGAGGGTAACGTGCTGTCTACACCATGACATGGCAGGCCATGGACTCATGATCCTGGGAGGTCCCATGAGACACATAGCCCAAGCAGACAGCAGTCACTGTTAGGTACTAGCACAATTTCTGACCTTGGGCATGGAGGTGCCAGTTCAACTCCTGGCAGAGCCAGTTCCTGTATTTGGGGTCAGTGACAGTGAACCATCAACTCTACCATATACAGTCCAAAGCTGTCCAACATACACATATGTATGGCTAGCACTGAGCTTGACTATGTACATGCACACACTTACACACCATTGTCAAATGCAGGTCCCCTACAGACATGCACAGCACCTCTCCATAGTTCATCTTACATGCTCCCCTCTGACTCACGCACATGATGTCTACTGTTTGGGCCAGCCTAGGCCACCTGCATCCCCACACAACACCCTGTGCAAGTGATGATCTCTGTACCACATCCCTGTCATCCTTGACATCGATGCAGGGAAACAAAGCTATGGGTTGGATGTACAGGGTGACTATATTACTTAACATGTACTTTTGTAATTCAGTGTTGGTTCACCACACCTGTTGTAGTGGTTAACGAGAGATACTGTATGCTGGCATTTGTCATGTGTATGCCACATACATTTGTGTTCCTTATGTTGTATGTTGTTGAACTGGCTGTATAGTTACACAATGACAAGTGTGTCATGGGCCTATTTATGTTTGTGTTACAGGAGTCTGTTGGGGTAACCTATGGATACACAGCAGCAATACAGCAGCACATGATGGCATGTCACCATAGTGGACATATGTCATCAGCAAAACTGCATGGCCCCATAGGTTCATATGTGTATAACAGGCTAACAAGGACAATGCTGGCATTCAGCTTACTCATGCATCCCTAATCTGTGAGAAGGTCTGCTACCCTTCATAAGTGCCACCAGGGTTTTGATGGGGATGATGTATCTACATATATCCTGTGTCCAGTATCAACAGTTGCCCAGCAACAGTTATGATTGTTGTGTTCTGCATTCCAATGTGTAACCTGCACATGATGTGTGTGACAGCAGATGTGTGTGTGTGTGTGACATGCATGAGGGGCCAGTTTCATGTAGGGTGTACTGCCTGTTTTATATTCCTGTCTCACCAGCATGTACTATGCATACCACACTGATGTTGGTGTGTAGCACAGGTGACACGTGTTAGTCCTGTCATAGATACGTAGGAGATACACAGTGGGAACTAACACCTCCCTGTATGGGGCCATACACATCCCCTCCAAAGCATTTTAGAGACAGACTACACATGTATGGTCCTGACATGGACTCCATAGGACATGTTGTCTACAATGTGTATTGGTGCACCTTGGAACCTGTGTGGTTGCTACAGTTGTATGATATGCTTGTGTGGTGACATGGCAAGGGTGCCATTGCACACAATGATAGCTGTGATGATTGCCACATTCAGTATACCAGTGCCAGACTGGGATTTACATCCAAAAACCTGTCGGTATTGATTGTACAACAGTGAATACATCCACATCTTTCAGATCAGTGACAGTTGAAGGCTACAGTTCTCTCTGTGTTCAATTAATATGTCCCATGGTTCCACAACATGTTTTAAAATGCTCTAACAGGCTCACAAAAACACATGGCTGCATTGAGGCTAGCACCACTTCCAAGCAATACATACAGGGCACGCCAAGGCACACACATAGTATAGGTTGGCTGTATGTAGATGTGCACACTTACTTATGTAATGGTACATTCTACAGATCACAGTAAGTAGTGCACACAACACACCTTTTGTCTGCTAGTACTATAATTTTAGGATACATTATGCTTGATGACATACGCTGGCCTTGTTCTGATTGATCCTTTGGAAGGGCCACATCACTCACTACAAATAAAATACTGAAAAAAACCTACATATGTCTAGGCTACCAAGGTTATGGCATATGGATATATACACATGCACCAATTGGGCTGGTGTGAGATTAGAGCCCCTACCTATCTAGTTTTACACACTATAGATCATGGTGCTTATCACATGTGCCATGGCTTACATCTGATATTACACTGTCAGCTGGTAGTCATAAGGAGGCTGACATCATCAGGCCTTGTAGAAGAGGGCAGTATGGAAGCCCACAGCAAGTTACAGGGCCAAAAAGTACATAACCATTGAAGGTGGTTAACTCATGAGGGCATGTCCGTTCATTTGCAAGGAGGATACACACACAGTCATGCACCAAGTGAGCTGGAGTGAGAATAGAACCCCTACCTATCTAGTCTTATACACTATAGCTCACAGTAGTTACCACACATGCCACATGTTACTTCCATTGCATGTATGATTGCAGGCACAGTACTTGTGTATTACACAAACTAGACCTGTGTTGACCAGCATCTGTGGCCTGCAGTGTGATATTGTTTCATACTGCTAAATCCATCAAGTATCCTAGCAGTGGGATAACTGTGATTATCCAAGCTATGTGTGTTCAGTTACCAGTATGGCCATATGTGGCTGCTTGCAGTTTCATAGGCATACCTGTGGGCAAGGACAAGTCGCCCTGTTCATGCATGCATTGACAGCATTATACATTAGAGCACCTGCTAATCTGTGTCTGTCTACATGGTGACATCCAGCAGGCACAAGGGTCTGTGAGTAAGTGATATTTGTACTGTTACAACTTAGTTTGGCTCCTTTGACCAACAGCATGGCTGTGTGATAGTAGAGATTTACTCACCATTATTAGGGTATGTCAGACAATGCAGACATCCACGCACATATTTCTGTATATAACATGGATGTATATATATGACTGTAGCTGCCTGTGTGTATGATATGTATATGTGTTATGTAGATATATGGGGTGTATGTATCAATTTAATATATATAGCTATATGTATCAGTACATATGTATTTGACACCACATATTGATAGCTATACTATGAATGTGAGAGAGAGATAGTGACAGATGGATATGTATACCTGTATCTGTATGTATAGACATTTATACATAACAGGTCATTTTGATGAAGGGGCAACAGCATTGTGGTCATTTTAACTAAGTATATAGGCATGCCCAGTGGGACTGTCAGTACTTATAAGGTGACTCCAGTCCACACCTATCTGTACTCCAGTCCGGGATTTTGTATGTTACAGACATTAACATCCACCCCTGTTTCTGCAGTACTGCACTTCACTCACACTGTCCATAGCATTCCCCAGCTGTGTGCTGTACATAATCTGTGACTTTGGTTGGTAATGTTACACCACCAAAGGACTGACAGTCTGCATATCTCTCAACTGTCCTTATTTCCACAGAATGTCCAGAATTTTGCCTCATATGTTTGGTCTGTTTCTCATACATTTGTGGTCTTCTGTTGAATTAATGAATGTTGACATCACTACATTATACTACTTACAGAAAAACATTTGTCTTTCATATTTTATAATCCTTCAGAACATATATAATAGTACAACACCTTTACTTCCAGTGACTTTATAGATTTATGGGGACAATATTTGAAATCTGTCCCTATGTTCATTGCTTTGTCCCCCCAATCTTACTGGCTTTGTCCAGATTTCTTGCACTAAGAAGTATGACAGTCTGTGTAAACACCAACGTGTTACTTCTTCACATGCAAAAGATGTGAGTAAGTCCAGATTAGAGCCCTCAACACCATCACCCATGCTAGCTTCCCTAGTTCACTGAGTTACTCAGGTCATCAGACAGAGAGGAGTCATTCATCACACAATCAGCATAAATATGTACATTGTTATCCTGCGTGAGGCAAGACATACAATGGTGTGAGCAATATCTATGTTACAGCCCTGAGATTGCCTGGTCCACTGATATACTATAGGTGATTTTCTGTTAAAGCAGTTGTATGGATACACTACTGTGTTGGGGGTGTGGAAACAATGGCATATGATCTGATGGGATATACAGTATTCCAAATATCATGTGAGCCCACTGTTTAACATCTCTCTTGACTGATGTAGTGAATATTCCAACCATGAAGCCTAGTAACTATTAAGGAACACATACTATTGGACTATCTGCAGTCCCATGTGAATGCTACATCTGTCCAATTAGCCCACTATATTTCCTTACATAACAGCAGCAGATTCATACATATGATATATTATAGTAATCCTTACAATTAGTGCATAGCTTAGAGACTTACCTGGCGAATGCAGCAGTAGAGAGACCTGTAGTTCACACCTGACTTTGTGTGATGCAAGGAGTACACAACCAATACATGGAGAGGTACCAGTTGTGTGGGTTGCCTGGTATCAAGTTTAATATATGTATGTAAGTAGGAGTAAGGTGTCAGTCCCTAGGGTCATAGGTTGTCAGTGAATGTGCTATGCATTATTTCTTAGCGAATGCCAGAGTATACTGGGCATACCTACATCTGCCTATAGTGACATCTTCGGGGGTTCCTCCTCTGAGTCCTCATGTGAGTGTGACTGTGGTGATGTACACACTGGTGGGGTGCTGTGTATCCCTTCCCTTTGCCGATCCTGCTGCCAATGTTTCTGCAGGATCATATTGTGTAGCATGGCACATACTGTGAACACATGTGCACATGTGGCTGGACAGTATTGAAGGGCTCCACCAGATATATCGAGATATCGGAACCATGATTTCAGTAGCCCAAACACATGCTCTATGATGTTCCTAGTTTGTTTATGTGCCTCATTATGGCATTCTTTGGTGGGTGTGTGTGCATTTCTGATGGGTGTCATCATCCACGATTCAAGGGCATAGCCAGCATCCCCCAGTAAATGGCCATGAAGGATGTCCCCCCTAGCAAACATCTGGTACAGCTGTGATGCATGCCAGATATGGGAGTCATAATAACTGCCAGAGCTGCCAGCAAGCATATTCATGATAATGCTCTGGGCACTGCACATAACCTGGCAGTTGATGGAGTGGTACTATTTGTTCTCCTTTTGTTCCACTGGTTGTTTTATCATCTTGGGATTGTATTTTTTACTTGCTTGATAGAGTGGTACCCCTTGCAGTTGATGTAGATTCTACCCTGCTTACTGGGTGGTGCCTTGATATGTACATGAGTACAATCTATGGCATCCAGTACCTCAGGGTAGTGTGCTACACACTAAAAATGTGGCATTTTGCTGGCTCTCACCTCAAGCGTGAGGGGAAAATAAATGTGCTCACTGGCATGTGGTAGCATGGGCATCCAGGAACTGGTGGAGTATCCTGGATGTTGATGCCTGTAAGATCACCACCATGTCCCCAGTAGGTCTTTGGAAGGTACATGTGGCTATTATCCTAAGGGCTACTCATACCTTTGTTTCCACTGGGATGGGTTCTTCTCTGTTATCTCTGGGTCTGAGTTGAGGGTGGCAGAGCTCAGTGAGTTCTTGTAGTATATCCCTGTCCACCCTATAGAGCTCTACAGTCTCCAGCTCATGTAGTTCCTGGAATATTACCCTGGACCTGAGCACTTTTCTTCTTCTCTGCCAAGGCCTATTGTCATCAATACCAGCAGCAGCATTGCCTTTGGCATCTAGCACATACAAATGTAGCAGACCTGCAGCAGTCCCTAGCATTCTTTCAGTTAAAATTCCCAAGTCTGTATATTAATGGTGAAGAGTATGGGTGAAAAATCAGAATGTAAGGTGTATGCATACTTTATATTGCACTACTATATGTTCTGACTGTGTGATTGGCCATCTGTGATGCATTCCACCTGCCTAGAATATCATTAACATTATTTACTGGCCCTAGTTTAAGTTAAACAAGGGTCACAAGTAATTAATACAGGATTGCTTTTTAGATACTCTCAGCAATGTGGTGTGCCATGCAAACACATAGAAACAAGGACCGCAAAGGTAAACAAAGCTTAGCAGTCACTGTACAAACTCCCCTGAATGGTCATGCTCAGCATGGCTGTGTGCTGCACTAACATGCAGAAACATGTGCCTGAAGGTAAATAAAGCTTAGCAGCCAGTGTACACCCTCCCCCTGCTGAGCACAGCAGCAGACAGTGGCACACAACACAAACAGGTGCAGCTGAGCCCTGATGAGCTTACAAGTCCACAGGCACACCTTCTCTTGATGTCAGCTACCTCCTGTGTGAACACCAACATGGTTCTGTGCATACACGGAAGGAATATGCAGACACAGATAGCCATTTGTTCTATTCAGTAACCCCACCTCATTTGCATAGGGATCTGTGCACACAACCTGCAAACTACACAGTTCCAAGCCCTACCTCGTTAGCAACAGCACCATTCCACCATTGCATATACTCCATGCAGGGTCCTGTAATTCATTTTTGCAACATACTATTAAATGTGGTTTTTACACTCTTTTCTTTTTCTATTTTTTTTTCATAAAAGCATGTTTGCATACTGTGGCATGCTGTGCAAACATCCTCAGATCATTAAAAATAATAAAATTATTTTAACTTATTTCCCTTACGTTTTTGGGCACACAGTGGATAGTTTTGCTCATATCTATATGTGCTATGCCAATTCTGTCCATCTACTTATATTTTTGCAGCCCTTGTTGTCTGTCTAAAATCCTGTACATGGAATTTTTCCATGTACACTATGACACGGGGTCTGTAGGGCTTCCTATCTGCTTGCTGGATCACTCTACCTCATTCATTTGCATGGGATTCACCTGCTTATGAGGTTGTTTGCATGCCACGAATACTTCCGTGTTGAAGCTTGTGTGTGAGCCGCCCAGCTGTGTTTACAGAATAGCAAATCTGGTTACTTTCATGTAAGCAGTGTGCCATGATGCCTACACAGTAAATAAGACTGTGTAGGTTTTATTAAATCCCCCCCTTTGTCTTTGTTATGTAGAGGTAATCACCATATTTTGTTTTAAACTCTTGATATTACTCTTGTTTGATTATAGAAAAGTAAGTTCTCAACCCTGGCACAACTCTTCCTCAGTTGCATATTTTTCCTCAGATTCAATATGTTTTTCTTCAGAAAATGACCTTAAGTGTATATGTTCATTTGTATAAACACCTCACCTGCAGTGGCCTTCCATCAATCAGCTACTCATCCAAGACCCTTCCTTGTTAAGACGCATGGAATCTTTGAAATAATTCTGGGGGTAAAAGTCGACTAGCATGATTTATTACTCCAACTAATGTCACTAAATTGTTTTTGTAATGCCCAAATATTATTGTACTGTACCCCTGTCATTACTTTTACACAGAACTCACACAGCTTACTTCCATATTTGCCAATGTGAAATTTTTGCTTCATCAAAGCACTACAATTCATTTTATTTCTATTGTGTCTATATTAAATCAGCGAATGCTTAAAAAAGCGAATGCTGATTTATCAACCCCATGTAAGCAAACGTTTACAATCCCAAACACTTAGAACAGAGCTTTTTTCCCAGGGGAAAAAAATCACTGTTCCAAAAAAGAAAAAAAACTTTAAAACATTACATAAAGTGGGGGGCTTCACCCCCACACCCTCTCTACTTAAATATACCAACTCTGAGATCACACTACAGTGACGTAAATGGCAAAATAATGAAGCCGGCCAAGCGATTTCTTTCCCAGAGAAAGAATTCGCTTATATGCTGTTTCTGTATTTTGCTGTTTTGTGCTTTCAAGTTCGATCAAGATGCATTCGAAAGAATGCTTCTTCGATCATATAATAGGGAACCTTTCTATCTCCTTTGCTTCCAAGAATAAAGCCTGAAAATATTGAAATGTGTCTGCCCTTTGTTTTTTTGTTAATATGTTACATTCAACTTAAGATGTAGATACTGAATATGACATGCCAGACAAGAAAAGAACATGTTTACTGCTGCTTTTATGCTACAGAAAAGTATACTCCAGCCATGTGCAGATACAAATAACACTTTTGATGTGCACATATGTCTAGTTAAACAACACTCACCATACCTGTAGAACACAGCGTCAGGAAAAAAGACTGTGCAAGCTGTGAAAAATATTTCAATGATAATAAAAGTGACAGAGGCTTAGAGATGAAGGAATGTTCTAGAATTCAAAATTTAACTTATTTTAAATTGACAGTAATTAAAAAGAATATCTCTCTCTCTCTCTCTCTCTCTATATATATATATATATATATATATATATATATAATTTACATATTTGTAATATGCTATAGCAGTTGTGATAGTAAGTAGAAGGTGTGTTAACATTTTTCAGACTAATATATAATTGAGTCAAATGGCATTTGGTCAAGCAAATGTTGAAATAAACATCATTAAGAGTTTCAAAAAAACTAGCCTTAAATGCTTATGACTCTCTGTACCAGGTGTCGACTGATAATATGACTCAGTGTCACTACTTGCCTTGGTTAACTAAAATTTCTGAAGGGTAAGTGGGTCTGAGGTATATCAGCTTCATCCTGAAGAAAATTTGCATGACTGCTGTGCCTATGGTATGTGATGGTTCATTGTAAATGATGGCAGCATATTTATTTTATTTTATTAACCAAATAAGAGGGCTTACTCAGTGTAACCTATTTATTCTTGACCAGGACAACAAATAGCAGAATAAGAGCTATACAAAGTAACACAATATATTTCAGACTGTTGAATATGATATATAATATCAAAACAAAACCTAGTATCACAGAAGACAATCAGAGATGCACTCAATGACCTTACCTGATATTCTGAATTTTTCTGTTATTGGCATGACAGTCATACATCACATGTAGTATTAGCCATCTAATCCTTTACTGTTAGTCCCACCGAAACTTCAGGACCTACACAATGTATAGCATTCCAAGATCTATGGCAGGATTGAAAGTTAACTGTTTTGCAGCACAGCATTTTAGTTTTAGACTGCCAAGAAAGAAAAATATTAGTAGAGGCGGGTCCTGCAAATACAGCAGCAGTAGCAGCCCTGACAGATTCTGAAGTCCATTTCATATCAGAATCCAGATCAACAATATTAAAACACCAGTGGCAAAAAGGCCGGTTTCTCAGCTCAGCAAACCCACTTTTTCTTCACAATAATTGGGCCTTTGAAGTTGCGGAGTCTGAAAGATATATTTGCTATGATGTAATATTCATTTTACAGATGTGCATGATTCATTCCTCATACTGAAAGGTTGTTAGCATTTCACAAGTAAGAGTGTGTACATGTTGTACTTTCTGCAACATAAAATAGTATGTGTAGATAGTCTAGGTGGATTTGTATCAGAACAGATGAATTATGGCCATTATGATCTTCACTTACTGTGGGACCCCTACTACAAAACACTTGTGTAGCATCCTCCACAAGGATTAAAATAGTACTCAAGAGTTGAATCATACAGCACTGAACTTGTGCTAATATTAGCATCTGCTTTGCAAGTTCATAGCAAACTACTTACTAATGGACTATGATTTATTTTCTTTTGACCAAGTTGTAATTTACAAGCACACACACACACACACACACACACACACACACACACACACACACACACACACACACACACACACACACACACACACATATATGTGCGCACGCACTCGCACACACACACAGACACACACACACATACACACACACTCACAAGGAGTAACTAGGACTGGTGTGGTAAAAAGAAGGAAGAGTGAAGCTTATGAAAGATAAAAGTGTGTATGTCTATTATAGTACTGTGAAGTAGTAGGTAAACATTTAACAGCAGCTTATGCTTCAGGAACTGCATTTAAGCTATGCATGACCTAGTGCTGAATTGATGGGTTTTAGTGTGTTTGCTAAGTAGTGCTTTATAGGGGCAATTCTGGATATGGGGAAGGATGATATTTTATAGTTCAGCAATGTGAAAAAATGGGCTGTGTCAATATTAAGGCAACTGGATTTCATGAATAAAGTGCTACTTATTAGAGAAGAAGAGGGCACAGGTGAGTTTATGCATTCTTAAACTAAACTGGAAGGTGGGGAACAGTTTTTTTTATAAAGACTGTCTGAAGTAGATTTTGCTGGAATATTTGATTCTAATGTATTTATGCCATTAAAGGTATTCAGGAAGGTGCAGTCAATAGTACAATATTTTATTCCAACAGCACAACTCCTGAATGGCAGCATTATAGTAAGTGATTTCAGATTTTTAAAAAGTGCTTGAAGAAGTGAATACTCTAATGTTAACAGTTATTTTTATAGTACCCTTTTGTACCCTAAGGGCTGGCTCCATGGCATAGAGGAATAAAGCAGTGACTAAGACCCAGGGTTTTGTTAGTGGTCTGCATACAAAATGAGTCATCATGAAGACAGAGGAGTGAAAAGATGGAACCTGCATGCATCTCTTTGGAGGGACGATGAAGGGTGCATGCTCAGAATTGTGGATTCCATGCAGAATCTCTATTGAAGATCAGGGATCATTGGAGACACTTTGTCTCCAAGGGTGCAGGGATACTGAGGGACTGTTTCTTATCTAAGTGGGAGATACAGCCTTCACACCCAACCTTTGTAGACCCACCCCTTTGGATAGCAGCAGGCATGAACAGGGGACTTGGTAGGGCTTTAAAGCAAAAACTCCCTTATTCTCTGCAAAGGATAATGATATCTCTTCCCATTAATCCCATATCCCTTGGAGAAACATAAGTGCTGTAAAGCCCTTGTCTCTAATGGAAAGGAATGAATAGGCTGATTAAAGGTTTAAAAGAGGGGTTTAATGGCCACATGGAAACCAGAAGCCACAAACTGCAGAAAAAAATATGCTCTAATCAACACTAGTTAATAATATCATCCTTATGATCTTAAAGACCTAAATGGTAATGCCTGCTGAGTGTTAAATGGTTTGTGGAAATTCTAATTTATCAGGCAGTCTTATAGCTACAAAATAGCTGTGAAAAAGCAAATATATTCAGTAGAACTTTGACATCAAAATGGTAATGATTTCAAAACTCTGAGCCTTTATTCTTAAACTCTTTTTCAAGAATGAATCAGTACATTAAAACCACAGAATAAATTTAGAACACCAGCCAATCACATAGCATATCTCATAAACACATTATATAATTATACAATTTACATAATTAATATAGTTGACTAAGCCTAGTTCACTAAAAAACTTCATTAAAAACAATGGTCAACTTAACAAATTTCATTACTGCCTAAAAAGCTCCACAGGACAACTGTAATACTCTAACATATGCTTGTCTAATTTCAAAATGGGTTTAATACTATTAGTTTTATTAAGCCCTGGATAGACATCCGATCTAAAAAAGTTTATCCATTTGTATTTTGCTCTCTCTGTGGCATTCAAAATGTCCCCCCTCTTGTTTTTGCAAACTCTCTGCAGTATCTTAAATTTAAATGTATGTTCATTTCCACAATGTAAAATATGCTTACTAAGTGCATTTGTCTCAGTCCCTGTTCTTATATCAGATAAGTGGGATGCAATTCTCTCCTTAAATTTACAGTTAGTTTTTCCAATGTAAAAACAAAAAAAAAATGTTGTTAGCCAAGTAAACTAAATTTTCACTATTGCACATCCCAAATGCCTTAAAAATAAAATTAACTTGTGTTATAGGATGTATAAATCCTGTTTCCACATTAATGAACTTACAAAAGGTGAGTTATAACAGGGGACTGTCCCTTATTAAATCTATGTAGCTCTTCATTTTTATCAAAATCTTTATAGCAAAGAATTTGTTTGAGGTTCTTCTTTCTTATATACAAAATAAGGCTTTTCTTCTACTATTTTCCTAACATTAACATCAGAACTAAGAACAGTCCAATTGATTTTAATTATGGACTGAATCTGCCTAGAATGTCTGTTGTACTTCAAGGAGAGAATTGCATCCCACTTATCTGATATAAGAAGGGGGGTGGAGACTAATGCACTTAGTAAGTATATTTTACATTGTGGAAATGAACATACATTGAAATTTAGGATACTACAGAGAGTTTCCAAAAACAAGAGGGGGGCATTGTGTATGCCACAGAGAGAGCAGAATACAAATGGATAAACTTTTTTAGATCTGATGTCTATCCAGGGCTTAATAAAACTAATAGTATTAAACCCATTTTGAAATTAAGACAAGCATATGTTAGAGTATTACAGTTGTCCTGTGGAGATTTTGAGGCAATAATGAAATTTGTTAGGTTGACCATTGTTTTTAATGAAGTTTTTAGTGAGCTAGGCTTAGTCAACTATATTAATTATGTAAATTGTATAATTATATAATGTGTTTATGAGATATGTTATGTGCTTGGCTGGTGTTCTATATTTATTCTGTGGTTTTAATGTACTGATTCATTCTTGAAAAAGAGTTTCAACTCGAAAGCTTGAAGTAATAAACCTTGTTTAACATGGATGGTTGTGCTGTGCCTTTTTGTTACTGGACTTAATTTTGTGTTGGTTTACTAGTACGTTTAGCTGTTCTACACCTGCTTCCTGGACCTTTCAAGGCATAGCGGCTGAATGCCAGGTATAAGTGGATACTTTTTTCTGGGTTATGTTTGGTCTCAGATTACACTGTAGAGTAACATACTCAATAGTCTAAGCAAACATTGCTCACACTAATAACTGCTGCCATAATCATCTTCTGTAAGATCAGCTTGAAATTTTACGGACAAGAAAGAAAATTTAAAGACAGATAGTGGGAAAATCATGAAACAGAGGCAGGACAGTCTTGTAGCGAGGTGCTCATAGTATGAATAAGGTACTAGATGGTAATGCAGCACTGATCAGTGACAGTGAATAGGCTGTTTGAAATTTACATTTTTTATATTTTTATATGAGAACACACACACATTTAGAAACTGTATAATATACAATTCAATCACAGGTACACAGAAACATTCGATTGAACTTTGTGTTTGGATTATGGCTTCTAATTAAAGCAAAGAAAGCTCATGGCAATCCTGGCTGTCATAGGACACAAATGTAGTTTTACATGGTTATTTATTTCACATTATGTCACAACCACAGTCATCTATTAAGTCTTGTATGTGAGAGAGACAAGACTTAGTATTTGCTTTTCTGATTAGAGATTATCATGTGGTTTTATATACAGCAGTTATCAATTTACTTGTTTAGGATAGAGATATTTATGTGGTTGACAGACTTCAAGTTTGGTTATTAAGTGGTTTTGAGATACTTTATAGAATTTGCTATCTAGTGTTTGGTATGGTCAAGGGTGGTGATATTCAGGTGCTATATTCTAATAGGTATATGACCTCATGGAGTAAACTGCATAAATTTGGATTCATTCCCATTCAAAATAAGTCTGAGGGAGCCAGTAAAGAGTGATTTGTAGTTGTGTTTGGGTGGACAGAGAACACAGAAAGACAGAGTCATCAACAAATTGTGAAATAAAATCACTTTGACAGATAGAATGTGCATCATTAACAATGATTAAGAAGAGTAGAAAATAGAGAACTGAGCCTTGAAGCAGACCGAATAGTATGTTGGTAGAGCTGAGACAGATATGTATCACTGAATACTGTCTTTGTATGCTTGAATGAGCCAGACAGTATAGTGACATTACCAAGCTGAGTTTGGTTGCAAATCAGGATAATTGCCTTAGTGTGAGATGAGGTGAATCTAGGTTTGCTCTGTAGGTATCCATAGCATATTAGTAATTACATAAATGCATATCAGCTAATGAGTAAGCAGTCGGTTCTATTTAGAGAAATGGCGGCAACTGCCTAAGCATGACACAGTCCTGTGACATATGTGACATTCTGTAAGCACTAACCTTATGGACATATTAAAGATGTGACATATTTGACATTCTGCAAGCACTAGCCTTATGGAAATATTAAAGACACACTGCATTATACATTACATATCGCTCCTTAAGTTTAATGCTTGTATTGGATATAACCATGCAAACATAGTATACTAGACTATACTAAAGACTGTGGTGTTACACAGCATACATAAGTTATTTCTCTCAAACAGAAATATTGTAAAATATATTCAGCAGCATTATATTTCAAGTTATAGCATGCATGTAGTTATTTCAGCTAGCTGTTTTTAATAATTGTACCATATTTAGATAAATAACAGTTACTAACAAATTTGTAGTCCTAGATAGTTCTACTGACACAAATGGCAGTTAGTCATAACTGGGCAAACTGTCAACAACAGATATTATAACTGAAGAATTTACTGGTACTCAGTTATGGGTAGTCACATACTGAGGAATTTGCTGCAGTTCATGACTTGAACTCTTCCTTAATGTCAGTTTCTCAAATACATGACTAAACTGTGATAATAGCAGTCCAGTCTTATATCAGTGCTTTTGGTTCCTCTTTAAGATTATACCTTTTCTGGTTTTGACCATGCAGAACATTAGAGTGTTAGACATGCTGGTAACAATAGCTTCTTGTTACTCCAGCTGTTAATAATCTAGACTTTGGAATTTCCCGGTTTCAGCATAGGTACTATTTTAGCTGACTTGTTGTAGGAGTATTTCTGTTCCTGCTGAATGTCATATCAAGCAGCTTGTACATTTGACATTTGTTTTTGCTCATGCAGAACAGAAGATGCTAACAACTTTGTTCTCATTCTACTCGCTATTAATAACTGTGAAAGTGAAAGTCCTATGGGCAGACAGATGTTTTCTGTATATAACAGTCCTGTTTTGAGCTGGCAGTGGACTTTTATATGTTTTACAATGTGAAAAAAAAACCTGCATGAATATGACCATTTAGCTGAGGATATTTTAGTGAAGATTTGAAATGCCAGAACTCCAGCTGTTGTGAAAAATGTAAATTATTGGATTACATAAGCACTAAAGACCATTACTTGTCAGGTATATTGTGTTGATAAAATGTTGAGTATAGATTGAGAAGAGGTATCTCTGAGTTTGATTATCTCTACGTATTTAGAATAGTAACAGTCAATACAGATAAGATACTGACTGTCCTTGAAATAGAACAAATTTGAAACAACTTTACTCCATAGTGTAGCTGGAATCTCATGAATTGTTACTACATCTTAAGAGTTGCTTTCATATGTGTTGCAGAATTGAAATTTTTTTACCATCAGTTCACTCAATTTCTCTGGTCATTCCTTTTCATTCTGTACATAAATGTGTTTCATACATTTTCTCTAAAATGAAACTGCATAGGTAGGTTGGCACAGTCACTCAGATTGTTTGATCATTAGCCCTTGTGATTCATAATTTTCATAAGGATATCGAATTAATAAACTTTTTTCTTGTCATATGGCTACAATGGTATCTCCAGGTTCCTTTTCTTGCAGGGGCACAATAGGAATACAATAGCTAGCAGATGGGACACACAGAACATAGAAAAATACGAAACACAGGTCACAACTCACTGATAACCCATTGTTAAAAATAAAAGGCTATTTCCCCTATTAAAAAGTGAATGTCATAATATTACAAATCTTGGCAATGTCCACAATACAGAAAAACTACTAAACTGATATGCTTAAGGATTATAGTTTGGATGAAGTGTTGGTATGCAACAATGTGACAAGTCAAGGGTATGGCTACTAAATATCATGCACAATGACATTCTTGCCTCAGCAGAAAGGAAAAAAAATATATCATTCACTGACAATCAAGAACAGAAACTGAAACTTATTTTGTTCTGTGCTACATTGTAAGGAAAATATTTTTACACAAATACAGCACATTTTGCAAACATTCAGAATCAAACGTGTCTTCTCACTGCAAACACTGAATAAAAAAAGTACTTTAAATGTCTGATAAAAAAAAGTTATTTGAAGTAGAAGCAAGAGTGGTTAGTTATTCGAGCCTTCACTACAGTGATAGCTTTTACACCTGAAGAAGAATGTGGGAGGGGGTTTGTCAGTATTTGGACTAAAAAAAAACGGAAGCCTTAAAACATGAGGTTCAGCTAGTTTATTTTGTTGAGCATTTACAACTACTGTTAACAAGGTAAGAGGTGCTCTGAGAGCACAAATCATAGCCATTTATGAAAAAATGAAAATAGGCTTTACAAGCTGTACAAAATGCCTATGACTCACACTTCTGACATTTTATTTAGATGGAAGTTAACAAAAATGATTTTATGTCTAGCATGACTCTTATAAAGGGGCTTAAAGTGGGTTCTGGGGGAAAAAACTTCCAAGATCACTTTAGAGTGGCAGGTCCCTAGAGATATTATAACCTTACCCACTTAATGATTCTGATGCATTAAAATAGCCAGAGTGCAAAGATATAATAAAATAATGATGATATAGTGCAACCATTATTTATTTATACTTTTTGTTGACTGGTTTAGTCCCACTAGGCCAATGGTCTCTTTTCTGGGTAGTATTTATATTGATTAGGGAGAATCTGAACAAGACACCTGGAAACGTCCTCAATTCCTTTTAATAAGTGCCATGAGCTACCACCAATTTAGGCAGATGGCTTCCTGGTTTAACATTTCATCCAAGGCACATCCAAGAGTGCAGTACCCCCTTTTGCCACACTACAGTGTTAGTACCGGAGAATTAATCCAGGCTCCTGGTGTGGAAATAGAACCCCCAGTTTTCTGCACGAACAACAGGTGTGCTACCTGTTCAGCTACTGAGCGCAGACAAAGGCATGTTAGTTTCTGTCTCCCTCTATCTGTACCAAGTGAATGCAGCATCATGAACTGTCTAGTAAACCGTTTCTCATTTGCTGAAATAACTCTAATAGAAATAATTTAGATCTGAATGTTTTGGGGTAGCACCATTTCTCTCAAGTTATTTGGTAAGGAATTCTGGCAAAGCCAAAAATCATACATGGAGGACAAAATCAGGAACACATTTTAAATAGTACTCTAATTTACTTTAAAATGTTAATCAAACAACATCTTTTGCATAAATATACATTTTTGAATAATAATAAGTATAAAACTCTAATGCTGGCATTACTGACTGATTGTAATCACAGGTGATTTACCAGAAAATGAAAAATATCAAAAGGGACAGGCCAAATATTGAAGTGTAATCGGGGGTATTCTTTAAAAATAAGGAGAGTTGGATGTATAGGTAGTACTCAAAAAGTAATGTCAAGTCATAATAACCCATTCCAGGATTTCAATACATTTTTGGATATGTGGGATTTTAAATGATGCAGTTGTGATTTTCTAAATGTTATTGTAACTGTCTATGAACAAATCTCAGCTGTAGACTTTTATGACATTGTAGTTTTAATGAATAAGAAAATTAAAAGTACATATGCATAAATTCTTAAACTGAGGCTTCTTCATTTTCAGACAGTTTATTACGGTTTTAAATTACCATCACATCCATAGCACCAACTAGCAAAGGATTAAAGAAACTGCAGTCATAGTCAACTTACACTGTCTCTGATAATGTGGAGCAAATGGTCAAACTGTGAAACATTCACTAACAACTGGGAAGGGATCTCACAACATAATTACAATATAACTTTATACTTGGTCTACCACATACCCAGTTTTTCAACCGTTAAAGATTGTCGTGAGCAACAACTCAAGTTACAAAAGTCTAAGGACCTAAATGGGCAAGCAAAGCAACCCCCCCACCAAAAAACTGCAATAAACTTGTCAGCATCAAGCAGTCAAGCAATACAGGTATGACCAGGCTTGCAATGTCAATACCATCTCTAACACCAACAAGCAAAAGAATTAAAGAAACTATAGCCATAGTCAACATTCCATCTTTAAAATGCACAATACTATGCTATCTTGAACAATGGGGAAAGTTGGGTAAAATGTGATACAGTTACTAACAGCTAGGAAGGAAGCTTAAACCATGGTTAAACTCTGGATTTATACTTATGACAAGTTCTTTGATATCCCAATTATCTCTTTGCTTGCTAGAGCAGTCACTTGATTACTATATAACATTTTCCCTTCATACTATTTATAAGACAATAAGTCATACAGCAGTTGTAATGTATTGTGTTTTACCACACATTCATCTCATCAAACATTAAAAAATTGCAAGTAAGTTGAAAAAGTCCAGGACCTCCCTCCACACACACAAAATAAGCAAATTATTCTCATATTCTCTCTTAACATCTCAGTTACAAATTCTCAGTGACAATAAAAGCTTCCTTTCTCTCCATCTCAGTTATTATTGCTTCATTCTACCCACTTCATTGCTAATGCTTTGGTCTCTGATTTAAATGGATACACACACACATGTGCACACACACACACACACACACACACACACACACACACACACACACACACACACACACACACACACTCACTCACTCACACTCTTCATCTGTTAGTTGCAGCTCTATATATGACTGTACACCTTGGATATTTGCTTGAGATCAAGTGAATGAATGAATAAATGCATTAGTAATATCCCAGAAGTGTATCTCAACTCATGTCAGAATGATACTGTGTAACTCCCCATTTCTCTTTCAACTTCTTATCTGAAGAATTAGAAACAAGTAAAAATTCAGGAGCAGCTCTTAAATATTTATCTTATGTATTTAAAAAAGTTCATAAAATAACAAGCTTTACATTATGAAGCATTTTCTGTAGGACAAAAAATCTGAAAATCATATGCCTGTCATTACTTAGTGACTGTTGTCAGCAACAATTTGCCAGAACCCACACAGTTTACAAGGAATGGACAAAAATACCTCTCAATTTCTTTTCTCAAGAATTCTGAGCAAAGCCAGAAATAACGGGGCAGAAAAAAGGACGACTTTTAAAAATTATTTTATGCATTTGTTAACTTACTAAACCCAAAAGACAAAGTGTCATTGTCAAGGTTGATCTGGGGGCATCGTATGATTAAGTGACTTGCTCAAAGCCACAAAGTATACAGATGGGATGAAAGGAATCAAACTCTGTAACTTTGACTAGATGAAGCAGTTTTTTTCTTCATTTATTTATTTGTCATTTGTCAACTAGGTTAGTCCAGCTAAGCTAAAGGCCCATTTTCAGTGGAGACCTGAGGAGAAAAGCTCCAGAAAAGTAAACAAGAAATTAACATGTATACATTAAAAAAAAAAAGAATATTGCATAGTTATATCATTGCACAAGTTGACAGTAATAAAATTACATGGAAAAGTATATACAAGATATAATGGCAGAGTGAAACAGCAGATATAAGTTTAGAGACAAATCAGATTTAGATTCACATAAGCATTATATAACATTACAGTAAACAGAGCTAGCTTGGTAATACAAACACGATAATGTTGCTATTTACAAAGAGAATAAGTGATAAAAAAGCTCAGAGTTTTAGAGTAAGGAGAGGTGGAAAAGAGGTGTGTGTGAGGGATTAAGGAGGATCCTGGCATGGGCAGGAGCTAGAGTTAAGAAGGTAGTTCTGAAGTTGTATTTTGAATCGGTTTCTACAATTAATGTTTTGGATATTCGGGGGGGGGATTGTTCTTGGCTTGGGACACTGTGCTTTTATAAAGAAGTTTGCCAATGTTTTTGTTAGTTTTTAAATATTAATAAGGTGTTGATCAGAGCTGTGTAGAGTTTGAGAGGGCATATAGAGGGATATGAGAGAGGAGAGGGAAGGACAGGCTGAGGGTTTATTTATTAAGGTGTGAGTGAGTTGTAGCTGGGAAACAAGAATGAGTTGGGGGAACTCAAGCCATTGAAGTTGTTTTAAAGCAATACAGTAGTGGGACTTTTATGGTTAGTTACTGGCAAAATGAGCTATGTTGTTATAAGTTTGTTCTAGTTTGGTTATTAAGGTAGATTGTAGATGTGTCAGTATAGGAGAGGTGTACAAAAGACAAGGCAGGAGGAATACCTCTACCAGAGAGGGTTTGGAGTAAGATGCTAGGAATTTCTTATTTCTATACAGTAGTCCCATTCTTTGATTTGTCTTTTTAATACAGTGTTGAACCTGGAGGTCAAATTTTAAGTGGTCATCAATTATAATATCTAGAAGTTTAGTGTGTGAGCTTTAATATGGGTGTTGTCATGTGATGAGATGGTAAAGGTGGTTTTAGGTGGGAGAGAGATTTGGGGATGAAAAGGACGAGTTTGGTTTTCTTGGTTTTAAGATGAGTTGGTTTTAGGATGAGTTGGTTATCAGTTAGACATTGTTCAATGGTATGAAATGTGTTTTGGGTGATAGAGTGGAGAACAGAGATGTCATCAGAGAAGGAGATTAGAGTAGAGTTGTCCCTGTATTGTATCAGGGATGAGGTGATACAGGAAGAGTGGAGGTTGCTAGTGAAGATATTGAAAAGAAGAGGTCCTAAAATAAAGCTTTGTGGGACACCAGTATGGATAGATAAGAAAGGAAAGCAGGTGGAATACCATCTGACTGACTGTAGCCTGTTGGAAAGGTAGCTGGAAAACCAGAGAATGGCAGAGGAGGAGAGGTTGAGATCAGCTAGCTAAGTTAGTAGTTTAGAGTGTGAGATAGTATCAAAAGCTTTTGACAGGTCAAGAAAAAGACATGAGACAAGTAGGTTCTTGTCTCTGGCCTCTACGACAATATGCGTGAAAGATAGAAGGGCAGTGGATGTGCTATCGCTTGGTATAAAGCCATGTTAAGTAGGGGTCAGAAGGTTCCTGTCAATTAGGTAGTTAAGAAGCTGATTGTGTATGCATTTTTTGAGAAATTTTGAGAGAGGCAAGAGAATGATTATGGGTCTAAAATTTGTTGGATCAGTGGAGTCACCTCCTTTGTGCAAAGGTATAGTGTAAAAGATTTCCAAATGTCATGACATGAGTGCTCTATACTGTGGTGGTGGTGCTGCGGTAGCATTGTTGCCTCACAGTACGACACTGTCCTGTTCGATTCTCAGCTAGAGCGTCTTCTGTGTGAAGACATGCGTGAATGGGCGTACCTTCGTTGAAGGTTGTGCGTCAGGGCTGGCAACTCAGCACGTAAAAAATCTACTGCCAATCATTAGTGGACAGGAATTCTGCTGTGGCGACCCCTAACCAGGAAAAGCCAAACAACACAACAATGACATGAGTGCTCTGTTTACAAGTATTGACACAGGGTTGGCTATAGAGTGGCTATAGAGTGGCTGTGATTTTAAGGAAAAGGGGAGGAAGGTTATCAGAGGGAGGGAAGTATGGTTTTAGTTTAAGCAGAAGAGATTTTATGTAAGATTTAATGTAAGCAGTCGGAACAGGGTTAAAAGAAAATGAGGTGGTAGTAGTGTTGGAAGAGGTGGGTGGAAGATTTTTACTTTGGTCTATGTGAGTCAGTTTGTGAATAGATTCAATGAAATACGAATTTAGTAGAGAGGCAGTTTCTTGAGTGGTATTGTTAGGATAGGAGTCAGGGGTGGTGGGTCCTCCCCTAGGATTTTGTTAATGGTGTGCCAGAATTTTTTAGGGTTAGAGTTGTGAGTGAATTGGGTGTCATAGTAGATTTTTTTTTTATTATCTTTATTAATTTGCTTTTTTTGTGAGGTTTCAAAGCTCTTTATATTTTTGGAGTAATACAGTAGAGTTAGTTTTCAGCCATTGTTTCCAGGTGCTATTCCTATTTTTCATAAAAGTGAGTGTGTCTTCAGTAATCCATGGGGTACGGGTTGTTTTTATCCTAACTGTCCTTAGTGGTGCTAGGGAGTTAAGGATATCAAGGAAAATATGGTTGAATTCTTAAACTGTATCATTGAGAGAAAGGTATTTGAGTTTTGACCAGTTTATAGATGAAGGCCTATTATTAAATGTTTCAACATCAGAGGAGGAAAGGTTGCTACAGTCTTCATAGAGATGAGGCTTGGGTATATGAAGGTAGTGTCTATGTACAAAGATAGGGAGGTGATCACTGAAGGAGTGAGGTAGTGTCCTGGGTTTTGGTACAGGTTTGGATCAGAGGCAAGCATCCAATCTAGGGTGGAGCTGTTTGTATTTTTATTAAAGTGAGTGGGTGTAGTAATGAGTTCTTTGAAGCCATGGAGATTAATGTTAAAATTAGGAGAGGTGGTTTTTAGTTTTTGCCAATCAATGTTTATGTCTCCAAGGATAATAGTTGTGTAGGGGATGCGAAGAGAAATGCATGAAAGGATGGGTTCTCAGATGGGAATGTTATTTCCAGGTGGTTTATAGATAGCTGCAATAATAAATTTCTTTTGTGGGTTTAGATGACAATTCAGAATAAGTAGCTCTGCTGGGTGGAAGTTTGGGAGAGCTGCTGGTAGGGGGATAAGCCGAGTTGCTCAAAGTATAGTATTGCTATGCCACCCCCTTTTTTGTTGTTCCTATCTAGATGGTAAATGTTGTAGTGGGAAGTAAGATTTCAGTATTAGAGATATGTGAAACAAAAGATAATATCCTGCTGAGTAAAGCACTTCTGGTAAAAGTCCAAACGTGAAAAATGCAAAATAACCAGTAGGTGCAACAATGGCTGAAGTATAAACATCCACAAAAGGCTTAAAAAATCAAAGGTTTAATACCAACACTTAGACGAACAGATCCTAGGTAGTAAGCGCTTTCACGTTATTACAACGTTTCATCAGACTTTAAAAAACAACTCAGTAACTACCCTTTTATACATCATCATTCATTTCAGCTTATAACAATTGAAGAATTAATTGATCATTCAAACACTTAATGATTTAAAGCAATATGATGTCACCATTCTTAAAAGCAAGGACAAACCTAAAATTATATTTAAATATTGCACATAACACTTATGAATAAAAAATATATAAATATTTGAATGTATGTAAAAGTCATTTAACAACAACACCTTATAAAATTAATGTTAATGTTTCAATGGTCTCCTTGCTAAAAAAGGTTTCAGGGTTATTTTTTCATTGAGACCATACTTGTGGGCTTGCAATTTTAATATCCATTTATTCTCCTCTTCTTCAGTGTAATTTTTAATGTCGCCCAATCTATTGGTCATTGTTATAACCTCCATTACCCTAAAATTAAAGGAGTGTGTAGAATCATGTTCTAGCACATGTCGTGCCAGAGCATTATTAACATTACCTTTCTCTCGTCACAGAGGATGGGAACTTATGCTTGCCGTACGTGTAAACAATGTAAATACATAGCTGGTAATAATATGTTTATACATCCGCATACAGAACGTACATACATTTTCAAAGGATATGCTGATTGTAGGACTACACACCTTGTATATGTAGCTCAATGTTTGTCTTGCCAACAGTTTTATGTAGGCAAGACTAACAGGTCCTTGCGTGAACGCATTAGGGAACACATTTATGCGATAGAGAAAGGTAATGTTAATAATGCTCTGGCACGACATGTGCTAGAACATGATTCTACACACTCCTTTAATTTTAGGGTAATGGAGGTTATAACAATGACCAATAGATTGGGCGACATTAAAAGTTACACTGAAGAAGAGGAGAATAAATGAATATTAAAATTGCAAGCCCACAAGTATGGTCTCAATGAAAAAATAACCCTGAAACCTTTTTTAGCAAGGAGACCATTGAAACATTAACATTAATTTTATAAGGTGTTGTTGTTAAATGACTTTTACATACATTCACATATTTATATATTTTTTATTCATAAGTGTTATGTGCAATATTTAAATATAATTTTAGGTTTGTCCTTGCTTTTAAGAATGGTGACATCATATTGCTTTAAATCATTAATTGTTTGAATGATCAATTAATTCTTCAATTGTTATAAGCTGAAATGAATGATGATGTATAAAAGGGTAGTTACTGAGTTGTTTTTTAAAGTCTGATGAAGTGTTGTAATAACGTGAAAGCGCTTACTACCTAGGATCTGTTTGTCTAAGTGTTGGTATTAAACCTTTGATTTTTTAAGCCTTTTGTGGATGTTTATACTTCAGCCATTGTTGCACCTACTGGTTATTTTGCATTAGAGATATGTGGTTTTAGCCATGTTTTGGATAGGGTTAGGATATGTGGAGAGTGGTGGGCTAACCAAGAGTGTAAATCAATAATTTTATTAAGTAGACTTTGTATGTTAATTAAGTAGATAGTGAGGAGTTTGGTAGCAGTGGGGTGAAAGGAGATTGGTGACTAGTGAGTGAAAAATTAGTGGTGGGATGTGTAGGAGTGGGAGGGCCTGGATTGGGGCTACATGTTCTCATCTAGTAGAAGAGTTTTTGTTAGTAGAGTGGGTTTGGATGGGTAGATGTAGTGGGTGATGGATTTGTATTTGAGTTTAGAGGAGGAAGGAGTGAGGCCAAATAGTTTGATTTTAAGGAGCTGTGCACTGGATATGGTAAACAGAGAGGGAGAAATTAAAAGGGTAGGTGAGGATTTTTATTACTTATAGGATGCGTTTATGTAGGGGATACTTGTAGGTAATTTAATTCTATATGATAGAAAGTTAAGAATGAGAAATAGAACAACAGGGGGCATGTGAGGTAGAGTTGTAGCATGATGAATAATGAGACTCACGAGGAGCAATAGATGGAAGTAAGAAATAAAGAGAGAGGTTGTTTATGTCTGTTATGTTTTAGTTAGGGAGAGAAGAGGAAAATGAACAGAGGGAGATAGTATGAAGGAGAGTGAAAATTAGTTGTGAGCTGTAGAAGATTTACAGGTGGGTAGGTGCTTGAGGGATGGGGGTATTAGGAGAGAAGGATGGATTATAGATTGGTTGGAGATTCTATGATTGGGTAATGGGATGAAGTGGGTGGGGCTATGTCAAGTAGGTGAGAATATAAATCTAAGGAAAGTGGAGGTGGGTGGTAATGGGGGTAGGGTACAGGAGGAAGTGAGGACGAATGAAGCGAGGGCAAATGGAACAGGCACATCCTGGCAACAGGAATAACACAGAAACCTTTCTCCACAGTGTATGAAAAAAGTACAAAAATTCACCTACAAAGATAATGTTAATGCCCTAGTAGCAAACTACCTGGTGACTATCAGTAACTAGATAAAATTAACTGAACAGATAAAACTGATGGTAGACTTTATGCATTCATTTTTTTTTGCACTTACTATACTCTGTCTATAATAGAATAATGATAATATGATGACAGTCTTTGTCTAGGGAAACTGTATTCTGGTCAGAAATTAAGCATCTGAATTATTTAGGGGCATTCTGGATGTTGCAAAACATACTACCGTCACTGGGAGGAGGAGACCTATGTTACAGGGTCCCAGTGAGTGTGCGAGCCAATACCACTGTTAAACAAGTCTAGATTAAGTTTGTTAACTTAAGTACCAAACAACTTCAAAATCAAATAAAATGTTAACAAAACAATAAGCGTTGCATGGACTTGCATTCTCTGAACAATAAAAACATTGAAACTGCAATGGCTGACATTATTGACTGACACTAATCTTTAGTGATTTACAAGAAAAAATAAGTTAATGAGGGACAGGGCATAAATATGAAGGAAACTCAGTGATGTTTTGCAAAATTAGAGACAAATAAAAGGGAAAATACTTTGATTCATTTAAAGTGTAAGCAGAACAATTTTTGTATCAACATAATTTTCTGAATATTTGAGAAACAAAAACTATAAAACTCTAACAATTGGTAACACTGACTGAATTCATACATTGGTGATTTTTTTAACTATCAGTGATTTGTTAGAAAATGAAGACACAAGTGAAGGTCCTGTAGTTGGAGAGAGGATTAAGGCTCTAAACTATTAGAACCTTTCTGTAGTCAAAGGTACAGGGTTTTATTCTTTCTACAGCCATTTGTCTACTGTGAAACTTTGAATAAGTTACTTAACCAGATAGTGTTCCTGGGTTGGCCTTTTACCTGCTTTAAAAGACAGAAAAAATGATAAGACATGCATACAAAGCTAAATACTTAACTAGATTTTCTGATAATAAGAGCAAAGCTGGGTTCTGTTCAAACTGGGCCCTAGGTAGAGTGATGGACCAAACCACCCATATCCATACCAATATTCCATTACTTGGGAGTATTTCCCTTTTACCATAATACATTGTTAAACTTGTCAGTGTGCATACTATTTTCTTCTTTATGCTTACAATTATCAACCTTTACTAAAAAATTTACAGCAAAAACATTGACAGCCTATCAACAAATGAAACAGACTCTCACACTGAAAGCAAACAGCATGAGCAACAGTAAACTTCGTATCCTTTTAAACTCACATTCATTGAAAATGCATCTGGCAATAGATTACACCACAATAGAAATGCAGGGATTCATATTGAAATATTATACAGTTAAGCACTAATTAGGGGAGATCTAAAGTGCACAGAAATTCAAAACATATATTTTTATTTATTTATTTATTTTACATTTGTTAACCGGGAAATTCCAACTGGATCAGGTCTATTTACAGTGGAGGCCCAGGGAGAAAAGCTCTGAAACATTGTTACAAAAAAAAAACACAAGAGAAGCAAATTTATACAATGTTATACAAAGTTCATTTAAATAATACAACTTGGAGTTAGACATTTTGCCAAACACTGAAAATATATAAAATAAATTGGAAAAAGACATTTTCCAGGAGAAACAGTCTGGAATTCCATTTAATGTGCAGGTGTATAATGACTGTGACAAAAAGTGGAGCAATTGCCTGCTATGAGAGGTAGCAACTAATAGCCAGAGTTATTAGCTGGGTTTAATACTGTAGAGGGTTAAAGTGAGTAGCTTGGAAGTTGAAAAAAGAAGGGGGGAGATGGGAGAGTAAAGGATAAGTCATACAAGGACATAACCAGGTGTTTAGTAGATGTGATTTGAGGGAGTGTTTGAATTGTGGGGTGGTAGAGGTAGTGGTCAGAGAATGGGGGGGGGGGGGATTCCAGTTTTTAGTAATGGTGTGGGAAAAGAACACTTTGCCTGCAGTATTGTTTGCTCTGGAGGTGCAGAGGAGAGATTTGTCATTAGATCGGAGATGCTGATTTGCAGTGTAATGGGTAAGAATATTGGATATGGATGTTTTTTTTCAGGGTACTTAAGGATGTTATATGCAGTAACTGGCTGGGGGTTGTTAAGTAGTTGTGGTGACTCTAGCCATTTTAGTTCTTTTAGTGCAACACAGTGATGTGTTCTGTAAATGGAGTTTGTAGCAAACTTGGCTATCTTATTGTAATAGGATTCTAGCTTGTTTAGATCAGTTTTTCTAATCTGGATGAAAATAGGTGCTGCGTATAGTAGTGTGGACAGACAGTGACTCTGGGCAAGGGTGACTCTTGCTTGGTGTGAGAGAAAGTTTTTATGCCTATATAGTGCGCCCATTTTTTTGTGAACCAATTTGATGGTTTGTGAGATGTGGATATCAAAGTGAAGATTGTTGTCAATTTCAATACTAAGAAGTTTGGTGTGGTCAGAAGGGGAGATGGTAGTGCCATTTTTAGAGGTGATAGAAAAGGAGAGGAGAGCTTTTGATTTGTTAGGGGAAAATAGTAGTAGTTTTGTCATATTGGCGTTTAGGATTAGTTGGATAACTGAGATCCAATTTTCTACAGAGTTAAAGTTTTCCTGGGTAAGCTGCTGTAGAATGGTGGGAGATGAGGCAGTGCATATCAGGGCTGAATCATCTGCATTTTGAATAAGTGTGCCATGCTGAGTAGAGCTATTCAGGTTGTTTGTGAAAATAGAAAAGAGAAGTGGGCCCAGTATAGAGCCTTGTGGGACTCCTGTGGTAGTTGGAAGTTGGGGGGATAGTGCTCCTTGCCTTTGGACAGATTGTTGCCTGTCAGATAGATAGCTTCTGAACCAGACTATGGTAGATGGGGTGAAAGATAGTGAGGCTAGAGAATCTAGCAGAATGGAGTGAGAGACCATGTCAAATACCTTTGATAGGTCCAAAAAAATGGCTGATGTATATTTGTTGTCATTCCTGTGAAGGTTAACTAGATTAGTGAATGAAAGAAGAGCAGTCGTTGTGCTGTGATGAGGGCGGAAGCCATGTTGTGTGGTAGAGAGGAGCTGATATGTGTTCAGGAATTTCATGACTTGCAAATGGATGCATTTCTCTAGAATTTTAGATAGGGTGAATAATATGGCAATGGGTTGGTAGTTTGAGAAGTCATAGGAGTTATCCCCTTTATGAAGAGGAATAATATAAGATACTTTCCAGAGTTTGGGAATATAGGATTCCTGTATGGAGTGGTTGATTAGGATGGAGATGGGGTAAGAGAGAGAGCCAGAGGCCATTTTTATGAAGGTAGCAGGTAAGTTATCGGCTGCAAAGGTAGTGGGCTTAAGTTTTAGAAGGAGTTTCTTAATTGTAGAGGTGGGGACAGGTGATAGAGTAAAGGAGGGAGTATTTTCTGTTTGATTGGTTTGGGTATGTGATGGACTATAATTGGTTAGCTGGGTGGATAGAGCCAGGATGGATTTTGTGAAGTGGTGGTTAAATTAAGTGGCTATGTCTAAATTACTATCTGTAGAGTTTGGAGCTGGAGTAGTGGTTTTGCCTGGTTTTAGTAAGGAATTAATAGAATGCCAGAATTTTTGAGGATTTTTTGAGTATTTGTTTTGGGCACTGAGGAAGTACTTTTGTTTATTTTGTTTAGTTTGAGCCTTGGCTTGGTTTCTAAGTTATTGGTAGTTTTGCTTGGAACTAGTGGTGTTTTCTCTTTTCCAGATTTTCCAGGCTTTATCTCTGGCTTTTAGAAGGGCTCTAGTATCCCTACTTGGCCAAGGTGCATAGTTAGCTTTCTCTCTAATTTTCCTACTGGGGGTGAGTTTGTTAAGAATGGTAATAAAAGTATTATTAAAGTAGTCAACGACCTGGTCTAATCCAAGAGTTTGTAGTGGTTCCCAGTTACAGTGGCTGAGAACAGTATTGAGATAATGTGGGATAAGGTTGCAGTCATCCAATATTAGTTTGTAAACAATGGGTTTGGGTAGGTTAGAGGGTTTACGTAGTAGGAATGTGGGGAGGTGGTTACTGAGACCATCTGGAAGGCAACCTACCTGGTAATTTTTTTGGGGGTAGTTGATCAGAGTCCAATCAAGAGTAGATTTTTTTTTTTCGATTTTTTGTTTATTCTAGTGGGCTCTTCAATCAGTTGAGAGAACCCATATAGATTAATATGGTTAGTGGGGTTGCTGGAATCACAAGCTGTCCAGTCAGTGTTTAGGTCACCTAATAGGATAGTTTCTTGTGGTAGGTTATCTATTGTCCAGTGTAGGGTTTCTTCTATAATGAGAGAGTTGTTACCTGGAGGTATATAGCAGCAAAGAATATTGATTTTCTTAGTTTTATTTACGGAAAGGACAGTACACAGGGTTTCAGCATTTAGAAATTTGGTTGTTGTGGTCTGGAGGGGAGTTGGAGGTTCAGTGTGTTCTTAAAGATTATGGCTACCCCACCTCCTTTTCTGCCTAGTCTATCCAATCTTAAGATATTATAACCTGGGGGGAGGAAGTCTTCATTTTGGATGCTAGGGTTTAGCCATTATTCTGTGATTATCAGTATGTCAGGAGTGTAGTGGGTTATAAATGCGTGCAGTTGAGATATCTTGTTGGTGATACTTCTTATGTTGATATTAAGAATCAGCAGGTCAGATATCTGTTTGGTTTTGAGAGGGCCTGGATTAGGGTGTATATCACCAGGGGTTAGTATTTTCTTTATGGATGATAGTATGTGCTTTATAATGTTTGTTATCTGTGAGTTGGATCTATGTGAGTTTTTTCTAGAGTTATATCTTGGTATTGTAATGTGCGAGTAAGGTGTAGTATTAAGATTTAGAATTATAGGGCTGATGAAGAAGTTTGCATGAGTTTGTGAGGGTATGGAAATGTGTGTTATATGATATGTATTATTGTGTAGAGGTAAGTTTGTTTGTATGGATGTGATAAAAGCTAGTGATATGAGTTCTAATGATAGGGATGATAGTGCTTTTAGCATGATTGTATGGTAGAGATGTTATGGTGATGGTAGCTAGGTGATTGAGGTGAATGAGTTTATGTGGTTCTTTAGGAGGATGGGTGAAGTGTGTAGGTATGTCTATCAAATATGTGTTGTTTGGAAGTGGGAGTAGTGTATTAATTGAAGTCGATGTTGAGAGAGTGATTGGTGTAGGTGGAGGTCAGGAGGGATGTCAGGTGATGAGGGCTTAGAATAAATGTAGGTATAGAGGGGTGTTTGGGGCATTTGGGCAGG
Source organism: Protopterus annectens (assembly GCF_019279795.1). Taxonomy (NCBI): domain Eukaryota; kingdom Metazoa; phylum Chordata; order Ceratodontiformes; family Protopteridae; genus Protopterus; species Protopterus annectens. Next base: position 82,228,155 of record NC_056736.1, on the reverse strand, counting down.
GTGGGGGAGCAGAGTGAGCAGAGCGAAGCGAGGTGAACTGAGCGGGTCCCGATCAGATCGCAAGGTTACAGAAACAATCAGGTTCCCTTTTTCTTTGAGGAAAAACAGTAAGTAATCTGTCCAGATTATCTAAAAATAGAAGATTCAATTTACAGCTTAAAATGTAGATATGAGAGGCCTACTGGGAATTGTCAGTGCCGCAGATACCCTGAGTGCTTAAGTTCAACTGTACCACTTATTGTATTATGCAGAAGGCATTAAGGAAATTCAGCAGTGGCTGTGGAAATCTAAAAATAAGAATGGAGAGTAACAGACAGCTGCAGTTAGTAAGGTCACTGAAGAAGCTGGAGGGAAGCACAGGAGAGACAGAATACCATAGCTGAGAAATGCAAGCATGAAATGTGAAACAAAAATATTACTATCAGGGTAGACTGCAATTCTAACATTTAGTAGAAGTTTAAAGCATACCAATGAATAAATGCAGCACAAAATAGACCAGAGCAATGCTAATATGTGATAAACCACCCACATACGCTATACTAACATTAGTATGTGCACATGGTATATAGAATACAGCATGCAGGTCTAAGAAAACAGTACAGGAGTCACCAGCCACATATTAGCTAAACAGAACAGTGTGTGTGTGTGTGTGTGTGTGTGTGTGTGTGTGTGTGTGTGTGTGTGTGTGTGTGTGTGTGTGTGTGTGTGTGTGTTAATACAGTTTTAAATGCCTTGCAAGCCTAGGAATCTTATCCCTCTAAACATAGGCTTAAAAAATTGCTTGCATCATAAACAGCAAACTCTCTGCAATGAAACAGACAAAGTAGCTTTTCATAAGACTGCAGCAATAAATAAGTAAAATACAGATAGTTTCCCGCAAGACTCAACTAAAGTCACATTTATGTTACAGAAACAGCTACAAAATACATGTTAAAGCAACAGAGACATTGTACAGCATAAACAGATTGCTTAGGGCTGTGCCATGAGATAGTACATGGGAGTGCTAAGCAAAAACTAGCAGGCTGCAAAAACAAATCATCATACTACAAAATATTAAACAATTGTCACAAATAAACTTCACTTTTTGTTATAGGAGAATCAGCAGAGACAGGATAGTAGTAATACTTCCAATATTATAATAACTTTGTAACTGTGGTTTCAGAAAGATTAAGCTCTTACATCAAAGTATACTGAAGGCCAGAGGGGTAGAGGTAGCTGCTTTGGGAATCCAAGATGGCACCACAGGTTTAAATCACCTTTGCTGAGACCATATTGGAGGAGGAGGTGGGGGAGGTTTACATCACCTTTGCTGATACCATATTGGATGAGAGTGGGAGGGGGGGTTGTAAAGTGTAATGACTAATGAGAGCAGGGTCTGGCCTTGGTCATGGCCATGGTCATGGTCATGGCCGTGGCCATGTGTAATGAAATTTGCTAACAACATGTGACAGCCTGCTGTACACAAGTCTCTCATTTCAGGGGCAGTCCAGGAGCACTGTCTGCTGTAATTAGCTGGTCAGACTCATACTAGAAAATGAAGGCTGAGGGAATCAGAAGCTGCACATGGGAAACAGCTTGTAGCCTTAACTCATCTGCACTACTTACCAAATTGTTAAATGCATTCATAGTCAAGGTTTTAACATTCATTTCATAGACTTCATGCTGTGCATTTTATCCACAGACAAATAAGAACACAGTTGACAATCAAAAATGTGTGATAGAGTCCCTGTTTACTACAACTGAATCCTTCATTTATACCATAACTAGTCTAGGATGCAGGATACACACACAAACACAAACATATGTGGCCCATCAGTTACAGCCCCTTGTACAACTGTGTACATTCAGATGTTTGCTTGTGATAAAATGAACACATACACAAATAATGACTTAGAGCATATTTCAGCTCACTACTGTGAGAACCATATAGTGCATCCCACTGCACGTTCATGCCCTCCCAACCTCTTAGTGCAGGAATCAGAGATAAGGACCCAACAACCAGGAACTGATTTTAAATATTTCTAATATATAGTAAAACGTTACATCAGGAAGTATTTTCTGAAGAACACAAAGTCTAAAACTCACATAACTTACATTATTTAGTGACTGTAATCCACAACAATTTGCCATAAATCTACAAACTTTACAAGAGATAAACCAAAATAATTAATTTCTGTGATCAAGAATTCTGGACAAAGCCAAAAATAATTTGTGTGTGTGTGTGTGTGTGTGTGTGTGTGTGTGGGGGGGGGGGGGTCAATTTTTAAGTAATTTTTAACTTATGTGTTAAGTAGACAAACTCATGGGAGGAAGTGCCCTTTTTTTCAGGGGTAACCCATGAATATCATCTTAGTGACTTGCTCAGACTCACACCATAGGCAAATGGAGGTGGGAGGATTCAAACCCCATAATTTTGACTACAGGAAGTAATTTATTTGCAGCTTAGAACCGTAGGTGCCAGACAACTCTAATTCACCTCAAAGGTTAACAGAAATACAACAAGTATTGCATGGGCATGCATTTTCCAGGCAATGTGAACTAAGAAACTCGATTGATTGATTTAACAAAAAAGAAGTTAAGGGAGGTTTGGTGTAAAGGATTAAGACAGCAAACATTTAATGAGCTGCATCTAAGATACAAGGTTGATCCTTTCTACCTCCAGCTCTGTGACTCTGAGCAATGCACTTAAACAGAGTCAACTTAACCCACCCAAGACTGCTAAATGATCAGTAGATTGCTTACAACTATGAACAAGTGACAAGTCTCTTCCAGAGGATGACCAGTTGTAAGCAGAAACTTGTGACCTGCACTTGTATGGATTTGCTTAGATAAGCTGCTCAGCTCCACTTTGTGTCTATCTCTTCCAGTATCCATGCTACTAAACAAGATGTCTGGCTCATAGTCAGGGATCTATCCTGGTACACTATGGATCCATACCAAGGCTTTACTTTTGAACTGCATGAACATGTGTATTATAACCATTGAATATGTGTAAATTATTAAATCAAAATTATTAACTCTGTAACTGTATAAACGACTGTCTCTACAAATGTGTAATTTAATGTTTTTGACTGTCATCTCCCTTTAGAGCACTTCTTCTGGCGTTTGCACATTGTGAATTTACTATATCATGCCTTTCAGTTTACATGCAGACCTCCCCAATAAATTAGGTTGCAGAACTGAAATAAGCAGCACATTATCTTCTTTGTTGTTTTGCACACAACACAGCTTAATCTGGGTTAGTGGTTTAATTTGAATCCCGAATAAGTTATTAAGTGCTAATCACAGACAGGGAAATTCTCAAGATGAATACATTGAATGAGCTCTCAGAAGTTATGTTACACTCTGGCTCTGTATCCAGCTTAAATATATAGTATTTATGCACAATGATTCAGTTCAGTAACATTTGCACTAACACACGTTGATTTTCTGAACTCAGTGAATTAACTCTGAACACAGTCTAAATACACGAATTAGCAACATTCACAGATAAATTGCTTGCCTTGTGTAAGTCAATTAGCTTAGTGGGCACAACAAAGTTATTAATAACCAGCAAGTTTATTAGCTTTAAAGACTTGAAAACATGTTTTTCCATTCTTTCAAGACTTGCACATTTGTAGGAATGATTGGCTTGACCACATTTCCATCACCGTCTGTGAGGAACTAGACATGGCTTTTTACTATGGTGATAACCATATATTGATAAAATAGTACTTGATCAACTGAGTAGTTCTTAGTTTTAACTGCAGTATAGTTTCATGTGTTACAGAAGATTTCTTTTCTGCCAGACAGCTTGAAGCACCAAGCTTTACCTTCACATTACGGCTCTGTCGAATCCCAATAGACTTTTGCATTATTTTAATGTTATGTATATTCAAATCTTGCACAACCTCCTTTGTTTTGATACTGGTTAACGTTGTTGCAGCTTTATCAGATTTTGAATAAAGATTATTTCTTACTTGTATTATTTTGTATGACAAATAATTCTCTCTCTTACCCATGAATTATACAAATTGCCAAAGTCACAGTCCTTAAGCAATGCACCTTAATTCATTCACATCAAGTGGAAAACTGATATTAGACATATGACAAGTTAATTTGAGCTCACAATACCATTGGAATCTGTTTATAATAGGTTCTGAGCCAAAATAGTATTATGTAATAAGGGTAAATCTATTAAAAACATTAACTTTATCATTATTTGCCAGGTGAGAAAAATTACAACTTGGACTTCCTTACTTTTTGACAGTCTTGAAGTAATGCTATAAAAACTAAACCTTTGTATCTACTGATTCCAATTTTCTAGTAGGTTATCTTAAGCTTTTAACTATGATGATAACCATACATTGAACTAATATGTGTGACATTAATTGTGAAGTAGAATCCACTGAATATCTACAGGTGCTGTTAATTGGAAGTAGATAAAGAATATTTTGAAGAGTCTCATTTGCCCACTAGTTGTGACAGTATTGAAAGTCTGGAAGCTCACAATTAAAGTTTAGTTGTGAGTTGTTGCATTCTATGCTTTTTTCAATATGTTTCATTGCTTGAGTTTTTTCAATTGCAATTTGCTTTGGTGTATTTGAGTTTGATAATATTATATTTCTGCTAAAAAATGGTGTTTTGAATTCTGCTAGCAGAGCTATTGCTTCTTGTTTCCTTCAAGCAAACTGTGAAGATTTCAAAGACTGAGGCCAAAAATTGTTTTGACATTCATCAAAACTGAAAGCTTATTATCAAGGAGTTGCTTACAAAAATGGAGATAGTCCTGGTAGTCTAATGGATGAGATGACTTTGCATCATTGTTGCAATTTTTAAATCCCAATACTTTCAGACTGAAGTGAAGCAAGTATGATGATGCCTCATCAACTGGATACTGCAACTGCTAAACTGCCAAAGGCCCATACTGCAATACCTTCTACAATGCATTTGTGACATCCTGTCTTGCAAGGCAAATTTAATTAATGTTTACTCTGTAGGAGCTAAGAGCATATAAGTAACTACACAATCACCCAGAATATGGTGAGTTAAGCAATCATACTCTTTAAATTGTGGTGGCAAGTGTTTAAACAAGATACAGCCTGCAACATACCATACACGCTATTAAATATACCCTAAACTGTACATTATAATAGTGTGACCACTAGTATGAAAAGCTTTAGATAAGTCTAGAAATGTAGCTGCCACTGTAATGTTTTAGATTAGCTCACACATTTTGAAGTCATTATAGCCTGGTACTGTGGTGGCAATGGGGTCTATATCACTTTATTAAATGCACTATGTACTGAACACCTCTTCGTCAAACTCATTTAGCAAAATCTTATTCCAACGAACGTTCGTTCAGGGAAAAAAAAATTTGGCCAACCCAGTGACTGCAACAAAAACAGCACTATTTAAAACCCACATTGGTGGGGGGCTGGAACCCCCACAACCCCATAACTAAATATACCAACTCCAAGATCACACTACAGTGGAGAAAAGGGCAAATCTCCGATGATGGCCCACTGTTTTTTCCCCCTGGGAAAAATTTCACTGAAACGATCATTCAGTGGAATAATATTTCACTTAACAGAGTTCAACGAAGATGTGTTCAGTAAGTAGTGCACTTGATAAACTGATAGGGACTTGGTCATGACTTCATAGTAATATTTGTGTCTGACCACATGCCTGCAATCACTCTTCAGGCTGTTGACAGTAGGATAGGAGACAATTTTGATATGCTTTTTCTATTAAACTTGTTTGAAGGCATTGCTGTTGGATGAAATTATAAAGTGACTTACTTAATGAAGAGAGAGTACTCCTACTTGCATTCAAAGTTTGTGATTCATAATTTTCAATTGCACTGTAAACAATGAGAATAGCTATTGGGAACTCATGTTTAGAGGGTCATAACGTATATAAATTTTAATGGAATGTTATGTAGCAGGTGTATGATGAGCATTTAGTTTTCTTCAAAGTTTGAGTGGATGGCTCTCTTTTATCAAGTTGATTAGAATTAATGAAGCTGTTAGGCAAGTTAATGAACAAATGTCCTTTCAGCGGAAGTTAAGTTCATGCAGTAGTCTAAGGACTATTCTTCTCTGAGATTGTTATGGAGATGAAAAATGGGTTGGGTTCTTTAGCTTTACTTGAGTTAAAAGTTTCTTTATGTCCATTTCTGAAAGTCACAGGATTTGAGTCTGAATTTAGTTGAAGGCTGTTGAAAAGTTTTGTTTTGACTTGGGAATAAAGAAATTGTAATAGATAGTATACCCTAATCTTTTTATAATTTGGCTATGGTCTGACGGTTTGGTTTTCATAATGAATCTCAAATTGTGATGAAGTGTTTGATCTCTAGGATAATCCAAGTTAGGCCATTATTACAAATGCTTAATGAGAAAATGAGCATGAGTACCACTAATTTGCATAAGGGAGGTACTAACATAGTGCTCTACACCAAAGAAGGTCAGAGGTGGCCATTCAGTTCTTTGAAACAATTACTCACATAGATGCATATGAGTTAACATATCATAGTGGAATAGTTGCAAGAATTCTGGGAAGAAATGAACTGATATATGGACACTAAGGCAATCACAAATTGTACCAGCCACATTGAAATAAGAAGTTTTGGGTATATTTAATAAAAATGTTATTTCCATGTTTGTTCATTCTTACTGTAAGAGTTAAAAATTGGGATAGACTGCATAAATGTATACCCATAGAGGGAAAATAGAAATTATTGTTTATCCATGCAATATTCATGTCAACTAGTGGAAGAGGTTTGCATTGATGTTAGTGTAACAATAATTGAAAGGTGTATTCAATAGCTACAATATTTTGGAAGAAAATGTTAGCACAGAAGATGTATACAGTTCTGAGGATTGTTTTTGATGATGATAGTGTTGATCTGCTGTGAGTAAGCAAAATAATCTTTGTCTACAATGGCTAAAACAATCAATCTATTTTGGTTCTTTCATTCCTCACTATACAATAACTTACTACAGTAATTTCTTGATTGATAAAGGCATAGGATTTTAGCCAAATTTCAGGTGATTGACAATGAATCTATGGATGGAATTCTGTTGATAGTTTACTCATCATTTAGCAACTAAAGAAGGCTGATGTGAACCATGGGAAAGGTAATATGTATGGTGTATATAGCGTACAATGGAGTAGAATGCTCATGAATACTTGCATGAAGTATTTCAGTTGTGTGGGGTAGGTTAGTAACATGTGCCTTACTCTAGATTTGGCATCATTGGCTTTAGAGATAAAAGCACATTTAGTCACTGTGCAAGGACTTCATTTCAGTCCAACAGTACTCCTAGACTGTGAGACAATAACCTCACTTTTAACTGCTAATTGCAAAAAAGAAGTATTTAACTTAACTTAAACATGGAGAGAAATTATTGCATTTAATGCTATACATAACAAGGGTAAGTAAATGCTCAATTATCAATAATAAAAAACTAGATCATCTTGTCCTATTAAGATTGTAGGTATAGATTTTATTTTCCTGGACTCAACAATATCTGAAATTAAAAGATGCTTCTTAGATAGAATGCTATGACAAATCTGTATAAGATTTTAAAGACAAAAATGCCATATTTTCAGTAAAGATTTATAATATTCAAAGCTATGTTTTTTTACAGCAACACAATACATCTGTGAGAGCTGGTCTTAATGTAAGGCTGTGCACCAGATGTTTTTGAGCTGTTGTGTTGGAGAAAATTTTTGAACATACTGTGGAGTGCAGGAAGATCAAATTAGCACATACCCAAAGAAATAACCACTAGCCTGTTCATTTGAAATCCTGATACAAAAACAAAAAGTCAAACAACTTGACCACAAAATGCAAAGCTGGAATCCACTAGAGATGATACCGATAATGATAAAGATCAAAGACAAAAGAAGGGATGGAAAGGCTAAGATAGATAGACAGCATGACTGCAGAAATGAATATGAATTTGCAGTAACATTAAGAATAAGTTGTTGACAGATTGGCAGTCTTTGTATGCTAAAGTACTTGAGTTTGTGAAAAATCAACATAACTAAATGAATGAGCAACCACAACAAAAGCAAAGGCCTTTAAAAAGTGCCAGTGGCCAAAATGATAATGTTTGAGGTATCCTATGTTTGTGGGAAAATCAGATAATTGAATACCCTCTAGCAGTCTTTACCGCTCCTTAACACAGGTCATGTAGTACTGCTGGCAGTTCCTGGATAGTGGTGCCTTATAGTTTAACAATGATTGACAGATTGCTGTCTATTATCATGGCTACTATATGCCTGTCTAACTGTTGTATATGCTTATGTTTTGCATCTGACATCTTGGTACATTTTCTCATCATTTCTGAATCACATTCTGGTATTTCTACTATAAAATTACATAGTGCATGTTCTGCTGCTATGCATAACTATTTGTGAGTTTTCTAGCCATTTTATATAACCTCTTGACTGCACACAAACATTATGCATATCAACGAATGTTATCCACTGTAAGCAATTACATTCTGCTAGTAAACTAAGTTTGAACTTATAGTCACTAATATATTAATTATTAAGTTGATTAAAGGCAAGCTCAAGCAAGAGCTCCTTAACTTGTTAACATCAGCAGCACTGTGTAGGAGTTACAAAGCTGAATAAAGCCAGCGACAAACCAGTATAAGCTTTGCTAAACAAAATGGATTGTTGTTTGTCACTGTATGATAGTAAAGAATAACACAGAAATATATCACACAAACCATAACTACACAAGTTTTTATTTTATAACCAAACTGAACTGGTCCATGGACCATTTTCATCCAAGGTCTAGGTCAAAGGGAGACAGAACAAAATAAAAGCCGACCAGACAATAAGTACAGCAAGCATCTAAAAGTTAACAAAGCATACTATGGCTATTGAAAAGTGTACTTTAACTCATAAATGAAGTAATATCTTTGCAAGCAACTTATAACAAGAAAAAACTACAAGATAAAATTTAACTAAATACTAGTGAATGAAAATTCGAAAAAATCAAGAAGTACCAGAAAGTAACAAGGAAGAATTAACTTCAGCACTAGAACATTGACGATCTATAAAAAAAATGCAAAATGTGACAAGATGTGTATGTGACTGTTTGGAAAATGCAATGCTATGAATGATTCAAGAAAACAAGAAAATAGTTAGAAACATTCATTCCTCTCAATCAGTTAATAATATCTAAGTGAGACTATCCAGTCTGTCTAAAATAGATGCATTTATTTATAATGATCAGTAGGATAAGCTTTTAGTTTAAGCTTAAACTTGACAAAATCAGCTATTCCAGCTGGCTTGAACTACATTGTAAAAGTTCTCTTCCCTGAAAATAGACTGAAAGCATGTATTTTTTTCAGGAAAAGTGCTTATTCTAGAGATCAAAAAAAGTAATGTAGAGAGACAATAATAAGCAATAAAAAGCTTACTAGCAAGCTAGCAAGTGACTAGCCTCATCAAGGTATAATAACTTAAAATCTGGTGATGATATTCAGAGATAATTCACACTAGCAGTCATTGGAAACCACCTGCATTTCCCCAAGGAAACATATTAGTACTCACTACTATCTGCAAATGGAATGAAATTGCAAATGTTGTCATAAACATCTTGCAGAAGTAGCTTGAAATGGGTGGAATTAGGTGCCACCAAAAGAAAGCTGTATTCCAGTCTAGAATTCTGGACAATCACCCTGGTTACATGCCTTGCATCTGGTGTCAGAATGTCAATGCATTTGTGACTTCCATTTATTGTCTTTAACCTTGTGGATGGGAGTATCAGCAAATGCAAACCTTCTGCACTGACGAAGCTTAACTCAATCCAAAAAGCATCATGACTAATTTCCAAGTATTAAGAGTGAGTTTATTTCTACTTAACCATTTGCAAAGTTTATAAAACCTGTGCTACATAATGTGCTGAGGTCATTCCGGACTTCCTTTGAGAATAAGGTTGTTAGCATATAATGTGAGATGGAGTCATGCAACTATTTTGCAATATCTGTGATGAACAAAGAGAAACGTTATGCACCTCAAAATAGATAATTGAGGGACCCATGCCATAATCTATGAATGTATTGTCTAGTATATGTTTAAAAAATAAAGTATGTGTGCATTTAAATAATGTGGAGGGAGGGTTGGATTTGTGAGTAAAGCTATGAATAAGCAACATGTCTTGTGCATTTCAATGCCTCATGTTTGTGCTTCTTACCCCTTAATTTCTCTTTCTGGAATATTGCACTTTTGAGTCTGGAAGAAGGAACATGCAGTTTTAATAAAATTTCACCCACTTGCATAGGACATTTCCAGAGAAATAGCTCATAAGTTTTGATATTAGCAAGGTCTCCTTCATTGTTGTCAAAGTTGTTAAATGGTCCACAGTAGCTCCCTTTCTGTATTTGCAGTATTATATTTGTAATGTTGTATATTGCAGAAGTAGTGGTAAAATCTTGTCAAAAAGAATATTGCAACTTTGAAAGCAGTTACTGCAGAGGATTAAGGCTGTGATCTGTTAATGAGCTGCTTCCTTTAGACAAGGCATAGAGTTTGATAACTTCCACCTGAATTAGCCTGATGTGCAGTTATAAGATAATTTAACCAGACAATTCTCCCAGGTCACAGCTTAAATGGGGCACATTTCTAGCAGGCTATCCTGCTAACAAATAGATTAATTAAAGCAGCCCATATTTGCTCATGCAATAAAATAGTTACTCATAAAGTATTCCGTCAAAATTTTGGTCAGCGGACCAACATTTGAAATTTGTCTGAGATCACCAAAAGCAGACAAATTAAAAACTTTGGGCACGGGGATAATATGAACGGACTGCACCAGTAGTGAAGTAGAGGTTGATTGTATGGGCCATGAGCCTTAATGCCAATGAAGCATCTATTTTTAAGAAAGTTAGAGTACAGATACTTAGTTGACAGTCCATTTCAACCCTATAACCTTTAAGCAATCTAGTCACCGTTTTGACAGTGACTGCTATGAAGTGAAATGGCGGCTTTCCTGAACAGTCTCATTTGACAAGATAGCACTGCCTTGGCTCTTATTTCCTTTAGATGAACTCCTGCCTTAAATAGGAATATTTGAAGGCATGCATAACAGAAACTTGCAGTTTCATCTCAGTGCCTAATTCAAGAACAGCACTATGTTACACTTTATAACATTTTGGTCAACATTCTTTGATATTGTACCAGAGCAAAATAGAACTCTAACAACAAAAGTGCTTAGACAATAAGACAATGATATTAAATGGTCGATGTAATTGTTATGGCAAACTCAAGGCCTCAGGAGAAGCTACTTTGGAGCTTGCCACCATAAATTTTTGTATCACAAACTGACTTCATCAGTTATGTAACTCTGTCTTAAATAAAGAAAGAGAAGAATATTTTCTAATATGCAATGATAAGAAATCCCACAACTTGCCTCCCCTGCACATAAAGCTATTATTCTTAACTTGAGAGGAAGCAACTGGTAATCTGAACTTCAAATTCCTGTTCCTTGTGTTGACACAGTGGTCAGTAAATGCACCAACAAACACTGATGACATATTTTTATTAGTGAGACTTTTGAAAATAACAATGAAATCACCTCTCCTCAGTCTATATGCAACTGAACATAAATTTAACGTCTTAATAAATCCTCATAAAGCAAACCACAAAAATAAGCAATCTGCCTTGTAATCATTTTGTGGATTTTTTCAAGCCTATCAGCACATGATGTGGTCTAAACACATGCAGCCCTCCCACAATCTATATGTGGCTTAATAAGGGTGATGTATAGGGGTAACACCCCCTTGCTATCTTGTCACTAATTAAGTTCTCAGAATGTCCTTTATTGTTCCATAACATTTACATAAAACAACATATGTGTGGTGGTTGAATTTAAATTGGTTATCTACTATTACATTTAGAGTCTTAAAACTGGGAACTTCTGTTAGTTTATGGTCTACCACATAAGGATACATGTAGTTTAATGTCCCAAAATGAATGGCATTATGCTTCCTGAGATTAAATAACATCCAGTTAACCATGGACCAACAATATCTCCGAAAGATACGATTGTCAGCATTGTCTCTCACTACTCTCAATCTTGTTGTCAAAAGTATAGCTACTGATCTACACATCACAGGAGGATGGGATGATGGACATAAAAAAACTAAACAGAAGAAGCCCCACAAACAAACTGAACAGAAGAAGTCCCACAAACAAACTAAACAGAAGAAGCCCAACAAACGAAATGAACAAAAGAAGCCCCAGCCCAGTTCCTTGTGCAACACCATTTACAATAATGTCTTCTGAGTACTTGTTCCTCATCCTGACTTTGTAACGTCTTCCACACAGCCACTTTGTAACCTCCATTGTAATAGATCTTTCTATTTTCAATCTTTTTCATTACCTCAATAATGCTGTTATGTGGCAGAGAATCAAATACCTTGCCAAAATCTAAGTAGATAATATCTACAGGGAAAGCGTATTCAAAAGCAACAGCCATGTTTGAGTAAAATTCAATAAGCTTATTTAGACAAGATCTTTCAGGTATGAATCCATGCCAAGAAATATCCTATAGAGGTCTAGTGGTATAAGTTATTAAGAATAGTAGTGTTCACTGAAATACAAACAAACAAAAAGCAGGCACAAACTAGTATAAAACACAGCAGATTTGACCACACCTCAAACTCTTTCAGACAAGGTTTAATTTGTTAAGTAAACTCATATAAAACATAAGCACTTTTGTCTCAGTGTTTGAAACTTCATCAGATGAAGTTTGAAATACGGAGATGAAAGCACTTATGTTTTATGTTTTTATTCATTTGGTTTATATTAGTTTACTTAACAAATTAAACCTTCTCTGGAGGAGTTTGCTGTGTGGTCAAGTTCACGAAAATACAATTATGCTTGTAAGACTTATTTGATGATAATTAGAAGTGGTGATGTAAGTGTTGCCCTTTAGATTTGGAATCACTACGTTTTTTTTTTCCTCCAAATTTCAGGAACATAGCCACTGCACATGGTAGCATGAAAAAGACATATTAGGCAATTCAACATTTTTATGAGGATCTTAGAAAATACCCATTATATGCATCAGGATTGACTGCAGCATTACATTTAATGCATGTTTCAGCTGCCTCTTAATGCAGGCTGTAATATTATTGTAATTATTCTTATCTGCTGTATTGCTCATGAGATTAGAAATATTAAATATTGTTTACACAGAGTAGTTGCTGATCTGGATTGTTTGACAGCCATTGAATTATTTGCTAATTGCCTGAATATCCCCCGTAACATAGCCAGCATATCTAAAGAAGGCTTTCAGGTTGTCCTTAGTGTGATGAGACAGTTTCTTTTCAAATCAGTTTTAGGAACATAGACACTGTGCAGAGAACATTCTGGCATACTATCAGAACTGCTGCCACCAAAGAAATCTTCCCAAATGTTGCTAGGATTAAAATTATCACACAGGTTATTATACAGCAACTAGAAGGTAAATTGTAAACCAACCCATCACTTCTATATTCCCATTCCAAAACACTCAATCCCTCCCCTCCCTTACACAGTGTCATGGAATGTCCACAATTCTATTTCAAATCTATTACAGATGAATAAGTGCACACATTTCTAGAAAAAAAAACTTGAAGTTGGCTATCTGCATGAATTTTTCATAATTCATCCTCTTATTTTCCAACTTAGCAGCCAATTCCTTTGCAATCCTATTGCTCATTTTTTAACCTATCCCTAATAAACATTGGCTTACTATATAACTTTAAGCATGCTCATATCGCTCTACTGCCAGTTTCTCCAAATGCCTCAGCTGTTAATGACTTCAGGAGTATTGCCAGTTTTGGTCCACTCATAAAAAGTCTGGAAATACTGCTCTACAAACAGCTATTGGAATATACCATAAAATATGGCATTATCAAGAAATGGCAGTGTGGCTTTCACCCTAATTACAGTACTGCCACAGCAATTTACTCACTCACTAATTAAACTTCAAAAATGTGGACTTTAGACTCATAACTGATTCCTTGTTTCTTGACCGGAAAATAACTTTTGAAATGGTTGACCACATTCTTCTCCTACACAAACCGAACTTGTGTGGGTTCTCTGAGAAAGCTATATACTGCTTCAAAAACTATCTAGCCAACATTTCTTTTATAATTAAATGAGAAAGTAGCATTGTAGTCACTGGAATCATTAACCAGAGGGGTTCCACAGGGTTTACTACTTAGGCCATTGCTTTTTGTCCTTTACATAAATGATCTCCAATGGGATCTGATGAATATCAGTTGTATTCTCTATGCAGATGAAATTGCATTTGCAGTGACAGGAACCTCTTCTGGCACTGTTTCAACACAAATGCAATAGCAGTTTGAACATGTCTGGAATTGGTTAGCAAAAAAAGATGTCCACCAATACTCCTAAAACTACTGCTGTGCTACTAGGAGCTTCTCAGAAACTCAAAGACACACCCTATTGTTACAACATATCCCTCAGAAAACCCTGTTCATAGGTTTATAGGTTCATAGGTTCATATGTGTGTACCAGGCTAATGGCCCTGGAGCCTTTACAAGCCTAGCCCGTAGAAGTGCCCTGGCATTGTGCTGTCCCTGCCACATCTATCCAAAAATATCTAGAGGTTACAATTGATCAAACCCTTAAGTTTTATGCAAACAGAAAAGCTCAGGTATTAAAAATACCAATCCAACTAAAACACACTTACAGAATATCCAATTTGCTCAGTCCAGAAGCCAGGTTTGCTATTGCTATTGCTTTAAATGTTCTACTATCAGGACTGGAATATGCTCTTCCTTTCATTACCACTGTCTTTACTTTAAACAACCTCACTGATTCAAGCAACTGAGAACAAAATACTGAGATTCACACAACTGGCCAGTTTAACAGAGCAATGCTGCACTACACTTCAGAAAGGAAAATGCCTACCAGTAGCCTCAGGGTCCAGTTTTCTACTAGCCACATTCACTTTCAAGCCTGACCTTAAAGTCTTTAAAATGCTTTAAACATCAGTTTAAAAAAGCATGTTAGCAAAGAAAGTAAATGTAAATTCAATTAGATCCAGGTTAAACTTTTCATAGCACAGCAGACTGATCTTCTCCCTTTACTCCCTTACTCCCTCAGCCATGCTGCATGTATTCCAAGCAGTAGGTTACCTGTACAATTTGACTCCATCTATAACTTCCTGGGGCATTATGGCATTTCTGTCTGTAAATAATACTATCATTCAAATTAGATAAATATATATAGATATAGATAGATATAGATATATAGTTTATGTTGGGGATGGGAAAAATTAGTATGACAGTGACTGTTCCAAGAAATGTAATGAACTTAACTGCTTTGAAATTGATGCAAAGCTGACATCAAGCTAAAGTCTGGCACTAACATGGCTAACATCATGCAGAAGTCTGACAATAACATGTATGAGATGAGGTTTAACAAGACTGGTTAGCAGTGTTAGCGAGTAGAGATCACCAATGTCATGCTCACTGCAGTGATGACTAAACAGTTCCAATTACTGTCAGTGAGGGTCTTTTTCATAATACCCTCCACCTGAAAAACTTGATTTGGGAATTGGTTGTCCCAGAACTACAGCTATAGATTTACTTATGCGTTGCTGCTGAGGAGAGGATTCAGCCATTTAACAGGGAGAAGAAACACCCAATGGAACAATGATGTATGGAATTGTCCTGTTTTTCTTGTTACTCACAGCCCAAATGATTACCATTGTCTGTGAAATGAATTAATCAATGAAACAGCACAGCAGGTTTCTACAGCTTTTTAACCTTCTCTGCTCTAGTATGAAGCCAATCAAGTAAGTAATCAACACATCTCAAACCAGAAAATGTGGCACAGGTGAGGAGCTGAAACGGGATCCTTGTAGAAAAAATAATCACGTAGTATATATTCTGCAGTATCAATACAGTGATAATGAGCATTTCAAATGATTAAATCATGTTGCATTTGACTCAGGTGCAGAATAAGTGGATGTGATATGGCTTGCTGGTAAGTAACCCGATGGAGTTTATCCTTCCATTTGACATTAGATATTGCACAAGTTGCATCTGAATTTATTTATTTATGCCTCCACTAATAAGACTGAAAAACAGCAAAGAATGTCTTGATTGCAAAAGAAAAATTAGAGACAACAACTAGGAATTCAGTACCCTTGAGGTGAATTTCAGCATCCCAGCAAATATAACCACTACTTTACTGCATGAACAGGTTGATTCCCCCGAGGCCCACCCCCCTCAAACTACATGTAGTGATCAAATGAGCAAGTCTTGGTAAAAACAAAAACACCAGTTCCATGGGCTTGGATAGCACCCCTGTTATTCCCTTACTGTTGTTAAATGTAATCTGGTAGCTTTCCTTCAGGCATTATTAAACCATGGTCTCTGTATGGGCTCTATCCCCGAGATAAATCAGGAGACCAGTGCAGACCCTATCCATAAATACAGATCTACAGCCAGTCTTACAGTCTATATATCCATCAGACTCATTACTAACCTCTGCAGGGTAATGGAGAGCATCATTATTATATTTGTTGAGTGAGATACTGGCGATCCACCACTTAGAGACATTAATCTGCAAATGATGTCTCGCTATAAACATTCACAAGCTCGGTTTGACCTGATTAGACTGTACTGTGTTGCTGTCCAGTATATGTACATAAGATATCCTGTTTTACACCTGAGGTCCCTGATACTGAGCTTATGTTGCTAAGGCATAGTTAATAGCAAGGGATAATGTACGGTACGTGTAGAAAGGAAAAATATGACAAAAATGTTGAGTACAAGCAAAAGAACTGGGAGAACAGCACTTTGGATGAGAATTAATGATGAAAATGTTTAGTGTAGAATGAAACATAAAGAGTAAGGGGTACGCTGAAATTAATTCTTTATATATGTATAGCATTGTGCAGATTTTTGCATTCGTCCACTGTGTCATTCTTTCAGAAGTATTCATTATGGCCTTTGTGCAAGGATTCCCAGCTTATAGGTATAGGCAGATACAGATTTTAGTGTGGGACTGTTCAGTTTATAAGGGCCTAAATTACAAAGCAGGTCTTTGTCTGTAGAAGAACAGTCTGTAGAGGAGCTTTCCTGATATACACCTTAGTGACTTGTATAAGATATGTCCAGTACAACACTGCTTTCTAGATAGGTTCCCTATATAAGAAACAATTTCTCCATATTCATGTCGACATATGTGTTGGTATGTATTATACATTTATTGTAGTTACCTTGCTGTGGTGGCCTGATTCATGACAGGAAAGGGTCAGGGAAGGCCTGGTTTACAAATAAGTGATAGTTGTATAATTAAAATAAAATAATGGAGCTAGCTGTCAAGCTGTACTTAAACCAATTAAAACACATAGTAGCAATCTGAGTAGTGCTATGAGCAGGGCTTATGAGTACTAAAGACGGCTTTTAGGAATCAGGCACAGATGGTCAGAGCTAAGCAGGAATTTGCATTGATGTTTCTGAAACAAGATCTGTCTGATAAGTAGCTCTACTGTTACCTCCCTAGAACAAAGTATGGGAAAGATGTCATAAAAGTGTGAAAATTGCATGCAAAAGTGCAACATGATGTATAGAAGGTCAGGAAGCATCAGACTGCAATTAGGAATCAAGCAGGAAAAGCAATAAGGAGAAATTACAGTTAAAAATCTGATTGCTTGGCAAAACAGAAAGTTCAAGAAGGTAAACAGGGAGTTACTCTATGATGTGTGGTAGAGTTAGTAAAATGAGGGGCTAGGTCTGGTGTGTTAGCCCTTTTTTAACTATGGGAGAAAGAAGATAAATATACCAGGAAGTCAAAACTATTGGCAAGGGGTGATAATGCAGCTAGCTGTAAAGCTGTCTTGTTGACAGAAAGGAGTAACCCAGTTCACCAAGTAGGAAAGGAAGACAAACATGAGATGGGGTAGAAAAGAAATTAAGAGAGTGCAAAGAGAAGAACAGATTAAAGTTAGACAGATTGCACATAGATGGACAGTTGGGCACACAATTTATGACAGTGTGAAATATTTTTTTTTTGTTAACTACTTAAGCTGACTGGGCACAAGGTCGACCAGGGAATACAAACACCCTCCACCCCCTACACCTGCCCACACACTCACACCACCATGTGCACATCTGTGCATGCACACACACAACACACATGGGTGCACACACACACACACACACACACACACACACACACACACACACACACACACACACACACACACACACATATGCTTATACGTAAACACACACAATGTATATACAATAAACACAAAATGACAGCAGCTATTGCACTGGATAAGACATGTACACTCATTATTTATCCCACAAGTGCACAAAAATTTTGTCAGTATCGCCTATGACTTCATACATATTTTTTCTTTCCTTTTTAATTCAAAGTAGGGTTTTTTTTAATAAACCATTCAACAGAGTAGAAGCAGACAATAACTAGGTATGACATACTTACTCTTGACAGTAGGATATAAAGTCTATATATTTTAAGCGTTTTGCAGTTTGCAGACATTATCAGTACTTTCACAGTTAAAAAAAATGTGCACTCAGAAGTACTACAAGGTCTCAAAAACCTATTCAGTCCATATTTCTTCAAAAAGAACTTAAATTGACTAACTATAGAAGATGACAAAATTGGGTACCAGTCTGATGCTTAATACTACTATTAGCAAAAGATACATACTTAAATATGCCACAAGCTCATATTAAATCAGTCTGCCTTGCTTTCAAACAATATATTCTTTTTAATATACCAACTCACAACACACAGTAAGCCACCCAGTCCCTAAGCCTGTCTCCTGAACCTGATTGACTTCTTCAAATCAGTCTCCAGAGCTGTGGACGAGGGTAAGGCAGTCCACACAACCTATCTGGACCTTGCCAAGGCCTTTGACACCATCCCCCACTCTAGAATCATAGATAAACTTACTAAGCTGGGCATTAATCCCTATATCACTCGATGGGTTGCCAACTGGCTTACTAACAGAACCCACACTGTAAAAGTAGCTGACTCCAAATCCAGCTCCAGACAAGTGACAAGTGGAGTTCCTCAGGGTTCAGTCCTGGGACCTCTCTTGTTTTGCATCTACTTCTCTGAAGTGCAGGCCAACACTAAGGGACTCTGGCTAACAAAGTTCGCAGATGACTGCAAACTGGGAGCCATTACTGAATCCCCAAATAATGTGGATACTCTACAAAAGGGCCTTACAGAAACAGATGCTTGGTGCCAGAGCCATGGGCTCAAGCTCAATGCCAAGAAATGTATAGTTATCCCCTTTGGGAAAAAACATGTACCCGTGAATTACCACATAGGTGGCAGTACACTAAATACCGAAAGTGTGATAAGAGACTTAGGGACACAGGTGGACAGCGGTCTCCCTTCAATAACCACATCACCACAACAGTCAGGAAATCCTTCTATGTGGCACACCTCATCACTAAGGGCTTTTCATCCAGAAAAAAGGAGGTCATTGTCCCACTGTACGCATCGCTCATTAGACCCATTATTGAATACAACGCCCCATTTGGTATGTACCTCTCAAGACATCTGCAACAACTGGAAAGGCCACAGAAATACCTCACTAAAAGAATCACTGGCCTAAAGCAGATGCCCTATGCTGACCACCTTAAAAAACTCCAGCTATACTCTGTCACATATCATCTACTCCGAGGCGATCTCTGCTTAACATACAAGGCCATGTCAACATGCTACACTTAAATAAATCCCAATCCCTCAGAGCCACACACTCCAGGGATCTAAACCTTGTCATCACAATAAACAAAACATGCTGAAGGGATAGGTTCTTGACCCAGAGACTCCCCAGACTCTGGAATAGACTGCCCATACATGTCAAGCAGAGCGCCTCTTTGGCCCTCTTCAAAAAGAACCTTGATGATTGGATGGGAGAAAGGAAATTCACCCCAGGGATCACATCAGTCACCCTGCTAGACAGGGGTCCAGGGAAGTAAATAGTGTGGGAAGAAATAGCCAAAGAATTGTTATGGCTAGGCTTGTATAGGCCCTAGGGCCGATAGCCTAGTACCAACCTATGAACCTATATACTTCATAGAGTGAATCATGGACAGGAAAGATGAACTTTGTACAGAATTACACCTTACAAATCCCATCTAACTTAAACAACACACACACACACACACACACACACACACACACACACACACACACACACACACACACACACACACACATTAAAAATACCCACATGCCTGTGCACAGATTTATTTAAATAAATAGAATCAGGTCTGTAGCCAAACAAGAAAAGCCCACCCCTCCAACAGTGAAGAATTATTCCTTCTGCTTTTTCTTCTATAGGAAATTTAGTATGTCATAAAACATGGCTACAATAGGTAATGAAATCTGCCTGCCAACTGATGCCTATTCGTATACATGGCTTCTTGTTTGTTGCAAAATTTGACAGTATTCCTCTCTCACAAACTCTCTTTCTTTCCAATAAGACTATGTCCTGGTGTCTCACTACTGTAAGTATGATTGGTGGGCCTCTTGCATATAGCTAAAATATTATTTTAGCAAGACATAATTCACTAAATCTGTTTCACTGAAATTTAACAAAGAGTTTCTGAGTGGGGAGAATTCCACATTTCTCTCTACTTGTGAAAAACTGTTGCACCCCCCACCAAAATAACCCATTTCCATGTGGAGGGATCAGAGATCATCACGTTAAGTAAATCAGATCATGTGAGTCATTTTTCATCAAGCCATGCTTCAATTAATCATCAGGCTCCTATGATGCAGAGGTCATAATCTCAAGAGTTGATATTTTTTTAAATAATCTTCACTTTTCTTGGTTCAGTGCACTGCATGGGATGAAACATTTGCTCATCTGTCTGTAAAATACATAAATGAAGGAGTAACAAACTATACCACCATGGAAATAATAACATGAGCTAGAAATTGGTAAAGACATGTCATATATATAGTACTATCCTTGTGGTACAGTCTTCTGGCAGAAATTGACTAATAAGCTATAGTGGTTTAGGAATTTATGACAAAGTGATCTGTGAAATACCAATAATTTAATGGTACACTAAGTAGCTACAGACAATGTTAGCAATGTGAACAAATGAGCATATCTAAAAACAGCTGTGAAATCATTTAAAAGTACTGTCATCAGTTTAGTCTTCAGCTGCGGCTGGAACAAACACCAGTTGCTGGAAATATGCTATCCTAGCATGCAAACATTAGGCTCTGTTGCTGCCAAAGTATGCTGTGAAGAAAAATCTCTGTGCCTCTCACTAACAACCCCCCATAAAAAGGGAATTATGTCTCCTTTTGTGGATGGCTAGAAAGTAAAACCTGCTCTTAAAAATGTAACATCTGTTCCAGTCAGTTGTCTTTCATTCAAGTTATGGCATTTTCTGGTGTCCATTTCTTGAATTATTTTGTTTATACTCTACCCTTAAATGACTGTCTTCTGAAAAAGATATTTTGTTAAGCACACATGTGGGATGCATTCATACTAAAGTGCATGGGGCCAGGTGATCCTCCCTCTTTAAATTAAAGTCCTGCCTTCTCCTGCATACAAAAACTGGTTTGTGATTAGTAACTTAATTTGACAGACAGAAACATTAGTTGTGTTGTTTACATTTAGGACACTTACTCATTTTTTTATTTTGTTTGCTTACTGGGTTAATACACTGATCACATGCTGAACACTTTCATTGTATATGTTGTTTTACAGCTTCAGTGATTTCCTCCAGTCAAATATGAACAAATTTATAGTCTCAAAATACCCTGAGACCTACCTCTGACTGTTTCCCACCTTTCTTTGTCATTAACAAAAAAATTAGACATTTGCTGCCATTTATGGGGCTCTTAGTTTAGCAGCATAAATATTTCTTACCTAGTTGCAGTATGGTTCATAGCTTTGTATGGGCCACAAAAACCAATTAACATAAACAGGATGCTGGTGAAATCACTTTTCCATTTTCTGTGCTATCCTTTCTCAGTTCTGTGCTTACTGTGCTTGCTCCTCCCTCTGCAATGTAACTGAGTATTCCCTTACCAACTTTGTTTCACAACTACCATCCTTTCTGTTCCATGGCCCTGTAATTCATTATTTTCTGCTCATTTGAAATGAGAAGCAAAACATCTCAAGATGTTCTTTAGTACGGAAGAAAAATGGGGTTCAAGAATGATTTCTTGTTTTCACCACAAGTGAAGTTATTTTTCTAGCCAGCATTTAATGGTTCTTATGAATGTTTCTGTTAAAGGACTTCCATTAATAACATCATTGACCTGAGTTTGGACAACATTGCATGTACTACAGGGCCTGCCAAGTGGGGACAGAGTGTGCACCTCACATTCCCAGCCAATGATGTCAGGAGAAAAGCATTAACAAAGATTCACATCTAATAATGGCAGGTCCTAACTGCCTCTGACTCCCTACTCGCTATGACTGAATGTCCCAATAACCTTAATGACTTTTCCTGAAGATTGAGGATCTACCCAATAATGAATGGATAGTGCTTACTGTCCATGAAGCATGGGGCTATGGAAATGGGAGCTAAATAAAGAAATGTAAGACCTATCTTTTAGTGGTAAAAGCTGACAAACAAGAAAATGTTTTCTAACCACACCCAATGACACTACACAGCAACATCAGGATGTCACCACACTATGCAATTATTGGAAGTCTACATCTCTGCCGTGCTACATTTTGGATCTGACCAGTTAAACTTATAAACCAATTGTTAAAGAACTGATGACAACACTTTTAATATAGATTGAAACAAAACAAAAGTATAGTTTACTTGCTGTCAGTTTCTTTTGTTTTTCTTGTAATTGTGTATGTTGTTTCTCTCATTCTCTTTTTGACTGGATTATGCATGATAGTAACCTGTAAGGATACAGTCATTCAAAACTACTGAAAGTAAAATTCTAAAAAAACTGAGTTTTAAATATCACAATTTTCAGTAATTTTCACTTGGTGTGGATTACTAAACTTATTTTAGCAGGAATTTGCTTAAAACCAAAATCAAAATACACATAATGTAGATTGTCATAGAATTTTCTGATTAATCAACAGATCCTCATGGCAGCATCCTCCGAAGTGCTGACATTCAGTTATCATTTGCCATTGGATAGCCTTTTGTAAATAGCATTAAAAAAGTTGAGGCAGGGAATAAAGTGCTCTTTTGATGAGGCCTGTGAATAAGAATCAAAGATATCAAAGAAGCTAAAAGTGACAGGTATAATAAACTGTGAAAGTGCACTCATTTAAATATTGTTTCATTTAAATTATTAGAGATGTGACAGTTCTAGACTGTATTATGCAAATGTTATTTTGTTTTTTTTTCCAGTACTGATAGTAGAGAATAACAGCTATCATACCTCAACTATACAGATTTTCATAGAACGTCCAGATTTTTGCCTCATATTTTTGGCCCATTTTTTATAATATTGTGGTTTTCTGGCAAATTAGTGGCAAATCATTAAATATTGAAGTTTCAAAATAATAATAGACATTTGAGTTTTAGACATCATCCCCTTCAGAAAATTCATGCTAATGCATAACTTTTATTCTATCAACTTTCTAAGTTTGTAAGAGCAATATTTAAAAATTATCCCTATTTTTGGGCCTTTGTTCCACTTTTATTTATGGCTTTGTCCATATTTCTTGCTTTAAGAGGCTGAGAGGTATGACAGCTGTAGATGTGCCTTTCTCTTTTGATAAGCAACACAGCTTTTGGGGGGATCAAAGTAAGAAAAGTTCTTGAAATGTGACTTAGTCACTGTGACACTGTTAAGATGGCCCAACAGTAAGGTATATAGCTTAGGCTATTTAAGAACAAACAATAGAAATAAAAAAGTCTGCCTTGTCTGAGTACTTCAAGTATTACTCTAAAGGAAAATAACCAAAAGAAATGTTAATTGAGCTGCTAACCTTCAGCTTTATCTGAACAGAGCTTATGAATCAGGATGTGAGACAATCCCACCATAACTACTTGCCTGTCAAAACATTCTTTTTACAAGCTGCAATCAAAAAATGACTGGAAAGCTTCCAAAAGAAATAGGTGCTGCAGGCTGAAGGTAATACTAAAATGGTAGGAATCTGTTTCCCATCTTCTTGTGTTACTTAAATTAACTGACATTTTAATGACTATAATTGCGTGATAATATTTTGTCTGAGATACAGTTTGCAATGCATACACATTAACAACTAAACCAAAGTATCCACTTGAGGTGAATAAGAGGGCATATGGTTTTGTAAGCAACTATGAACAGTAAAGTCATCTTTATTCAACATATGGATATTAAATTATAGACAGCAATATATGACAGAAAACAGTTTTAACAGGCATGTGGTGTATTCCTTTTACTGCATTTCACCACCTCTCTCTAGGTAGCATGAGAAATATATGAAATGCATTTAGTTTATTTACTTTATTTTATATTACTAGATGGTCAGTGGCTGAAGCTGGCATAAAAAATATGTGTTGATGTTTGCACTTTGTGTATATTGGCCATTTTTTCCAGCACAGTGTTTATTCAACTGTAAAATAAATATAAAGTTTGATTACATTAACATTTTTTTCTCCATCTCAGTATTTATTCATGTTTAATGTGACTGTATTGATATGTGCAATAGTTTCTGTTACCATTAGAAGGATAGCACAAGTTATGCACAAGGTATGCTCTAGTTATGCACTAGTTATCTCTTCTTAGCATGATACTTAAAAATACAGAATTATTTGTTGTGAAAGCTAATATGTATGTCTCTTTTTATAAGCAGAATTATATCATTTGACAGTCATGCTTTATGTAAGAGCTCAAAAGTAAATAAAAAAGTAAACATATATTTAGGTCAACCCCTTAACTTTTCTTAATACCTCCACATTTCAGTTTGTTAACCAGAAATGCACCTATTTCTTACCATTATCAATTGTTTTTCATCAGTACAGAAGTACACATTTCAGTAGAGTGAGTAGTCAAAAATAAGGTGAAATTTATATTACACGTGATGGAATGTAAAGTTTGGGGCATTCATCTAAGAAGTTGAATTTCTACTAAGGTCACTTTCCTCCTGTCATATTCTTTGGACATTTCTAAGCTTGTGGTTACTCATAAGCCATTTTATTATTTACTGTTGAAGGTTGTGCGTTAGGCCCGGCAAGCCAGCATGTAAAACTCTACTGCCAATCATTAGCGGACCGGAGTTCCGCTGTGGCGGAAACCGGGAAAAACCGAAAAGCCACACTGAGCAGTAACACAGTGATTCCACTGATTGTAGATGTGTTTTCTGGTTTGCTGTTGCCCAATTGTTCCTTAGTTGAGAATCACAGGTCGATAACTATGTTTGAACTATGGATCATTGTTATTAATTTTGTAATGAATTTTAGGGGAATCCAATCCATTTTTTGAGATCTGCGTTATGAGAGAACATTCAATCACATCTAGCTTAATGAATCAGTATTTTGGCAAAGTTGCTGCATTTTTTCTTTAAAATACACTACCACCAGTACATGGGAATTCTTGGTAGCTTTGATTTTACAGAAACTATATTACTTTTGCAAAGTTCAAGTTTCTCTGTAGCGCCATTTAATTTGATAGGCTGACAGGCCTCAAAAAGTAATCTTATTCAGTTAAATAACCTATCTGATTTCAGTATTTCCTTCTACTTGGAAATCTAACAATCTGTCTGTCTATCTATCTATCTATCTATCTATCTATCTATCTATCTATCTATCTGTCTGTCTGTCTATCTATCTATCTATCTATCTATCTATCTATCTATCTATCTATCTATCTATCTATGTCTATCTATCTCTCGCTCATCTATCTATGTATTTTTTTTAATCAAGTTGCATATAAATAGAATGAAGAATGCAAAAACAGTGTCAGTATTAGTATAAGCCCAATAAGGAAGAAACAAGGAGGAAATTCATAAAGTTTAACTGAGATGTGTACACAATAAATAATGAAGAAGTTATATGCAGCATGACAACAAAATG
This sequence comes from Protopterus annectens, assembly GCF_019279795.1. Taxonomy (NCBI): domain Eukaryota; kingdom Metazoa; phylum Chordata; order Ceratodontiformes; family Protopteridae; genus Protopterus; species Protopterus annectens. The sequence continues at coordinate 82,202,137 of NC_056736.1, read as the reverse complement.
CAGCACATACATGTTTTATATTCAGATTGGATATCAGAGCTGGCATGCTGAGGGATTCACAATGAAAAGTATATACAGAGCAAGTTATGTAGAGGGAAGTAGAGTAGAAACAGGTTAAATTATATGACGAGAGAGAGAGCAGCTGCATTTTCCTTGAGTCTTGTATTGTGCTTTTAGTTTGATTGGAAAATGGGGTAAGAGGAATAATGTTTAAGAAAAGAAGGGAGATACTCTCACAGTTTATGGCCATGGCTGAGAAAACTTGGTTTGTGCACTGATGCCTATATTTTTTTTTGGGGGGGTGGGTTGGAGGAGAGGACCTGAGTGGTTATGATTTCAAAGTTTGTATGTTGGCACATCTGGGGACTAGTGAGAGGAAGAGCTCATTCTTGACAAATGAGTAGAAAGTCATTGTTTCACGGGTAGGTTTTTCAATGGTTTTGCAGTAGTGTTCATTTCTGTTGAATCTAACCAAGATATGATGTAAGCTGTGCTGGGCATACCTCTTGACTATCCAGAATATTGCAGAATATCCCTGACAGGGTTTTCACACACGTACACAGACACACACACACACACACACACACACACACACACACACACACACACACACACACACACACACACACACACACCATACATGACTCCTATGCACATATCACAATCTCTCTGCATGATCCACTTCCAGCAATATCATAATTTCACCATCTCTCTATCACTCTCCAAATAGCTTCAGGAATAAGCCTTTGTTCCTTCATAAACTACACTACATAACTGTTCTACAGCTTCGTACTCTCTTCAGAAATTAAAAAAAAAGTTCACGTTACATACAGAAGAATTTAAATAGTATACCAAGTATGACTTTCTTGTCTAAGAGTAACTCTGTGTTTGTGTGTGTGACATACAGCTTCTTTGAGGATCATTCCAGTGCTCATTCGTAATTTTATATTCATAGCCAGTTTTCAACAGATCCATTCCATTCACTAGCTTCCTCCCCTATGCATCAAACAAAAACATTTCACCCATATACATACTGTTGCCATTCAAAACATTAACAAAACAACAGTACACAGCAAGGAAACAATAGTGACAACCATGTGACCACAACATGAAAGTTATGTATGCATCAGATATAAAATCTATCTATCTTATCTATCTATCTATCTATCTATCTATCTATCTATCTATCTATCTATCTATCTATACAGAGATGTAGCCACTATTTTCAAATTTGTACTCACAGCTCCCAGACGCTACCCCCTCAATAAGCCACACCCACATTAACACTGCTGACCAAGGCACGCCCCCTTCATATTGCTGATCTCTGAACAGATCACTAGCAAGTATATGCCAGGGTAGTAATTACTTACATGATGAAGCAGCATGAACTTTTCATTCCAAAAGTGCATCTTCCTTAAGTCAAAAAACAAAATACCTTTCCATTTACACTAGGGTAGATCAGTTTCCCTCCCACCCCCAAGATTACTCTTCTTCCCTTACAGCTCCTAACCCCTGTAGTGGCTCATTAGAGCTCCAGTGGTGCTGCCTACTAAAGGAATTGCAGGTTTTAGGCAACACATCCTCCACAGTGTTGTGGTCTGTAGGCATAACATATAGAGCTCTCCCTAGGTAACACCCAAGCTATGAGCCACAACTACCTCCCTTTCACCCGCATTGGTTATCTGGTAATAGCTGTTCACTTCTACAGCCTACACTGACACTAAGCCATTTGGAATAGTAAGCTTTAGACTCCCAACAACAAATACATTTTAGCTGGGCTCAGTCATACTGCCACTGACAATAAATGAAGATGTGTACCCATGGGAGTCAATCAAGCAAAACGTAAAGCTGTTGAAAGTTACATTCTTACTACCCTACTTACATTCTGTGAATCTCAAGCCTTTGCTAAAAGGAAATTGGTTAAATAAAGAAAATTACTCTAGGCCCCAGAACCAGTGAGATTGAATACATTTTTTTTGGAATTTTTTTCTATTCTTATAATCCAGTGATAGTCTGAACAGAATTATTGGAAAGAAATGAAAAGAAATTCAAGGAAGAAATAAGTTTTGTCCAAGGCTTAATGTTCAAAGCTGAAATGAGACCACCCAATATGCTGAGAAGACAATAGCCTGCAAAGACAAAAAGCATATCTGCAAATGTAGGCTGCCTTCCTACCCTCCCACAAAATGAAAACATAGTCAATTTATGTATAGCCCTATGCCATTACATGCTGAAAGAACAAATTAATGCACTCAGGTTTGATTGTGAAAAATGTTAAAGAAACAATTACCACACCATTCTCAGCTCCCTTGTAAACTAGTGTAAGTGATCTCCTGTGCACACATCTGAGTAGTGCTGGTTTCTGACTATGCTGGGTACAGGGCATTAGATGGGGTCCCTCTAGTTTCAAACTTCCACTGTAAAGAACAATTTACTAATAAGCTCTATGCATATTTAAATAGTTGTATAGACACATCTCCCCCCTCAGAAATAAATACAACACCAAATTCAAAAATAAAGCCCTATGGGCAGCATAATAATAGAAAACAAAATACTTACTACATGCAAAAATAAATGTAACCCTCAGAAAACCAAAAACACTCTTGCTAAACTAAACAAGGAACTCAGGACTGTGATTAAATCAACAAAAGCCTAATATAAGGTAAAAATACAAACCCAGGTAAAAGAACCACAAAGTATTTATTTTAACTGTGCTATAAATCTCAAACAATGATTGGCACTACAGTGAGCTAATAACAAATGATATCACATACTTGGACCCGAAGATATAGCCAATCCACTGGCCAACTAATTCAGATTGAGCTTCATCTCCCCCCAATCTTCCAGTATTCTCACATCAGATATCTGCATATATAACACCCTCAAATCTCTCAACAATTTCTGAACTTATTACCTAAGACCAAGAACATAATGTCTATTGGGACTGGATAACATACTAGGCTGTCTACCAGTTAGTCTGAAACCTGATATGTTGAACCCCATACAAAGGCTATTCAGTACTAGTCTCAAAACAGGTTTTGTGCTGGATGAATGAAAGACTGCAACAGACATTCCCTTCCATGAAGGTGGGATTTCAATGGGCCCAGGCAATTGTATACACATAAGCCTAACCAGACTTAAATGGGAACATATGTCAACAATGAATTATTCCTTGATCACCACATATATTCACTGTTGTAAGGATATCCTTTTTTGTTGTACAACTTATATCTAAAGGTGTATCATCCAGATCCAGGCACATAATTGTTCCCCTCTACTTGACTTGCATTAGGCCAATCACTGACTATAATGCTCCTTTTGGTATGTACCTGTCCAAACACTTGCCACATGTGGATGCCATCTAAGTCTCAAACATTTAGGAATTATTCCAAAGCAAACCTCGTACTAATGATTTATACCATGGTAAAATTTCCATGCTCCAAACAATGTGAACACTGCTACTAGTATGGAATTGTTTACAGAAACCGTATACCATCATGAAAACAGCTGCACTGAGGTAGCTGTACCCGCAAGGAATAAGCAGAGAACTAACACAAATAACAAGCAACCCTAGTGGAATCCCAGTATCAGCATGTTGTATAACAAAAGGTGGAAAACCATGGCCAAAACTAGGAAGTGCAATACCCAGCAAGATGAGAAACTCCTCAAACTAGATAAGCATATCAGAAATCTTATCAAGCCCATAAAAGCCAAATTCGAGGCAGAAATATCCTCAAAGACAAAGGATAACCACAAGGCCTTCATCAAACTTCTCAACCTCAAGCGTAACACAACAGTGTGCTGAACAAATTGTAAATGGAACCGCCTAAAAGGAATCAGAGAATATAGCAAACCTGCTGGCTGATAAGTTTAATCCCAGTTTCACCCCTTCTTTCCCTCAGTACCTCTCAGGAGACACCCCTGACCATAGCTCGTATAGCTATCACTAGTATACCAGTCTTCAATGCACTCTCCAAGACAAAGAATACTACATCAATGGACCCTGATACTATCCTGGGATACCTCTTGGATAGCATGAAATATGAGCTATTAAATGCTCTAAAATCACTGTTCAGCATTAGCCTCCTAAATGGCTTCATGCTTAGTGAATGGAGGACTGCAATAGTTAATCCTCAGCACAAGGTTTGGCCTACTACTGACCTGGATAACTACAGACCATAAGTCTATGACTAGTCTTGTATGTAAAGTCATGGAATGAATTATCATGGATATTTTAAATAAACACACAAGGAACCTGTTTTCTTATTTACTTCTACAATGATCACAGATATTGAAATAAAAAATCACAAGCACTGATAACCATTTGCTAAACAAACAGTATGGTCTCACAAAGAAAACAGACTTTGCATGAGCAGTAAATTCATCTGCCCTTGAAACTCACATTCATTGAAATGGTATGAGCATTCACATTAAAAGAAAATGCATCTGGCCAGTGGAAGATTAAGTTTACCTTTGAGCTGTTTTCAAACCATAGGCTTCTTGCACACATTTATAGGGCCATGCACACATAGATGTGTTCTTTGATTCACCTTCCTGATTTATTAAATAAAATTTTGATTTATTTGTTAAATTTATACAGGCCATCAAATTCATAAATGGTTAACTCAGCTTATTAGGTTGGGATATCCTTTTTACCAAGCCACCGAGGATTCTGCAGTATTATTTACATTATTGTTAATACTTGTTTCTTTCAGAGTTTATTTCAGTATTTCTTGCACTGAGTTGCACTTTGCACCTTGTATGTATATGTATATGTATATTTACTTATTTGTCTTGCTCTTAATAGATGCATGTATTTCATTTGTCTTGTTCTTAATAGTTGTATGTATGTCATTTATGTAATTCATACTTGGAGAGTCACTGAAACCAGAGTGGTTGTTAGAGTGGTATTTTAAATTTGTAGTTATGAACATTCTTCTAGAAAGCAATGGAACAAAATGTATGAAACAATAAATGACTGCCATTTGATAAACAAAACAGTTGCACATTGAAAACAGACTTAGTATGAGCAGACTTAGCATGAGCAACAGTAAACTTATCTTCCCTCACAATTCAATGAAAATGAAATGAAACTCAGTCCCTTGAAAATGCACTGAAAATCATAATTCCCTGAAAATGCACTGAAACTCAAACTCACAATTCTGTCGACAGTCTGGTATTCAGGCTCTTGTCTCCACTGAAGCTCACAGTTCTTTCAACAGTCTGGTAGTTAGTATAGAGGAGTCAGGATCTTGTTTCCTGTAACCAAGTTAAAGGGTCATGCCTGATCAAGTTAATTGACTTAACTTCCCTCCCCCTTAACTAGGGCATTACACACTTAACTTAGCTAAAGAAATATAGATAAAGCCTAAAATAGGGACAGATTTTAAATATTGGTCTTACAGACTTAGAAAGTTGCTAGAATAACAATATTTGTCTTAGCATGCATTTCCCAAAGGAAATGAAGTCTAAAACTGAAATGTATGACATTTAGTTATTTCAATTCTCAGTGATTTGCCAGAAAGCCACAAATATTGAAGAATAGGCCAAAAATATGAGGCTAAAATTAGAACGTTCTGCAAAAGTCCTGCCAGTTAAGCAGTACGTATATCTCTCAATCTCTTAGGGCAAGAAATCTGGACAAAGCCTGAAATAATGGAGATACAATGGACCAAAATAGGGATTGTGCCACTCAACCTCTTAAACAAGAAATCTGGACAAAATCAGTAGTAATGGAGGTACAAAAAGGTCCAAAAATAGGGAAATATTCTAAATATTACCCTTACAGACTTAGAAAGTTGATGTAATTACAGATTTTGCATTAGAATGAATTTTCTGAAGGATATAGAGTTTGAAACTCAAATGTCTGCCATTATTTTCTCACTTCAGTCCTTAATGGTAAGCCAGTAATTTGCAAGAAAACCACCAATTTTAGGAGAAATGGAGCAACAATATGAGGCAAAAATTGGGACATTCTGTGAAAATCTAGACAGTTGAGAGGAATGATAGGGATAGATTTTAAAAATTGCTCTTTTTTAACTCAGAAAGTTGCTAGAATAAAATGATTTGTGCTAGAATGTATTTTCTGAAGGATATGAATATATATGTCATTATTTAGTGACTTCACTCCACCATGATTTGCCAGAAAAAACACAAATTTTATGAGAAACAGAACAAAACTAGGAGGCTAAATCTAGACAGTTGAGATGTATGCTAAATATACACACACACACACACACACACACACACACACACACACACACACACACACACACACACACACACACACACACACACACACACACACACACACACACACACACATCTACTCTGTTACACAGTAACTAACATACACACACACACACACACAAATACGCATGCATGTGCACTTTATCTCTGATACAAACAGAACGGCTAGTTCAAATTACATCCATCCATACACACACACACACACACACACACACACACACACACACACACACACACACACACACACACACACACACACACACACACACACACACACACACACACACACACACACACACACACACACACACACACACACACACACACACACACACACATGCACACACTTTCTCTCTCATACAGAAACCAACGGAACCACTAGTGTAAATTATATATGACGTCCCTGTATCTATGGATGCATTTCATACAGTAATCAGCCACAAAAAAACATTTATTATATCTTAGCAGAACTCTTTCTAGTTGTGATTATCAAATCACTGTGGAATAAAAGAGGCCACATAACCTCATCAGCCTCAGCATCTCTGTCATCTGAGTTTTCTGATGAACTCAAATAAATGTCATCCTTTTAAGGATTTAGAACTCCAATATTAGAACTTAACACTGCTATTATTAGAAAGAACACTCCAGTCCTCAGAATATCTTTTAAGGTCTGAACTGGCAGCTTTAGTGGAATCCCTTTCATGACACCAAAGGTAAGAGGGTATTTATTCTACACAGAATTAGACGGAGACAGGGCATCACACAATGAAAAATAACAGAAAACGTGGTAAAATGATTGCTAACCCAAAACCACAAAAGGAGGAGTTACTTCAGTAAAACATCCATGAAGGTTAAGAATAGTGAAAAAAACACTTTGAAATATATTTTTAGTCAAGCACTTCAGTTTAATAACAGATCATGCCCTTTTGCAATTAAAGAGACACAAAGTTATGCTAATGGCAATATCCCTCCACCTCTTTCATTTTATAGTAACTAACCAGCCAAGCCTTCTCCAAAAAATGTTATTGATTGTGCAAAGTCTAAAATTCTTCATTATGATTCAAAAACCCATGGTGTTCTGCTGGAAGATGTACTTGTAACATTTACTCTGGAAAAGGAGTGAAGTACTTTCAAAATGTGAGTTGCAGTATGTGGAAACATTCCCATAGCTAGGCAACACTTTCTAGCAGTTAGTCAGCAAGGTCTTAATTGTTCATTAATGTTGAATAAAAAAAGGTTGCTTGATAGCAGCAAACCAGGAAGTTAGTTCCTCACTGAAAGATCATCTAAAGGAAGACACTATAAACATAGAATAAGAGCCCAGACAAAGGTACCTGTAGTTACACCTGTGGACGTATGTATTTCTTTGAATAAAAAGTTGGGCCTGAGAGGGACCTGTAGCCTTGGACTTGTACTGATATTTTGGTTCCTGGATTGGATACATTGACTAAATTTTGCTATTGAGAAACTTGGATGGGAATTTGATATTCTGAGCCTTGACATTTTTGTGTTTCAATGCAGTCATTCTGGGATTATGGTTATAGAGTTTGCAGTTCTCAGTAAACCAATAGTACACATATATATCCATATCTGTCTAGCCTATCTAGCTCTCTCGATGTCTGTATATATATATATATATATATATATATATATATATATATATATATATATAGATACAGAGAGAGAGAGAGAGATTGATATAAATAGTGGTAATAAATAAAGTAAAACTTCCTTTGTGTGTGTGTGTGTGTGTGTGTGTGTATATCTATATATATATATATATATATATATATATATATATATATATATATATATATATATATATATATATAGTGAATAAGTACTAAAGCCATTGCTGCTATAAAACAATTATCGAGTATAGCCATTTTAAGACAATATGTATCCCATATTGGATTGTATACTTAGCCTAGTGCAAGTATGCTCAATATCAATCAGTTGTTAACATTGTTTCTACTGATCTTTCATTTTATACAGAAGAAAGTTACCTGTTTATTTACTTAGTTATTTATTTAAGGTTTGTTGACTGAGTTAGTTCCATTTGACCAGAAGCCTCGGAGACTCAAGGTGGTGTTCATACTGATGACAGGTAATTTAGCCAGAGCACGAGGAACTCCTATTACTCTTTTGTAATCCATTTGTAAACTTCTAGCTTGAAAATTGCTCAAGGAGTGACAAACGGGGGAGAATGGAGGCTGTCACAGAGAGGTTGCTGATATTGGAACTGGTGTTATGGAGGAGCAGGAAAGAGAGTTGTTGATGGAGGTGTAGCTAATGATTCTGCTGTAAATCAAACTGCAGCAGTGAAAAATCATTTAATTTCAGTTGACAGGCTTGCTGAATGAGGTACTATAGGATTATGTTGGTTACAGAAACCCAAACCAGGAGAAGATTGTTGTAGGAGGAGGAAGAGGAGATGGAAAAAGTGACTGATAAGGATGCAGATGAGAAGCTAAACATTTAGACTGTGCATGATGTGGATGTAGCTGAACCTAATGAGCTGGAAGAGAATATTATGAGTTTGAAAGATATTCAGTCTAGTGAGTGAGGCTTGCATGCAAAGGGAACTGCAAGAAATGCAAAGCAAGCAGACGGAGAAGAGTTAGAGATAGAAAGAGAAAATTAAGTTCATGAACCTAAACAATGAAAAAAAAAGGAAATAGCTTACATACTGTATCCTTGAATGTTAGTAGTTTAATTAATAATGTTTATTACTATTCAATGGTGTGAGAAAATAAAATTGGATATTGTATCCTTGTTAGATATCAGATATCTGTGAAAAAAAGGCTACATTTGAATTGCTATGGAGAAAAAAGCAATATGGAACTTTGGGACTGCAATCGTGTTCTAGCATAGCCATTTTATTTATGCATTTGTAGGTTGCTCCCATGGATGATATCACAGTAAAAACAGTAAGAGTTTCAGTAATGGTTATTAGGAATAAAAAAACACCTGTGAGGCATAATAATTTAGGCATTCAAGTAGAAGATTTATTTGAGATAATTAAAACGTGTTATTTTAAATATGGATATAATTGTTATAGGAGATTAAAACTGCAATATTAGGAAGCTGTAACGAAAATAACAAAGGCTGTGTCAAAATTTAAGGAAATCCTGAATGTTGTCTGACTTGTACTAGGGAAAGAACTTGTTCAAGAATTATGAAAATATGGAATACATTATGAAAAGAAAACCCAATAAAGAGATGGAGAATATTGATATGAACAAAATTGCTTATGGATACTATAATTAGTGCAATGAGAACCAGCAAAAATTTGATAATATATATTTTGCTATTTCTTTGAATATTTGAGATCTTAGAGCAAATTAATTGTTTTATAATAAGATTTTTAATGAAGCAGAAATTATTTACATGCTAAGATTCTAGTCAAGGTAAAAAGGAAAAAGGCAAAGGTAAGTATTAAAATATGATATCATTAACATAATCAGATTAATTTATTCTATTCATTTAATTATTTTGTGTTTGCTTTTATATGAATGTTAGTTTTTTTAAGTTATATACTACTTTTTATTTTTGGTGAACTTTTGTATTTTAATAAGGGAACCTTACTCTTTTGCAGGAAGGGCCTTGGGATTGTGTATAGCCATCTGAGCTATTATCATCTTGGGCAAATGGGACCACAGTTGAATGTATCATCCAAAGGACACTACACTCATGTATCATCCAAAGGACACTACACTCAAGAGTGCAGCACTCACAATCACTGACTAAAAAAGATTGAAACTCATTCAACTGAAATCATGTTTAAATGTATCATGATAGCCTGAAAATTGTAAAGAAGCAGTAATTTGTTTTTTTTCTTTTTTTCTCAACTGTTCTGCAAACATGGACTTAGTATATTTAAGCGAGAGCATGGGGGAACCCCCCTCCCACACACATGGAGAATGCACTGGAACTTGCCTCATTGTTTGTTTAGTCTAATAAACTTTGTCAGTCAAATGTAATTCTATGAAATGAGTTTTCAGTCAAATTTGTTCGGTCATTTGTGACTCAGTGAAGAGTGATTCAGTCAAACTGACTATTCCTGGAAATAGAACCCACAGTATTTTGATATTTGGGCCCAAAGGAAAGTGCTATTGAGCCACTGATGATGGCAATGAGTTAAAATGCTGACATTTGCTCATATTAATGATACCACCAATGGAAAGTACTGGGTAATCAGAGCTGCACATCATGAGATGATTCCATGGCAAGGTTTCAGAACTAGGGTTTTCTTCACAAATTCATAATGAAACTGACATTCCTGTCAGAAAACTGCCTCGATGAGCTAAGTAACATCTCTCATGTTCAGAATAACCCATCTTACATATAACAGATGTCTTAACTCACAAAGTCATCCCTTTACTAATTTTAAACCATTTGACCTTAAAAATTATTTTTTGTCAAAAATAATGAAGTGTATCATAATTGAGCTGTTTGACCTTTCATAGGTCCATAGGTTCATAGGTTGATACTAGGCTATCTGCCCTAGGGCATTTATAAGCCTAGCCAGAGTGTGTTTGGCTTTCGCCTCCCTTTTAGATTAGTTAAGGTCACAGAAGATAGCCCTCTTAAAGTTAGTTTACTGTGCCTCTGTCTAGCAAGGACATAGAAGAGATCCCAGGGGTAAACTTACGGTCCCCCATCCACCTGTCAAGATTTCTCTTGCAAAGGGTCAGTGAGGGGCTCTGCCTAACATGGAGTGGGATCGTGCTCCAGAGTGAGGGGAGCCTTTGAGATATGAATCTGTCCCTCCAGCATGTCCTATTTATTGCCGTGCTGAGGTTTAAGTCCCTGGATCGTGTAGTTCTAATGGATATGGATTTCCTGAGGTGGAGCATGTCCATTAATTCTGGATTGGACATGGCTTTATACATTAGGCATAGGTCGCCTCTGAGTAGGCGGTAAGCAACTGAGTAGAGCTGGAGTTTCTTTAGCCGAACTGCATAGGGCATCTGTTTGAGGCCCTTGATCCTCTTGGTGAGGTACTTTTGGGGTCTCTCCAGTTGCTGCAGGTGTCAGGTAAGGTACATCCCAAAGGGGGCATTGTATTCAATTATGGGCCTGATGAGTGATGAGTAGAGGGGCACAATGACCTCCCTTGATCTAGATGTGAACCCTTTAATGATAAGGTGGGCTATATAGAAGGTCTTTCTAACCACTTTGGCAACATGATTGTCAAAGGAGAGATTACTATCTACTTGGGTCCCCAAATCCCTAATTACTTCTTCCGTACTTAATGGATTACCACCTATGTGGTAATTTGTGGGCACTTTGTTTTTCCCAAAGGGGATAACTATGCACTTTTTGGCATTTAGCTTGAGGCCATGGCTCTGGCATCAGGTATCCGTCTCTGTGAGATCATTTTGGAGAATGCTTGTGTCAGCCGGAGAGTCGATTATGGCTCCCAGTTTGCAGTCATCTGCGAACTTGGTCAGCCATAGTTCTCCCATGTTAGCCTGTACCTCAGAGAAGTATATACCGAACAAGAGAGGTCCCAGGACTGAGCCTTGTGGGACGCCACTTGTAACTGGTTTTGAGTCTGACATGGCACCTGCAATTCTGACCATGTGGGTTCTATCCCTGACCCAGTTTGCAACCCATCTTGTGACATAGGGGTTGATATTTAAGCTGGTGAGCTTATTTATGATGCCTGAGTGGGGTATTGTGTTGAAGGCTTTTGTGAGGTCCAGGTAGGCGGTGTGGACTACCTTCCCTTCATCTATGGCCTTAGTAACTGTTTCAAATAAGTCAAATAGGCTTAAGAGGCAAGATCTGCCCTTAACAAAGCCGAATTAGGTAGGATCCAGTGTCTGGAGGTTCCCAATGTCTTTGTTTATGAGTTCCATGATGATACGCTCCATAGCTTTGCAGACCAGACTAGTCAGGCTTATGGGGCAATAGTTACCGGGGTCTGTTGTGGCACCACCTTTGTGGAGCGGGACCACTGTTGCTGTACACCATTCTTTGGGTACATATCCTGTAGTAAGGCTGAGATTGAACAGTGACTTTATGTGAGGGTTCAGTTCTTCTTGGTGCTCGTGTAAGACGCAGCCCAGGACACCGTCCGGTCCCATTGATGCTGTGTTTTTTGCTTTTAAGAGGGCAGCTTTCACCTGTGCATCTGTGATGTCAGGGAGGCTACATTATGTTGGGATGGACATTTGCTCTTTTGGGGAGGAAGGGGGGGGGAGTTTGCACTGAACCTGTCTGCCAGGATGCTGGCAATTTCTGTGGGGTCAGTGTATTTTTTGTCATTTTGCACTAACTCAGAGCATATCTGGGAGTTGCCACCTAGATTCCTGACATAACTAAAGAAAGCCTTGTGATTATCTTTAGCATCTTGTGCAATTTTTCTTTCGAAGCTCGCCTTGAATGATTTTATGAGGGATCGTAGTTGCTTGCTAGTACTGATCAGAGATGCCTTCCCTTTTTGGGATTTTGCTCTATCATGTAGTAGCTTCCTCCTTCTGTTGTATAGCTTATTTATGGCTGGGGTCCACCTGACAGGTCTCCTGCCTTTGGAGGAGTGAGTCTTCGTTCCACTGGCCCGGGGGCTTTAAAGGATTCCACCTCGGTTTTGAGAAGTGTGAAGTTTGCTTTTGAGAAATTTTTCACCGTGGTTTCCTTGGCTGGTGGTGGGCATGGGATATGGATGTCCAGTGAGATTAATTTATGGTCTGATCTTACAGATGAGGGGTTTACCTCTGGTGTGGAACATAGTGTCCCCATGTTGGTGATGACCAGGCCCAATATGTTGGCCCCTCTTGTGGGAGTGGTGACCAGTTGTTCCATAGCATTTGAGTTTATAAATTCTAGGAACCATTGGGCTAGGGTGTTGGGGCTTGAGTAGTTTTCCCAGTCAATGTTTGGGTAGCTGAAGTCACCCAATATTATGGTGTTTGGAAAGACCTTCATATTCTCCAGTGTTCTCAGGAATGCTGAGTGGGGTTCCTGAGGTTGGGATGGTGGTCTGTAGCAGGCTACAAACTGAAAGGCAGTTTTGCCCACTGTTAGTTGCACATGGATGGTCTCTGATGCTTCGTGCAGTGCCACTAACCTGGAGTGTGGGTATCTTTGATGAATATGGATACACCTCCTCCTTTTGTGATTGGGTCTGAGTTTTGGGGTGAAAAAGCATGGTATGAGGTATAACCTGGTAGCGCTGGGGTGCTCTTGGGAGCCTTGAACCAGGTTTCTGTTACTGCACAGATATCGATATTCTCCATAGTGAGGAGAGCCTCGAGTGCATGCATCTTGAGGTTTAGACTTCTGGCGTTGAGCAGCATTACCCTTAGTTTTTTTTCCTTGTGTTGTCTATGAAGGTGGTTTTGTCTTTTGAGCCTTGCCTAAAAAAGGCACTATGGGGGAGGCAAGAGCCTTAGCCAGTATTTGAAAGCCCAGAGTTGATAGGTGAAAGCCGTCCCTAGTGAAGCAACATGGCCTGTCGAGCATGTCGTCCCAGGCTGACAGACACTGGATCCCCTTTGAATGACACCAATACTTTAGCCACTTGTTGAAACTGATAATTTTGTCTTTATACTGTGGCATCATTCTTGGTGAGGGCAAGATGCTACTCAAGGTCAAGGTCATACCGGCCTGGGCTACATGACCAGAGAGCTCCTCTATGTCTCTTTTCATATAGTCCAGGGAGGTATGTCTCAGGTCATTCACACCAGCATGGACAATGACAGAGTCATATTTGTACTTGCTTTGGAGTGACCTGAGTGCTTGTGTTATGTGGCGGATCCTGGCATCTGACAGGCAGCTTACGGTGACCTTCTCCTTGTTCAGTCTGGTGAGTGGGACGTCAGTGTGTCTGACATAAGAGTCACCTATTACAAGTGTATTAGGTGTGTTGTTTAGCCTTATGGGCTGTGACTGTGTGGCACACTGACTTTCAAAACCATTTGGCTAGCCTGCCTGGAAGTAAATGTTCACATGATTTAGAATGACACCAATTCAGATAAAGAATCAGAAGAAATCAGAAATCCAGGTAAATACTTTATGTTTGATGGGAAAAGAAGTGGAGGCAATATAAAGTTCTGTTTAATTCTCAGAGTGTTACATGTAAGTCAGCAATTAGTAATCTCAATGAATGTTTTGTGTCAAAATGAAATATTATGCATGAAGGGGCATAATTTTATAGATATGGACAAGCCTGAGGTGAATGTGTTGAAAGTTTGCTAAGGCAGTTATATGAACTGGCTGAAAAATATGGCTTTAATAGAATGAAATATGAGCCAGTCAGAGACAGAATTGCAATTGTGATGGTTGATGCAGCCATGTCTCAAAAGTTACAACTTTCTTTCTTTCTTTATTTTTGTTGACTGGGATAGTCTGACTGAATAATAAAAGCCCTTTTTCAGAGAAGGCATGGGAAGAAAAGCTCCAAACAATGAGAATAAAAATAATTACAGTATTATACCAATACATACAGTTCTAATGAAAGCACTACAATAAATACAGAGACAGCATGTAATAATGGTCTAATACTTAAAGTTCCACAGAAACATTTTATTTAGTATAGAAACAATATGGAGTAATGGTCTAATACACATAATTGTATAAAACATTCTATTTAGAATAGAAACAACATGGAGTAATGGCCTAATGCATAAAATTCTAATGAAACATTCCATATAGAATAGAAACAACATGGAGTGATGGTCTAATACATACAACTCTAAGGAAAACACTGCAATAAAAGCTGAGAGAGCATCCAATAATGGTCTAATACATACAGTTCTAATTAAATATTCCATTTAGAATAGAAACAACATGAAATAGTGGTCTAATACATGGAATTCTAAGGAAGCATGATATTAAGAGGGATATCTTTGAAAGTGCCACTCAATTTACCAAATTTTAAAAAAGTGTAACTTGATCTTACAGATAGAAGAAGAGACAGTGGAGTAGGGGGAAACACACTGACATAGTGGGAAGAGGGAAAGAGGTTGTGGGAAAAATAAGAAGGAGAAGGTGGAATTTAGTGAAATTAGAGGAAAAATAAAGAAACCTGTAGAGAAATGGAGATAAAATAGTATAGCTGTGCTGCTGTGCAAGTGGCTTGTAGTTTGTACTTAAGGTGTCTATAAGCCAGGAGTCCATTTATGTACATGGTAGTGGCTTGAAGGTTCTACATTATCCAGGTGAGGTACATGGGCACAGCCAGGCATCATTCAGGTTTTTTAATGTGGGTTTGAAGCCTTTAAATTTGTCTATTTGTTTTATTTCCAAAGTTTGGTGATGTAACCAGAAAGGAAAGCATATCCTGCAGTATTGTTTGACTTTGTGGTGGTCAGGAGAAGTTTTTCACTGGACTGTAACTCTCTACATGGTGATTATTGCTTGATGATATTTTAGGGTGTGACATTTATTGAGGTTGTAGAAAAAATATGGGCTGTGACTAGCAGGCTGTAGATTAAATGCTGTGGTATTTATAATCAGTGTAGCTGCTTGAAGTAAATTTAACTCTAGAAAAAGCAGTACAAAATGACAGAGAAGTACAATTTCTGAAAAATATAGAATAATAATTTAAATACAACAAGTAGTGTCTAAGAAATAAAACACAGAGAGTAGCAAGTTTAAAAAAAAATAATTCTAGGCAACGCAAGCAAATGCATGAGAAGCAGAGTGAGTGTAAGCTTGGCAAATAATGTATAACTGTTTTCATTTTTAGTCAGAGCAGTGTGCTGAGTGAGGCAGGAGGTGTAAGAGATGTAACAGACTAGGTCATTTTGCTGTCTTTTGTATGATTAAGCTAATTAAAGAGGTTGCTTCTAAAAATAAAACCAAAAATGAAGTTCCGAAACCATTTTTCTAGCTTCAGTGTCTGTTGTGGCTAATGTTGAAGCAGAGTAGCAAGTTAAACTTCCTATTTATAGAACTCAAGTAGATTTGAGAATAATATAGATTCTAGTGTTACTATGATATCATATGCTGCCTCTAGATGTTTATTGTGGCATCCACAGTCGCATTATGCAGGGGCAGAAATATATAGCTCTGCAGCTGAATGCAGGTACATTGGTAAATTTCTAGCTACATATGAGTGGAAGGGGCAAAAGATTGACTTCTGTGTCTAAGTGCTGCATGGTCCATGCATAAATAATGTGGTCAGCAGAGCTGTGGCATGTGAGATAGGCTTAATTATCAGAATAACTGAAGACAATGTAGATATATTCAATGAGGCTGGTCTGCTTAATCCTTAGCAAGTAAAAATTTAATTTGCAAACATCAACATGATACTATGCATGCACTGATTAACAATCTCAATGCATGCAAAACTTCAACTCAAACACTACAATAAAACAGCATTTGTATGCAGGGGGGCAAAACCCTGTATCACCTGTTAATTATAGGATTTCAGATCACATAATCTTGAGGAAGGGGCACAATTCTTTAACCTAAGAATTGTTTGATCTAGCACACTTGTCAACAATTGTTTTGTTGACTAAATTTTGTCACCTAAATTGATGTCAATCAAAGATAGGGTTGATGAATTTCTGTAGATCCAATATATCAAACTTGCCTTTCAATCTTCAAATTTCATACTTCTTATTCTCTTATTTCTCTTTTGCAAACATTCCACCTTCTAGTTATTGAGATAACCATCTCAACCCATATCTGTTTCCCCTGATTAATCATATCAAATGCCACGGTGCTGTTTTGCAGTACCATGAAAATTACCACTATCATACTTGGGTTTTGTACTCTATCCATGCAAATAACAAACAAAAGAAGATAGTTATTTTTGGCATCTTTAGTCTTAAACTGTTTTACAAGTACTTCCTGGTCTCATATACTCCATTTCTTTTGAAATTCCAAATTAGAACCTCATAGGTTTCTAATTGCATAAATCTCTAGTTAGTTAACCCATGCATACCAGGGCTACAAAACTCTTTTTCCAGACATTTAATGTTTTAAATTATGCTCTTGAATAATTTACCAGACATTCCACTAAATCACTTTAGGATACTTGTACAAAGTTGTTGCTGGGTCCACTCACAATGCCCTTAATTGCTGATAGTATTGCCCATACTTTTTTAACATTTTTTTCAAGAACATACTTTTTTATACATCCCTGTTCCTTTGCCACTATTTTAGAAATTTTTTCAATACGTTTTTTTAATTGTTTTTTCACTTAATCAAAAAACATTCCCAGAGAGCTATTAAAAACATCTGTTAATGATCATACAATATATATATATATATATATATATATATATATATATATGTATATATATATATATATATATATATATGTATATAAAAATATATATTACATATATATATATATATATATATATATATATATATATATATATATATATGGATTCACTTTACAAACTCAATGTTTTAAAACATCAAAATTCATATGGCTAAGACCATCTAATCGATGTTTTAAAACATCAAATTTGTAAAGCAGAGATCTCTATACAATACAGAATGGCTAAGTTTCCTTTTTTCTTGCTGTAATGTGATCTCGGAGTTGGTATATTTAAATAGCGGGGTGTGTGGGGGGTGCAGGGGTCTTCCACCCTGCAAAAAGTCTTAGAAATTTTTTATGTTGTTTTTGTGTTTGCTTTACAGGTTCAGTGTTTTAAACATTGATTATATGGTCTCAGCCATATGAATTTTGACGTTTTAAAACGTTGAGCTTATAAAGTGAATATATCTATATTTTAAAACATCAAAATTCATATGGCTAAGACCATCTAATCGATGTTTTAAAACATCAAATTTGTAAAGCAGAGATCTCTATACAATGCAGAATGGCTAAGTTTCCTTTTTTCTTGCTGTAATGTGATCTCGGAGTTGGTATATTTAAATAGCGGGGTGTGTGGGGGGTGCAGGGGTCTTCCACCCTGCAAAAAGTCTTAGAAATTTTTTATGTTGTTTTTGTGTTTGCTTTACAGGTTCAGTGTTTTAAACATTGATTATATGGTCTCAGCCATATGAATTTTGACGTTTTAAAACGTCGAGCTTATAAAGTGAATATATCTATATATATATATATATATATATATATATATATATATATATATATATATATATATATATCAAGAGAGAGAGAGGAGGCAGTGTTTACTCAAATAACCATTGCATTATGTAACTACAAACCAAACTCCCCAACTTCAAGCAAACGAGGTAATCCAATATCCCCAATCTATTCTTCCCTAATCTGATTCCCACATTAAACAATGAATAGTAAATTAAAATTGTTCATGGAGTGTTAGCGCCAGTATAAAATAATTCCAAACTCTTCTCCCAACAGTCCTTAATTTTGTCTTTCCATGTTTCTTCATCTGTGCACTTAAAATCCTTGAATAAGTCCTAAACTTGTTTAGACTTATAGTCACCTCCTTCCAAATTAAGTCCTCCTTTCCATCTTTTTGCCCACCTTCCCATAAATAAAATCTATTTTCTCCTGTTCTCCCCAGCCTACACTTTACCTCATAACCTTAAAGGTACAGACTCCTAAATGTTTGGCACTGCCTTATTATGAATTCTCACCACTTTACCATAGGTTTCTTCAATATTTGATGCACCAGCCAGCACTTCCAAAATTCATGCAGATGCCCAGCATCATCCTCCTATACCTCCATCTCTCATCATGTACTTTCCATCTCTGGTAAGTGCAGGAGGATCCTGAATAATCTGTAAACATGCCATATATACTGATCTCACACCATCAGAAGTACTTTTAACTTAGCTAGCCTTCTTCAGTATTCCATCCAAGTCTCCTTAGAATAATAAAGCTATCTTATATCTTCCATGTTTGCCTCAACTTTTCAATTTCCTTACCATATTTACAAAAAGGTAAACTTCTGTACAACCTGTCACAACTTAAGGATGTTTTAGCTATACCATTCTCCCCCCCCGACTTAATTGTACCCCTACCTCATCTTATAAACTAGAAATCAGTCCCTCTTTCAAAACCCGCACCTCCAGTGCCATCTTAAGTTGTTCAAATTGCAGAAGGAATTTAGTCTTATATTCTTTCTAATCCAAAACTTCCTTCTTCTTCTTCAGCCTGCTGCTTTAGAAGGTTCCCAAACCTCTCTTCTTCCCTTTTTTCCATCTTTTCCAGCGCTCTATTTTCCCATGCAATCTGATTTCTGAATTATCTTATTGTCTTATTCTAAATATGCTTTCCAGACTCCATTGCATTCACCTTTCAGCTTCGACTATTTATCCAACAATGCCTATGCCTTATTATTTATCCTGCCTTTGCTCTCCATCCTGTCACATATCCCCCTCTTAAGATGAAAGAAGCTGAAGCCACCACCACATACAAGTAATATCCAGGCATCCCACACTTGACCCACCTCCTACTCAAACTAATCTCTCTTTTGCTGTCCTGCTGACATTCTCTTTCTATATACATTTTTCAGAACATGTTTGGTTTTCATGTACCCAAAACCTATGCTTGTTTTATGGGGAAAGATGCCTTTGCATACACAAATCCTAGAAAGAATTATCATTTGAATAAAATGAAGCCCGCTTGTAAGTCTAGTAACTTTATTAGAACATTTTACAGATAATTTAACCTGCACCAACTTTTCCTCTTGCAGCACATCCTCATCTCCAAATATGTACTGCTTACCTTTCTAGCAATCAAATCTTTTGTAATGTTACTCTTTTCCACCCTTATTGTTCGCTGAGCTGTTTTATTCCAATTACACTTCAATCTTGACTCTGCTGTAAATAATTCATAGAATCTCCCACACTCTTTGGAAAACTAGATTGAATCTTTCTCTAGCAACCATGTTGCCAGACACAAGTAAAACAGATCTTCCACTGACACTAAATTCCTTCCTAAAAAAATCAACAGTCTGTAGTAGTGTTTTTATTAGAGACAGGAGCAGAATGTGGGAGAGTGGGCATACTTGACAATGTTCCTGTTCACCAAAATGTCTTTAGTAAGCTTCTCATTCACCACAGTGTTGTGGGTGAGTTATGCAAATCTGCCACCCGTCTTTGGAATTTCAGGCTAAACCCTCTACATTCTCACATTGTCCATTCTAAATCTGCTCAGTATACACTTCCTGACTGCCATCAACTTTGATCCACAGTCCTCCAATCTTTTGAAGAAACCTCACTGCCCTCTGTCCACCACAGTCGAGAGACATTTTCAGTCCTCTTTATAACAACAGACATAAGCACTTTGTCATCTACATTAATAAGGGAGATGGGTCTAAAACCCACAAGATTCAGTTTTCATGACACTGCTTGTGAAAAAAAGCAGCCCTTAACCTGGAGAATAATTCTGTTAACACTCCATCTTTCACTCCTGAATTATAAACTGAGATATCCAGGTAACCTTCTCAACATCTTATAGAACCCCCTGTCTGCGTATCTTCTCCTAGGGCCTACACTTTTTTCAGTCTACTGAAATTATGCCTGACCTCTGACACCTAAATCTTTGTATCATTTTTTGCCTCTGTTCCACACTTAGCATATTCAGTTGCCATATTCTATCACTTCTGTCTTCAGTACTACTTCTCACTTGCATATTATTATCTGATGTAGATACATCACTCCATAAAATTCTAACATTTTCTCCTTCATTCCCTCCTTATCCACTTGAAGTATCACATCCCTCCCCCTCAACACTATAATAAACCCTTTTGACTTCCTCTCTCAGACCTTGTGAGCTAAATGCCTTCCTGCATTTTTACCTGTGACCCACCAAAATTCTTATCTATTCAAGAGACTAATCTCTTCAATTGGCATTTGTAATTCTATCATTATCATTATCATTAGTATTATTATTATTATTATTATTATTATTATTATTATTATTATTATTGATATAAGCTCCTCTAGCCCTCATGTTCTCTTCCCAAAGCTCCCTTCTTTTATCCCCTTACCCATTTCAAAATGGAAATGCTTCAACTGATTTTTATATATCTATATTTCACTCTCCTTATTTGTTACCTACCAACTCTTAAACTCATAGAGCAAGAAATCTATATAAAGCAGTAAATAATGAAGGACAAAGGCCCCAAAATAGAGACTATTTTTAAATATTGCTCTTACAAACTTAGGAAATTGCTCGAATAACAGATTTTGCATTAGCATGTATTTTTGAAGGGTATGCATTCTGAATCTTGAATGTCTGGCATTATTTTCTTACTTCAATCCTCAATGATCTGTCATTGATTTGCCTGAAAACCACAATTTTCTGAGAAACAGACCAAAAATATGAGTAAAAAATCTGGACATTCTATGAAAATCTGGACAGTTGAGAAGTATGCTACTGCCCCTCCATATCCATCACTTGTCCTTTATTGAAGCACTTAATTGCATACACAATGTTCACAAACACATCTCTTCATCCCAGCTATAAACATTCCACAAGTATTCAATCATACCTTCCTCTTCTTTATGCATATCTCTCAAACTCCATAATCAGGGCTTCCATTTCAACTTCATTCTTGTTATTCCATCACTTGCAATGTCAACATAGCTCTCAGCTGTCCAGTTTTCACAGAATGTCCATATTTTTTACTCATATTTTTGGTCCATTTCTCATAAAATTGTACTTTTCTGACACATCACTGGCAAACATTCAATTTTCAGACAATATCCTTCAGAAAATGTATGCTAATGCAAAACCTGTTATTCTATCAACTTTATAAGTTTGTAAGAGAAATATTCAAAAAGTGTCCATATTTTCAGGCCTTTGTCTCCCCCCCCACCATTATTTGTGGCTTTGTCCAGATTTATTGCTTTAAGAAGTTGAGAGGTATGATGTCAATAGTCAAAGATGTGTGTGTGTGTGTGTGTGTGTGTGTGTGTGTGTGTGTGTGTGTGTGTGTGTGTGTGTGTGTGTGTGCGCGATCAGACAAGTAACTTTACTCGGTTGCTGTGTCAATAACTTGCAAAACCAGTTTATCTCTAATTCAAAATCAGTCTAGGCTAGCCTGCTTCTCTAAGCCCCTAAAGAAGGTAAATTTCTATTTTGTTAGGATTCTTTTTCTAGACAAATTTCATGCCATCAACACTTCTATCCCTTATATTCCTCTCCTTATAGCACTTGCTGTCTAATTCGTAGTTACTCACAGCATTTAATTCAGTACTATGACTTCCCTTTCACAACTCGTTAAAACCTTCTGTCACTTTCATAAAATGGGACCATATATTCATCTTATCTTTCAAGTAACCCCATCAATTTGCAGTCCATCACCCACCTCCCCGAACATCCTCCCATAACACCTGCAAATTTCCTGTTAATGTCTTTCTGATCATTAACATTGCTTATTTCCTTACTACCCTTAAACATACTACATCCAAACATCTTCTATTCTTTACCTCCAATTTTCAAGTCTTCCCCTCTCCTCACTTAGTCTCTTGTAGTATAACAGTATCCCTGTTTTTTTCTCACTTTCATTGTTATCTTTTCCCTCTTTATCGGATGCCTTCCTTCTCCCAATTAGGCAGAAAACAGTCAAACAAAAGATAGCAGTTCCTCAGTAGCTCATTCTGATGAAACACAGTCTTGTTCCATTTTTTTGCACAAACAGGCATGATTTGAATACTGGGAGTGGTAGTAAGCTGTATGCATAATTTCACCCAGGAATATGTGAATATGTGTAGAAACAGTCAGGAAGTGTTAACAGGAATTTCCTCCATATGTCTGCCAAGTAAGAAAAGGTATATATTAGCTGTAAGAAGG
This sequence comes from Protopterus annectens, assembly GCF_019279795.1. Taxonomy (NCBI): domain Eukaryota; kingdom Metazoa; phylum Chordata; order Ceratodontiformes; family Protopteridae; genus Protopterus; species Protopterus annectens. The sequence continues at coordinate 82,179,186 of NC_056736.1, read as the reverse complement.
CTGCACTTATACACTGTGTACAACACCCACTATCCAACCCCAAGGCTGCAAATAACAGCAAGATAAGTACATTCACTAAGTAGTCTCCTCTGATAAATGTTCAAGTGTCAGGCTGTCATGGCTAGTGGTCAGGCTGTCATGGCTAGTGGTCACTGCTGCCAACACCCAGAGTGACTGATAGAAATCAAGATGGAGTATGGCAGCACACACACACACACACACACACACACACACACACACACACACACACACACACACACACACACACACACACACACACATTATGAGTGTACATATGTAACCTTGACTATGTGAATATGGGTAGAAACAGTCAGGTAGTGTTAACAGCCATTTCCTCCACAGGTCTGTCAGGTAAGGGAATGTTCATATCAGCCTTAGAAAGGCATTATTAATACACGATATACAAACATAACGCTGCCCAACCCAATGCCATAGGTAGATGTAAAGTGAGGTCATACCTGGAGATTAATGAGTAGAGTAATGATCATTACAGTTGTGAGCAATTGAAGCCTAAACAGTTATTAACTATCATCTCTCTCTCTCCCCCACCCTATCTACACCAATAATCTATGCACATATATCAACGGGTATGTTTTTCGCATAACCTACTGTTGGGACATGTGTCTTATTGTTCTACAAATATTTAAACATTTGATTATTAATGTTCCTTGTTCAAATACTATAATTGGTGGCCTGTTGCTATCAATGTAACCTGCATGCTGTTATAATATCCACTGTGGTTCCATATATGCATGTGTACTGCTTGCTATGCAACTGTTTTAAATCCATTTTTTGGGTCAATTGGAACACTCATGCATGCTGTTATAAATATTCCTGGAATGTGTTATTCATGACTAAGCAACATATGTTGTAAAACCTCAGTACCATAGCACATCTGGAAAGGCCAAACCCAGCGGATCCACCTGTCCCACCTCATCTGACCATGACACCAGGCCCCAGCACATCTGCGACTTCTTCATCTGCTGGTCCTGCACTACTCAGGGGAAGGGGCCTGTCCCCACTCTGGGAGCAGGCATGGACAGGACACCATCACCCATAGTCAGATCTGGGGTTTGGTGGGTAGTGAGCTCCGAAAGGAGTTTGGAGATAAACTACACAAGCTTGAGGACCACGTGGAGCATCTTGAGGGTCAGCCTGCTCCTCCTGCACAGACCCCAGCACAGCCACATTTGGGGCTGTGAAGGTGCACTGGTGACTGCGCATGGGTGGGGACCTCAGTCCCACTGTATCCATTTGGGGGCTCATGGGCATCTGATTCCCAACCACCCTCCCTGTCCAAGGTGTTTAACCCCCCACATGTGTCATATACCTCCCCTGTCTGCTGTCTTGTCTATCATGTCTGTCTTCCTACCCAACTTACCTCCACAATTATACCTACTATTTTTTCCCCAACATCCCACTCTCACCTTAAAAAAAGGCAATCTGTTTCCAAAAAAAAAAAAAATTACGCACCATACATAGCTGTCCATTTCACACACGTGTCCACTGGACACATGTAATCTGGTCCGATTGGCTTGACAACACATTACTGTTTTCCTCACCCCTCTATCAGGGGTTTGAGTGTCCAAATTTGCCTCCAAATTTTGTAGAGGTGCACAGCTGTTGCTGTAGAAGAAATGGACAGCTATGGCCCTTCCCTACTCCCGTCCTGTACACCCCTAGCTATCTCTTATATTGTTTTTCCCTCTGTGTGCCCCTTTTTTCACCACTGTCCTACCACCCCTTTTTTCTTTTCTTTTAAAGAAATTAGCACAGGGGTAAGCGGGAGTAAGTGGCAGTAAGCGGGTTTGCGCAATGCTAAGCAATGGCTTCACAGTTTAAGCATCTGTACTGTTAACCGTGTGTTGGTACCATTTACCATTGAGCAAACCCTTGCAAACCTGCTTACAACTGCTTAAAACTGCCTTAATCACCCTCTCTACATCAGCCATTGTTCTGCCCAGCAACCAAACAATCAGCCCTGCTAAGTCTCTAACTGAGGACCCTGTGCACACTAGTCAGAGAAATGTACCGCTACACCATCTGAACTGTTGCTTTTTCAAATATATCATTCGGTACAGGTACTGAATAGTAGTGAAAAACACTGGAATCAGTTTCTATATATAAATATACAAATAAAAGATATGCATGATGAGATAAATATGAGAAAGTATATACAACTGTTTATAGAGATATGCATATAAAATGTATACATGTAACATATATACACACACACACATATATATATATATATATATATATATATATATATATATATATAAAGGATCTATATATATATATATATAAAGGATCTATATATATATATATATATATATATATATATATATATATACTAATAACATGTAGTGGAGTCATACCTCAGTACCATACATCTCAACCTCTTACTGCAAGAATTTCGGCCAATGGCTGTGAAAATGGGGCAATGGGCCAAAACTAGAGACATAATGTAAATATTGCTCTTATAAATGCGGAATGTTGCTAGAGCAACAGGGTAAGTTTTAGCATACATGTTCTGAAGGATGTGAGTTCAGAAAATGAAATGTATGTCAACACTTACTGACAAGAATCCTGACATCATCACACTGATGTACCAGAGAAATACTATTAAGGAATGTGTGGAACAAACCAGAAATATGAGCAATAAACCTGGACATTCTGAAACAATCTGGCCAGTTGAGAGGTATGCGCAGAACCCCTTGGTGCAACGAATCTGGACCCAGCCTGACAAAGTGGAGAGTGGAAGCCATGAAAATAGGGACATATCTCAAATACTGGAGTAGATAAACTGACACAGTTGCTGCAGTAATACCCTACTTTCTGTTCTAACATATATTGACTGATATAGCACAAGTCCAAAACCCAATTACTTCCCACTAGTTATTGACTTAAATCCTCACATTATCCCTCTGATGTGTCAGAAATTCAAAACATGTGTGGGGTCCAGGCAACAGTACATCCCACAAATATATGGACACTGAATACAAATCAAATGAGAAACTGTCCAAACTAATTCTAAGCAAACAGCTGCTCAAGCAGGACAAGTAGCACTCACAAAAAGATAAAAGAAGAATTAGTTTAATGAAGTGCTTTTCATTTTGCACTATGGCAAAACGTCTTCAGGCAAACACAATAATGCCAAAAGTTATTAAATACAAAAAACTACATCATGTGACCAATTAGCACAAGTTAAAAACAGGAAATAAAAGAGGTTCCTGTACATTTATGAATGTTAATGAACCATAATCAACAATTTAAAACTATAGTCAGGACAAATAACTCAAGAGCACCGATAGCTAGGCTGAAAATATATAAAATATAAAATATATATACACACACACACACACACACACACACACACACACACACACACACACACATATATACATATATATATATATATATATATATATATATATATATATATGTGTGTGTGTGTGTGTGTGTGTGTGCAAATTATGTGTGCAAATTATAAAATGCATAATTTATACTGTAACAAGTCTAATAACATGAAATTGCACATGATAATACATCCGATGTAGGAAACTAGAAATATATATATATATATCTATATATATATATATATATATATATATATATATATATATATATATATATATATATATATATATATATATATATATATATATACTTCATACTAAAATAGTGCATATTATGTATTCCTCATTACCTCAATAAACTTTTCAATTTAAGAATACAGAACACTGAACAAATTTCATTCAAACCTGGAAAAACACAGGCACTGAAACGTAACTGCCATAATAATTCTAGTTTGTCTAAATATAAAGATTCAGGGCCACCCCTGCCATCTGGCACTAATTTACCTATGGCTCTGAAATAAAATTTATGATCAGGATAATTCATGATGTGCCTGGCTAGTGCATTTTCAGATTTGCCCCTATTGATCTGGTAAATTTGTTCATATGCGCATTCTTTTAATCTCCTCTCTGTCTTACCTATGTAGAACACGGGGCAGCTACCACACTGAGCCAAGTAAACCACCATTTTAGACTGGCAGTTAGGTCTATATCTGGTTGTATACTTCCTTTTCCTGATTGTCAAGTTGGTTCCAGTGATCATGTATTTACAATAGGGAGACATCTGACATTTAAACATTCCCCACCTGTACAGCATTGGTACTGCATCTGCTTCCAGTAAATTTTTATGATTACATCCCCTTTTAAAAATAATGTGTGGTGCGTCATAAAATCTTTCCCTGATGGATAAATCACCTCTGACTAGTTTCCAATTCTTGAACAAAATCTGGTAGATGTCCATAGCAGATTAACTAAAAGGGGTAATCAAACTGGCAGAGGTTGGATCGAATCTGGTTCATACCCGGCTGGTCTCCGAGTGTCACCAAGCACTCTCTAAACTACAGTCAGACTGACACAATAACCCAAACCTGCTATGGGGAATTACATATGTAATTGTAAAGGTATCAGGCACAACAGGGTTTGTTGTAACACATCTGTTCTGAAGGATATGAAGTCAGAAACACAAATGGATGTTACAGGGTATCTGACTGCAATCCTCAGAGTATGCTACTGAATTTCCAAAGACAAAAAATGTGTAACACCCCACATATAAGTGCCCAAACTCTGTCCAGTCTGCGGATCGCCCTACAGTTGAGAGTTATGTCAACCACATAACACTGTCAGACTTGAAATCATGCAGAGCAGCCATATCCACACAGACCCAGTTAAACTAGCAGTATTTCAAAGGTATAACAGCAATACTTACATTCACTCCCTACGTCTGGAACATTCTCTCCCAGACTGTCAAGCTGCCTCCACAGTGTTTGTTGTAAGAGGTATTTCAACTACCCTCTGTGATGCTGTTTGTCACACACCTCCATGAAGTCCTACTAACAGGCAAGGTAAAGGGCCAATGCCCACATGGAGTACTCAGTTATATAAGTGTGTTTCCATACAGTTGGCTATTGTAATGATACTACAGCTGTTCTAATGCAATTAGCAAGTGGGGGACTCCAACTGGTGCACAGGCCATCAGATGCCCATGAGCATTACTTACAAAAGGTAAGCTGCTGCCTATGCAAAACAGATGTATACTCTACATCCTGGAGAGAGAGAGAGAGAGAGAGAGAGAGAGAGAGAGAGAGAAACAGATAGAAAAAAAACAAACAAACAACAGCAAGCAGGAAATAACCACCTACACTTGAAAAAAAAACAGGTATGGCAAACAAGTATGCATGTAATTGACTGCAGTAGGGGGTATGTTATAATGGGAAATAAGAAGTTTAACATATATGTCTCAACAAGGCTTGCTATACTGATGTATTGATGATCAGAATCTATGGCCATAGCATCTGTGTCTGTCTGCAGTGACATGGAATACAGCTCAGGCCACTGAGTCACCCCTGCAAAGGATGGCTCACATATGACTACTACTGGAATGTGTGTTGAACAATACTGACTGTGACATTGCTAGGCCAACTTCTTCCACAGGTATATCATCTGGGCCAACAGCCTTTCCATTCTTAAACCTCTTCATACCTATCCTTACTTCCCCCTTGATACTCTGTCGTACTTCCTGATTCACCATACCCACATCATCCAACCCTCTCTCTCTCTCTCTCTCTCTCTCTCTCTCATTCTTCATTCAACAGCCCATCAAAATACTGTTTCCATCTGCTCTACACACTCTCCTTGCTTGTGTGTATGTTTCCACCAGTAGCCTTTATCACCCTTATTTGTTGAATATCCTTCCTAGATATGTGCCTCTGTCTAACCAATTGGTACAGGTCCTATTCTCCATCCTTGGTGTCAAGCATTACATACAGCCCTTCAGATGCCCCATTTATAGCCTTTGCCACCACTCTCTTTGCCATGCATTCCATCTCCCTTTACTCCTGTCATCTGTCTGACAATCCCACTTCTTCTTCACCAACCTCTTTCTCTGTATACTCCCCTGTACTCCCTCATTCCACCACCAGGTCTCCTTGTCCTCCTTCCTCTGTCCAGATGGCACACTAAGCCCCGTTCTACTTATCTCCCTTACTAGCTTGGATGTAGTTACCCAGATATTTAGAAACCCTTTACTACCACCCACTGTCTATCACAACTTTTCCCTGAACCAACCTCGCAATCACCCTTTTACACTATCCACCATTTGCTTCATGGTGCTCTCTCCCTCTTCATGATCACAACATCATCCCACCAACCAACAGTCCATGATGACTAACTACACTTTCCACTGTCACCAGTTTACAGTTTACAGTCCCCATCAAACAGGCCCACCTGCATAGGAGATAATCCACCTATTTGCATGTCCTTCCACTCTTGTATGTCACTAATTGCCCCTCGGTCTTGTAAACATACATATTCACTACAGCCATGTCCACCCTCTTTTGCAAACTCCACCACCATCACACCTTCTGCATTCCTTGGCTTAACACCATACCATCCCATTACTTCTGCAACCCCTCTGTCCCCTTCACCAACTTGCACTTTGAAATCTGCTGCAATCACCAGTTTCTCAACCTTGGGTATACTCATCACCACTTCATCCAACAACTCCAAAGTACCCCTGTCTCACCCATCACACATACAACTAGTGGAGCATATGCACTAACAACTGTCATCATTACCCCATCAATACCCAGCCTGATAAACATCACTGTACCCAACACTCTTATAATCACCAAAAACACCCTCGGCATAATGTTCCTTTAGGTTAACTCCTACACCATGTCCACCCCCATACACACCATGACAGAACAATTTGTACCCGACTCTGATACACACAGCTGTACCCCCCCCCTCCATCTGGTCTCTGGCACACACAATAGATCCACCTTTCCTCTGTCCATCATATCAGTTAGCTCTGCCCCATGCCAGTCATACTTGCAACATTAAATGGTCCTACCTTCACTACCACATCCCTAGCCTTTCTCCTCTCTGCCTGCCATAATAGCAGCGGACATCCACCAGGGTATGTCTGTGAATGCAAAGGCTACTGTACTATCAAATGACATACATGTGTCACATCCATATGAACAGTGTCACTAATCTTGGCCCATAGCCCACCATGTATGTGTGGCATCCTCCAGATGTCCTGCCCTAACAGGTTGAGAGGAATGACTGGGAAGCAAGAGTGTAATTACAGTGTGCCATACTGACATAGACAGAAATGTATATCAGGTATTACCTCTGCATATGTATGTATGGGTAGGTGTACCTGGCTGCCTCATAACAAATGACATTAGATACAAAACATCAGGTAAACAAGCTGTACATGTTGTACACGTGTGTAATCTTAGTTCCTGTGCATCCAACAGAGATACATTTCTACAGCTACTGTTTGTGGCATTGCCCTGATACAGACATGGGTACTAGAATAAGCATGAGTATCATGTTGAAATTGTAGAGGTGGCCAACTGTGTTATGACCTTGTGTCCATGCTTACTACAAACAGATATATGACCATCCACATAGCTGTATGGCCTCAGCAATACGTTACTTGTAAAACCTGTCTCCATCAAAGTAGAGTAAACCCCTTTTCTGGACAGCAGCAATGCACAAAGCAAATGATGTGATGCTATATTGGCTGTACAGGGCAAAGTAGGAGCAGGCATCAACTGGGCAGCATTTCAGCCTTTGTCTGAATGAGCATATTAGTTCACAGGTGGATTACTGTAAGGCAAACTATGAGTACAAATTGGACACATCCACTAAGGGCAATAACAAGGCCATCTTCATATATGTCTGCACTCTCAGAGACAGCAACGCAACCCACCCTGTAATGATGGTCAATCACAGCACATACACACACACCATAGCTACAGCCAACTTGCTGCAGACAGGTTTAGGACAAACATCACCCCCCGCCTCACCATCAGTATAGGTGGATATGCACAGCACACGCACCCCTCCCCTCATCATCATGGATCAGGTACAAACTGCCTAATCAAAGTTAACAAAAGCATGTCTTCTTGGGGCCTGATAACATTCCTGTCTGCATCCTACATGAACCCAGTCATATGCTTCCAGCTCCATTACACACTGTATGCAAGCAAAGCCTAAGCACCATTGACATCCCATCTGCAAGGAACATGGCCACTGTCATCTCTCTACAAAAACGTGAGTAATGAATCGTAGTTTATGCAATGTACTAGCCCTCATTGGTGATAACATGACACATCAGGACCAGGAGTGCAATGCATGTTCATGCAGTGCTGCTAGGTACAGGAGTATGATGTGCTTGTAAGTGGTGGCTAATGATAGTCAATATTCATGGGCTGGCTCTGTAAAGAACTCTGGGTAATGTCTGAGGTCCTGTAATGTGTTTCCTTGTTTATGTCTTCCAGGTGACATGCAGTGGCAACTGCCTTACACCAATGCAGAGACAGCAGCCATCACTGAAGCTGTATTCTTAAACTATGCCATCCTTTTTGGCCGTAGCCGGAAAAATCTGCAGGAGTGGACTGCCTCTGGGATGTGATCATCCACAGAGTGAACATCTTGGGCCAACATGGACGCACATACGATCAGGTCAGGCATAGAGCAACTGACATGATACATCATGCCCAGTAAAATGTTGCTGCTGTAGCGACAGACTGTACTGCTACTGGTGGGGGGCCAACCACACAGGCCCTCCTTATGGTGACAGAGGAGCTCCTTGCCAACCTTGGGGTAGCCCCCACACAACCTCAAACACAAGAAACAGCAGTCGTGGAGGTGAGTGGCACCCAGGCAACAGGCGAGGAGCATCCAGGTAAGGCCAAAGTGCACATCAGTGTAATGAGGTAGCATTTAAACTGTCTTCTATAGAGTCTCTAGATGCCTATGTCAGTGCAAAATGGATTAGTGGGTGGGGAATAGTAATGCACACAAGTGCCCATCTATGGTGAAGGACAGCAAATTCTGTAATATCATATTGTGTACTGTAGCTGTGCAGAAATGCAGCATTCATCTTGTACCAATGCTTAATGTGAATCTGCTGACAATACCTCTTCTTCACAACTAGATAGGTCCCTCTGATCTGCACATGGGAGAGCAGCCTGAAGCCAGTAAGTATGGGATTTTCCTGTTGTGGCTCACTGGTACCCCAGGCATGCTAAAGTTAATGCATGTGACCATGCACACAACTGTTACACTCAACTATTTGGCAATATCTGCATGTTCACCTATGGTGGTGTTTACTGCATTGCATCATGGTGGTCTTCACGGGGGCCTATTTGCAAGAGATGTCACATATCTGTAACATACCTCACAACCTGTCATTGCAGAACATCTGGACAAAGACTGACAAAATGGGGGGGGGGCAAAGGCCCAAAACTAGGGTCATATTGTATAAATTAGTGGTATATAGTGCATATAAATGGTGTACACACCTTTTAGAATGCAAGGTATCTGTGATATACAAAAATGAGAGCACAATAGACAATTTCAAAATACTGCCAATCTTTCATGTGACCTATAACCTGTACAATTCAATTGTAAAGCAAACATATCTGAACAATAGTGATGCATAACAATAGTACAACAACCTAGATGCATTTGTGTGCAGAGGCTGAAGCGAAGTTACTAATGTGTTGAGTCAGCTTTCAATTTAACTACAGCAGTACATCTTATTGGGTATACACCTGCCATCAATTACAGTGACTCATTAACAGCAAAAAACGGTCAGCTGAACTATCAGGATTATCCTAACATATACCCAGTTGCCTGCTAAAGCAACAGCCATCGTTCGCATAGAGCTGACAAAGCTGCTAAGGGACCATGTGTTTGAGATGTGTCAGCTTGGAGAAGGGTACCAAAACATTTCCACAGCATTGCACATACCATGGAAAACAGTGCAGACAGTCATCAAAAGGTGGTGAAAACATGGGGCTATAGTGACATTGTGAAGGAGTGACTATCCCACCAAATTCTATGAGAATACAAGACCAAAACTAGCCAGGAAGGCTGCCAGGAGCCCTACAGCAACAGTGAAGGAGTAGCGGGAATCTCTGGCAAGTACTGGGTGTGTACTACATGTCACAACAGTCTTCTCTGGTATCCATATGTCTTGCCTATAGGGTAGGGTTGGAAGATGGCAGCAGTTCCTCACGCCAAACAATATCCAGGCCTGGAGAAAGTCTGAAAAAAATGCATCAGGTCTCCAAAAGGCAAGTGGGTGTTATGGTAATATGGGACCATGGCTGAACTCTTTGGCCACAATACTGACAGGTGTGTTTGGGCCAATAACACCACTGTACATCACAACAACACCACCCCCACAGTGAAGCATGGTGATGGCAGTGTCCTGCTTTGGGGTTGCTGTTCACAATCTGGAACTGGTGCTGTCGCCATTTGGAGGGGATTATGAACAGTTCCAAACACCAGTTCCTTATGGCTCCAATCCTTCTGGTGTCTGCCACATAGCTGTGGATGGTGAGGAATTTCATCTTTCCACATAATAATGGCACAAACCATACATCCAAATCAACAAAAGGATGGCTTCACAAAAAGCAGAAAAGCAGAAATGAACCTCCAGCACAGTGGCAAAATACAATTTTATTCACAGTTAAGTGCATGCATCCCTTGATGTGGGGACTTCATAAGAACTCTAATGAGGTCCCCATATCAGAAGATGAAAGCACTTAACTGTGAATAAAATTGTATTTTGCCACTGTGCTGGGGGTTCATTTCTGCTTTTCTGCTTTATATGGCAAGTTTGTGTCCTTATTATGGTTAAAAAGATGGCTTCACCAGAACACACGCAATGTTCTGCAATGGCCCAGCCAGAGCCCACACCTATGTCCAATAGGATATATGCAGGGTGACCTGAAGAGGGCAGTGCACAGGGGATGCCCTTGCAATATGACACAGCTGGAGGTGTTTTGCAAGGGAGAGTGTGCAAACATTGGCAAGTCAAGATGTGCCATGCTGACAGACACCTTCAAAAGAGGACTGAATGCTGTGATTAAATCAAAAGGTGCTTTACCAGAGTATTACTTTAAGGGTGTGCACACTCATGCAACCAACGTATTGTACCTATTTCATTTACCATATGTTACCTGCAACTGATGTGTATGTTCTTCAGTTGGATTGCACAGGTTATATGTCTTATGAAATGATGGCAATGTTATGACCTGATTTCTGAGATCTCATGTGATATATCACAAAAACCTGGCATGTTAATGGGTGGTGTGTACATTTACTATATCCACTGTAAGCTTGGGAAGTTGTTTGAGTAACCAGTTTTGTTTTAACATACATGTACTGCAGGTTATGCATTCTGCACCTCAAATTAGGACATCACTTTGTGTCACCAATCCACGGGTCAACCCAGTAATGTAGCAGACAAACACAGGAGATATGAGGAACAGACCAAACATATGAGCCACGCATCTAGACATTCAGAAAAACCCTGTACAGTTGGGAGGTATGTTCTGTAGGAGTTGCCACAGTGCTATACAGGTGAACAGCAATAATTTACATGGGTACAGTGTGTGCTATGTGAAGGGCCATCACCTACTAACACCACTCATTTATCCCAGAGGTGTTCATAGGTTCATAGGTTCATACTAGGCTATCTGCCCTAGGGCATTTATAAGCCTAGCCAGAGTGTGTTTGGCTTTCGCCACCCATTTTAAATTAATTTTGCTATGCCCTTTTTCGAGGTTAGTATACTGTGCCTCTGTCTAACAGTGACACAGAAGTGGTACCCGGGGTAAACCTATGATCTCCCATCCACTCATCAAGATTCCTCTTGAAGAGAGTCAATGAGGGACTCTGCCTAACCTGGACTGGGATTTTATTCCAGAGTGAAGGGAGCCTCTGGGTTATGAATCTGTCCCTCCAGCATGTCCTATTTATTTCAGTGCTGAGGTTCAAGTCTCTCGAGCGTGTAGCTCGATGGGATTTGGATTTTCTGAGGTGCAGCATGTCCATTAATTCCGGGTTGGACATGGCTTTATACGTCAGGCACAGATCGGCTCTGAGCAGGCAGTATGCCACTGAGTAGAGCTGGAGTTTCTTTAACTGGGCAGCATATGGCATCTGTTTGAGCCCTCTGATCCTCTTGGTGAGGTACTTTTGGGGTCTTTCCAGTTGCTGCAGGTGTCTGGTAAGGTACATCCCAAAAGGGGCATTGTATTCAATTATGGGCCTGATGAGGGATGAGTAAAGAGGCACGATGACCTCCCCTGATCTAGATGTGAATCCCATCATGATTAGGTGGGCTATATAAAATGTTTTTCTAACCACTTTGGCCACGTGGTTGTCAAATGAGAGATTGCTATCAACTTGGGTCCCCAGGTCCCTAATTACTTCTTCTGTACTTAATGGATTACCACCTATGTGGTAATTTGTGGGCACTTTGTTTTTGCCAAAAGGGATGACTATACACTTTTTGGCATTTAGCTTGAGGCCATGGCTCTGGCACCAGTTGTCTGTTTCTATGAGGCCCTTTTGGAGGATGCTTGTGTCGGCTGGAGAGTCGATTATGGCACCCAGTTTGCAGTCATCTGTGAACTTGGTCAGCCACAGTCCTTCCGTGTTTGCCTGTACCTCCGAGAAATATATACCGAACAAGAGAGGTCCCAGGGCTGAGCCTTGTGGGACGCCACTTGTAACTGGTTTGGAGTCTGACATGGCTCCAGCAATTCTAACCATGTGGGTTCTGTCCTTGAGACAGTTTGCAACTCATCTAGTGACATAGGGGTTTATATTTAAGCTGGTGAGCTTATCTATAATGCCCAAGTGGGGTATTGTATCAAAGGCTTTTGCGAGGTCCAGGTAGGCTGTGTGGACCACCTTCCCCTCGTCAGTGGCCTTGGTGACTGTTTCAAAGAAATCAACTAGGTTTAAGAGGCAGGATCTGCCTTTAACAAAGCTGAACTGGGTAGGATCCAGTGTCTGTAGGTCCCCAATATCTTTATTTATGAGGTCCACGATGATCCTTTCCATAGCTTTGCAGACCAAGCTAGTCAGGATTATCCGGCGATAGTTTCCAGGATCTGTTGAGGCACCACCTTTCTGGAGAGGGACCACTGTTGCCGTACGCCACTCTTTGGGTATGTATCCTGTAGTAAGGCTGAGATTGAACAGTAGTTTTATGTTTGGATTTAGCTCTTCTTAGAGTTCATGTGGGACGCAACCTGGGACACCGTCTGGTCCCATTGATGCTGTGTTATTTGCTTTGTAGAGGGCGGCTCTTACCTGAGCATCTGAGATGTCAGGGGGGCAGCACTCTGCTGGGATATATATTTTTCAGAACATGTTTGGTTTTCATGTACCCAAAACCTATGCTTGTTTTATGGGGAAAGATTCCTTTGCATACACAAATCCTAGAAAGAATTATCATTTGAATAAAATGAAGCCCGCCTGTAAGTCTAGTAACTTTATTAGAACATTTTACAGATAATTTAACCTGCACCAACTTTTCCTCTTGCAGCACATCCTCATCTCCAAATATGTACTGCTTACTTTTCTAGCAATCAAATCTTTTGTAATGTTACTCTTTTCCACCCTTATTGTTCGCTGAGCTGTTTTATTCCAATTACACTTCAATCTTGACTCTGCTGTAAATAATTCATAGAATCTCCCACACAATCTAGCCATCTCTTTGGTGGACACCCTTGGCTCCTCTTGCCTATTTCTTGTCTTTCCAAATCTTCTTCCTCAGATTACCTTCTGCTTTCCTGCAGATATGCCTGAACCACTGTAATATGTTCTCTTTGACCTTCTCTGCAATTAGAGCAACTTGGGTTTCGGCTCTGATTTCCTCTGATTCCACTATCATTTACTGAAATTTCTGTTCAGAGTCTACTTGTCTACATGCAGTACCTTTGCTGATATGTCCCCTTCAGCCTGTTTGCTAATGCAGTCTCTCACTAGTATGAACAGCAGTAGACTCAGAAGATGAACTCTGATACATTTCCACTCACACTGGGAACCACACTCTGAATCCGAAATGGTTTACACTTGTGTCATTAGGTCCTTGCACATAGCCTGCACTAATACTTCCACTGTTTCTGGGACTTCAAGCCATGGTAGGGCTGCCAAAATCAGCTTTCTAGGGATGTTGTGATATACTTTCTCCAAGTCTAGGAATACCCAGTTGGACTTTTCTCATTTCTAGCTTGTTCTCCACATCTGTCCTATCTGTCTGACTGCAAACAATGGGTTGTTGTGCTGCATCCTAATTTAAATCCGAACTGCTCATCTCCCCTCTTATTTTCTACTACTCTGCATATTCATTTATCAATCATTCTTTCCAGCCTGTACTGCTTGAAGTTGCAAGTGGCCCCATTGTTCTTATACACTGCCACTAGAATGATTATTCTACTGTCATCTGAGATATGCCTTTCTTTATGTATTTATATCTGTACCCTCAAGAGCCCTTCCTCTCCTAACTCACTCAGCATTTTGATCATTTTGTTGTGACTTCATCTAAGCCTGCTGCTTTCCCTGACTTCATTTTCCAAACTTTATCTAGGGTGGGCTCTTTGTCCTCTTTCACTGTAGGTTGTGTATGGCGCAGCACAGTTTCTGTGGGGTTCTCTTCATTCAGAAGCTGCTGGAAGTGCTCCCTTCATCTGTTTTTGATGTCCTGTGGATTGATGAGCAGAATGTTGCTAGCATCCTCTTGACTGGCATCTGCTGACTATTTTCTTTATCTGTCTGTCTTTGTCTTGCAAACTGATAGAGTTTCTTTGTGCTATCTGCAGAGCAAGTTTCACCAAATTCGATAGAGGTGTCTCTCATTCCTTGTTCTTTGTTATTGGGATTTTTTTAGCCTCTTTGTCAACCAAGCTGTATTCCTTTTTTGCCTGCTATGTCTTGTGTATCCCTCAGTTCTTATGTGTGTCTTCTTTATTTTTATAACTTCCTTGACGTACTCATTCCACTACCAACTTTCCTTTTTTACCTTATTCCCATACTTAGCTCAGCTGCATTATAATAGTCTTCACATATTCTGTTTTGGGATGAATTATTTTTTCTTTGACATCACCCAATTCTTCCTCTTCCTAGGGTGCTAGAGCCCTGTGTATTTCACTCTTTTGCTTTTTCTCCAGACAACTTCCATTTCTTCAGCCTAGTCTCTGTTGACTTTAAAGCCTTCTCTAACCACTGCTCGAAGCTGAATGTGGCTACCAGTGGTTTCTGCTGTGGCCAATTTTTTCACTGAGTATAACTTTGCAATCTCTGATTCTATCTCAGTGCCCTTTCCTTGCTAGGTAGAGGTTTACCTGAGTTGCATGTTGGCCACTATTGTATGTTATCTTGAAACTGTCTGTCTATTGAAGAACCATGTATTGATCACCATCAAGGTAATTGCCAGACAGATATAGTAGACAGATATATAGAATGGTCTTCTTTATTCATGTTGCCCCATCCATGTGAAGCCAGACAGTACAGATCTGTCTGACCTAATATGCAACATTCAGATCCCCTATTATCAACACCATCTCATGTTGTCTTGCTTTATCCAAAGGATCTGCAACTGCTGTCTGAATGCACTCTTTTCCTCACCATCACAAACCTGCTGTGGGGGCATTGACTAAAATTATGAATGTTGCGCTATCTTTACATTGATGTCTGATTTCCTTGAGTCTGTCACTAATTCTGATGACATCCCTCACAGTCTTCAGAAGACTCTCCCTCACCACAATTCCCTCCGCATTTCTAGTCTGACATCCCCCTTCAGTAGTAGACTCTGGATTCCAAGCCAAGTGGCCTTCTGTATTGCCCTTCCATTTTGTCACCTGGATATACAGAATGCTTGTTTTCATCTTTACCATCATGTCCTCCACTTCCAAGATACATCCTGTCAGTGAACTTATATTTAGTGTAGCAGTCCTAAGTTCATGTTAGGCAGGTTGATTTGTTTTATGCCCATCGTTGGCTCAGCAGAGCATGTCTAGGTAAACCAGGTTAGGCAACAGAACACTGGTCAGCCAGTAGATTATTGACTCTGGGTTGCTGAGTTTTATTGCAAGTACACACTGACCAATAGAGATACATAGACTCCCTCCCACCATTAGCATGGGTCCCTTGCTGTAGGTTGGAGTAGACCAGGTCTTCAATCCACGTATCACTGAAAAATACCCATGCCCAGTTTTTGGTGACATTAGTCAACATGACCAAATCACCTTGAGGCTAGGTAGCATTTATGTAACACCTCTAATTTTCTGAAATCACAGTAGCGCATGCTTTAGTTTGCGAGCTCTCTTACATACAATTTGCTTGGTCAGTTCTCTTTGTAGCAGAAAATATATATATAGATTACTTACTATTATATGCCTACATTTTTATCTTATTTTGCAGCTTGCTATATATACTCTGGGATTCAGAAATGCATAACACACTTCACAATCCTGTTCTCAGCAGGATTACACTGTGCATTATACCTAAGAAATTCAGATACCACTGTATCACTGCAATAGTACAGAGACATCCCAAAGGTGTAGCTAGGGTAGGGAATAGGAGACAAATGCTTCGAGCACAAGGTAAGGGGCTGTGACCAGTATGATCTGCATTCAGTTTATTGCAGTCAAGTCTGAAGTGCAGTGTTTAGCTGCACACACTGGAAACAATGGGCTTCTCTTTGCTATTAAAGACTTGGTCTTATGAGTATTTGTATTATGAGTACTTTTATTTTAACTACCTTCTTTTCCTATTAATTTTCATTTGCCTACTGCTATTTTATTTTCCTACTCTGTCACAGTGTGGAAAAAACGTCTTGTGAGTGACCTCATCATTACTGTCTGTCCCACTTAACATTTACATAGGAACATATGAACATGAGAATAATACTAGGGAAGTGATTGCAGGGATCATAAGATGTCTAACCACATACATCTTTAAGGAGACAAGCTTAAAAGTTCTTGCTGCCCTTGGCAAGTGTAGTCTGTGTAGCTTGTCATTAGGTCACACATCTGCTGCATTTTCTAGAAATGCTGATTACCATATAATATGATCTAGCCCTGCATTGCATATGAAACCAGCTATGTACTGCTACAACATGACACAGCTTATAATGCAGTTCCCTAGTGTGAAGGTTCTACCCTCTGAACTAAATAGATCATTAATTGTCTTACCTTGATTTGGTGGTACAGATTTCTAATATCAGTGTATTGGCAGGAGCTTCAAACTGTAGTTTACTCTCATGTATCTGTTATGAAAGAAATGTGCTTGTTTTTATAAACGTGTCAGTGAAGTATTGCATTTTTTGTAGATCTTGTGAATCTTTGCCTAATGGTGGAAGTATGCACTATGAATGGAGTGATATTCAGTGAATGTGTCTTTTCCTCAGAAAAGTTACAAAAAGCCAGTGATTTCCTCCCTAAATCAATCCATGGTGTAAAGTGGCAGATTAGTGCATCTTGAACCTTGGCTAGTTTTCAAAACCATGGTCCCCTCCAGCTCTGCACATACACACACATTTGTTAACTAATAAAAAATATCCATTTAATGATATTTTAACAATAAAAGCTCACTTAAACTAATTCAGCATGGAAGGGCACCACCACCCTACATTATTCCCTCACAATGGTATCCTTCATCTGAAAGCTGTAATTCCCTCCCTGTTTGTAGTCCAGTCATCACCATCATCAAATGTCCTCCTTGTCTGTGTGTGCCTCTCCACTGTGTTCCCCCTTTTGTGTCAGCACATTCACTGCTGGTCTTTGATTGTGTTTTATGTTTGTTTGTCTGTTCCCTTATTATCTCTGTCTTCCTTTCCTGCCCACACCATCCCCTAACTTCCTTCCCCACCCTTCTTAAAAAATTGCCAGTTGCCCCCCCCCCTCCCAAATTAGCCATTATACAGCAGCATAATTAATGTTTATCAATTTGAGGGATTGTTGTTTCAATCTTGGTAATAGCAAAAACATTCCCTGGGATTCATGAAAGCTCCGTGCAAGAATAGGTCTATTCTTGCACAGAGTGGATTGTGCCCATGCAGCACAGCATATTGCATCTTGCATATTCATGAAAGCACGCTGCTGTATAATCTGCATGGACACGATCCATGAATGAGTGCAGGGGGTGTGTTACAGCAGTGCCCGCACATGTTACATGCTCCCCCCACTCAGAAAGTGCCATTACGACACTGTTAAATGTAAATAACAGTTGTTTGCGGACATACCGCACAACTGTTGAGATATTCACAGAATGTCCAGAGTTTTGCCCACATATCTGGCCATTGAAGGCCAAAGTAAAAGTATGTAATTACAGACATTTGAGTGCCAGACATCATAAACATGAGAAAACTCATGCAATGCAAAACCAGTTATTCTATCAACATGTAAGGTTTGTAAGAGAAAATTTTAAAATCACCCCTGTGTTTATACCTTTTTGTCTCCCCATTACTTATGACTTTGTCCAGATATCTTGCTGAAAGATGATGGAGGTATGTGCATACCCCTAAAGTGAGCAAAATTTAAAATCTATTTTATCTTTTTTTTTATTATCATCCCAAGTAAAGTTTAAGCGTAGCTGAGCGGATGTGCTTAGCATAGCTTAAATAGCTGAAGGAGCTAAATAGAAACATGCAGGTAAATCAAGCTGAAATAGTATTGTGGTTAGAGTTTTTACTTTGCAAGCAGACATTCACGGTTTAAGCCCCCATGAAGTCTGTTCACTTTTACATGTAAAAGAAGTATTAAAAGTCTGATGTTTTATTAAATGAGGTAGTAAATAATATTTGTCAATCAGGATAGTGTAGCAGGTCCAAAATTGAGGTGTAAGTCCAGAAAAGATGTGAAACCCCCATGTAAATACAAGTGCCCCATAGAGTATAGTCATACAAGAATAAATGTAAATGAAAGCACATGGAGGGGTGTCATGAAAGGTAAACATAAAATTATAATATGTCAGTAATGATGAATGAATACCATGCACCTGATAGTCTATAAAATGAAATTTGAGCAATGCTAACTAGTGGTTAGCTCTGCTTAGCTGGAGTAAGCATTGCTTAAATATAAATGCTAAGCACTGAGTAGCCCAGCTAAGCAGATTTCTGCATTGGTAAGCAGTGCTCAACATCTGATCCTGTAAGCACTGCCAACCTTAGCTAAGCGGGTTTTCCCGTTGCTTAGCTTAGCTCAGCATATTCAAAAATGGTCCAATGATGGCAAAGGGGAGGAAATCAGCCCTATTTAAACCTCACAGGTGGGAATACAGTCCATAACCAGTTGTAGCTCACCACTGCAGGTTGGAGTTGGTGAGGGATTGTGCTTTCAGGTGCAGCGCTGGGGCATTCAGGAATCCAGGGTCATGGTTGGACTCCTAGTGAAAGACCATGAGGGGAGACTGCTGCAGGGCCAGTTCCAGGGCTCCCAATACAAAGTGGAGGCCTGGGACCATCTCGCACATGATCTCACAAGTGCCACTGGCATCCCTCGGACTGGTGAGCAGGTCTGGCACCATTTCATTGACCTGAAGCATAGGAAGAGGAAGATCTTGGTCCAGTGGGTCCAAAATGCATGGGCAGGGAATTTCCCAGACATGTGTAAGTATCAGTATCAGTTAGTGAGTGCCAAAGTCCAGCCTGTGTATGTGATGGATAGGTATGCATAAATATTTATCTATCTCCTGTACAGCTGCAGATGACATGGCCATGGACACCCATGCCAGCAGGCTGCTAAGGCTGCATCACAAGGCTGGTGAGTAAATATCTAGCTTGCAGTATTCAGGGCAAATAAATAGAAAGGAGTAGAATGTCACCTGTTAGTATTTAAAAATGTATATAGTTTGTAATGAATAAATGAGACATTATCAGAGTAATAGTGACGTACAGGGTATATATCAATAAAAGTGTCAGTACTTGTCAATAAAACTCAAAACTCAAGACTGGCTGTGTTTACTTTGGTATGTGGTGGTATGAATCTAAATGTGTACAGGTTCTGCACAGCAACTACGGCTCTGAAAGCATTAAATAATTGAGGTTCATCTGACTGATTGTGATTGTGAAGATTGTGGAGTTGTAAAACAGGAGATTAACTATATGAAATGTTTCATGCACCAAGATCTGATACCTGAATAGTAATGTTGTGTTAACCAGTGTTTCTCAGACTGTGGTATGTCAAAGTATGAATACACAGTATAAGAACTATCTGCCATGCATGAATGTCAAAATCACAAGTTCAGATTGTACAACCAAGAGAGTATTAGGCAGAAAACAGTCAAACAAAAGATAGCAGTTCCTCAGTAGCTCATTCTGATGAAACACAGTCTTGTTGCATTTTTTTGCACAAACAGGCATGAATCGAATACTGGGAGTGGTAGTAAGCTGTATGCATAATTTCACCCAGGAATATGTGAATATGTGTAGAAACAGTCAGGAAGTGTTAACAGGAATTTCCTCCATATGTCTGCCAAGTAAGAAAAGGTATATATTAGCTGTAAGAAGGCTGCACTTATACACTGTGTACAACACCCACTATCCAACCCCAAGGCTGCAAATAACAGCAAGATAAGTACATTCACTAAGTAGTCTCCTCTGATAAATGTTCCTCAAGTGTCAGGCTGTCATGGCTAGTGATCAGGCTGTCATGGCAATTGGTCACTGCTGCCAACACCCAGAGTGACTGATAGAAATCAAGGTGGAGTATGGCAGCACACACACACACACACACACACACACACACACACACACACACACACACACACACACACACACACACACACACACACACACACACACACACACACACACACATTATGAGTGTACATATGTAACCTTGACTATGTGAATATGGGTAGAAACAGTCAGGTAGTGTTAACAGCCATTTCCTCCACAGGTCTGTCAGGTAAGGGAATGTTCATATCAGTCTTAGAAAGAGAACGAAGCTTCAGAGAGACAGTATGGATTTCCGATTGGGCAATATTTTTACTTGGCCCAGGAACCATACAACGGACAATGTTATATCTAATAATAATGTAAGCAATGTTTTGAGTATGGATGCATGTAATAATGTGAATAATAGACGGAATGGCAGTATTTCTAATTCTAATGCGACACCTGTGAATGACGCAGGTGACAGCTTGATCTTGAATGCAGAGCAATTCATCGAAGCCACTACTGCAGTGGAGAACATAGTTGAACTGACTAAGTCTGTTGACTCGATCCCTATTAGTGGATATATAGCAACAACTAATTTAGATATTAACACTTGTAACAATGCCAATGATCATATACAGGGTCCTAACCCTGAACCTGTCGTTAGGAGGAAGACATTCAGCCCCAACAGAAATAGAGTCACTAGTGGTCCTAACCCTGAACAGAGACATGATTCACATACACCGCAACAAGCTAAATCTAGATGCCCTTTTCCCATCAGGGTTTTATCAGGTGGGGAGAGAACCTATCCGAACAACAAGGGGAGATACAAAGAGAGGCAGCCCCCCCGGACCATCAAGAAAATGTGGGAGGCGAAACATTAAGCATTGTTTTTAATTTATCTAACTATATGTTGAGTGAATGTGAGATAGAAGTTCTGTCTAGAGGCCTATCATTCATCCCTACAATGGACAGTAGGTATGAAGAAACATTAAGAGATTTCAAGTTATTTATTAGGAACTTATCTCTCAAAATATATTTTTTAAAGACAACATCAATATAACTATGCATGACTCTGCTTTTAAGACTCCCAGTACGTTTGTCCCCCCAGTACATCCATTAGTGGCTGCATACAGTAAGCTTGTTGAAGATGACATCTATAGAATGAGTCAGAAAGGGCCCCTTAGTAGCAACAGGAGATATAACCTCAATTAGGATGGCTTTCGTTCTTATTGCAAAACTGTGACATTGTCATTAGGGTGGTGGCATGGTAGTTTTTGATACAGACAGGTACAGTCATGATATGTTTGAGATGTTGGCGGACACTAGGTTTTATGCTCCCATCACTAACAGTGAAGTTGACACTATCATTTATACGATACACTCTGCACTCCTTGGTTTATTGAATGAAGGAATTATTGACAAACCCCTTTTTGATTATTTTTATGTTCCCCATCCTTTAATTCCAACGATTCAGGGCCTACCCAAGGTCCATAAAGATCGATGCCATCCACCCATGAGACCTATTGTAGCTGGGAGGGGTTGGTCCACTGAACCTATTTCCTTGTTTGTTGAAGAGACTGTCCCACTGTTTCAGACATCATCTGGGTGACGATGGATGTACAGTCACTTTTCACTGTTATACCTAACCAACAGGGTATAGAGATGATTGAGGCCTATTTGAGCAAGTCCACCATTCCTTTGGACTATGATCTTGGACTAATCATCTTTTTGCTGGGGATCATCTTGGAGTCCAATCTCTTCTGCTTTCAAGACCGTATATTTCTAATAGCTATGCCAATCTGGTCATGGCTGAGTTTGTGGATGACCTCTTTTTCATCTGGAGAGGTACACCGGAACAGTTGAAGCAATTCCATGAATGGATCAACACCTCCAATACATTTCTATGCTTTACCATGGATTGGTCCGAATCCACTATTCCATTCTTGTTATGTATATCACAATATAGTAAAAGGACAGTCAATACGGATGTCTAGGTACACACCAGATGACATCCATTTGGACAGGGAGTTGGATGATTTGGGCACGACTCTCCCTTGAAGAGGTTACAGTAATTCAGACATCTACAAAGGGATGGATGGAATATACAATATTAGGAAGTCCAGAGCCAAACCCTTCTTCTCAGAGGGAGCAATGGATCTATATACAGATGGCAGTTGTCACTTTTCCCATTTGTTACACCAGAGATGTTGGAACAGTCAGACATTGTTTTCAAACATTGGCACATTTTTTCTGTGGATCCCACCATCAAGTTTGTCTATCGTAATAAGAAAGAACCTTAAGTTACTCTGCTATCCAGGCAAAACACAGGGATAATAGGTGCAATTTCTGTGCCATATTGACTGATCCCTTGTTTGAGTATCCTTATGGACAGGGCACCTTAACTGTATTCATCGGATGTTGTCTATCTGGCAAGACCAATCGTGTCCTGAGAGACAGGATCAAGGAAGGGCAACATGCATAGCAGCAGCAAAACACACAATGGAGGAGGGACCATGCACCAGTTCAGGTTTAGGATCCTGGAGCAGATTTAGCTGATATGTTACCTGGTCTCCTTAGATCCAGGAGATTGAGGAACAAGAAAGGAGTCTGATTCTGGTTTGAATACAGATGTCCTTATTGATTATATGACAGTGTTACAAGAAGTGTTGAGGATATGTTTGTTTTTAATGTTTTAATATTATTTTTTAACTCTATCAAGTTTTAAATGTGTCGTTTTAAATATTCTAAGTCTTGCAGTTTATATATATATTTTTATTGACACCTGCTATTTATATGAATTACTGTGATGGTTTATGCATTCTAAATATGCACTGCAGCTTTAATCAGTTTGATTTCTTTTGGCGCCCTTACATGTATTTAAACAGCTGATTTAGAGGGCTGGTATTGTATTAGGATATGATCTATTAGAAGCGCGAAACCTTTTTCTTCATAAATAAATATATTTTTCATCTACTGCTATTTTTGGATTTTGGAACATTTTTTGGTTAATTCCCCACCATTGCTTTGCTCAGCAGCTCTTATTTACTTTACATTTCGTTTGCCTGCTGCCTTGCTGAGCATTAACTTCGCTGGTCTGCTTCAATTTATTTTCTTAGAAAGACATTATTAATACACTATATACAAACATAATGCTGCCCAACCCAATGCCATAGGTAGATGTAAAGTGAGGTCATACCTGGAGAGTAACGAGTAGAGTAATGATCATTACAGTTGTGAGCAATTGAAGCCTAAACAGTTATTAACTGGCATCTCTCCCTCTCTCTCTCTCCCCCACCCTATCTACACCAATAATCTATGCACATATATCAACGGGTATGTTTTTCGCATAACCTACTGTTGGGACATGTGTCTTATTGTTCTACAAATATTTAAACATTTGATTATTAATGTTCCTTGTTCAAATACTATAATTGGTGGCCTGTTGCTATCAATGTAACCTGCATGCTGTTATAATATCCACTGTGGTTCCATATATGCATGTGTACTGTTTGCTATGCAACTGTTTCAAATCCATTTTTGGGGTCAATTGGAACACCCATGCATGCTGTTATAAATATTCCTGGAATGTGTTATTCATGACTAAGCAACATATGTTGTAAAACCTCAGTACCATAGCACGTCTGGGAAGGCCAATCCCAGCGGATCTACCTGTCCCACCTCTTCTGACCATAGCACATCTGGGACCCTACCTGGGACATCTTCATCTGCTGGTCCTGCACTACTCAGGGGAAGGGGCCTGTCCCCACTCTGGGAGCAGGCATGGACAGGACACCATCACCCATAGTCAGATCCGGGGTTTGGTGGGTAGTGAGCTCCGAAAGGAGTTTGGAGATCAGCTACACAAGCTTGAAGACCATGTGGAGCATCTTGAGGGTCAGCCTGCTCCTCCTGCTCAGACCCCAGCACAGCCACATTTGGGGCTGTGAAGGTGCACTGGTGACTGCCCATGGGTATCCATTTGGGGGCTCATGGGCATTTGATTCCCAACCACCCTACCTTTCCAAGGTGTTTACCCCCCCACATGTGTCATATACCTCCCCTGTCTGCTGTCTTGTCTGTCATGTCTTCCTACCCAACTTACCTCCACAATTATACCTACTATTTTTCCCCAACATCCCACTCTCACATTAAAAAAAAAGGCAATCTGTTTCCAAAAAAAAAAAAATTATGCCCCATACATAGCTGTCCATTTCGCACACGTGTCCACTGGACACATGTAATCTGGTCCAATTGGCTTGACAACACATTACTGTTGTTCTCACCCCTCTATCAGGGGTTTGAGTGTCCAAATTTGCCTCCAAATTTTGTAGAGGTGCACAGCTGTTGCTGTAGAAGAAATGGACAGCTATGGCCCTTCCCTACTATCATCATGCACACCCCTAGCTATGTCTTATATTGTTTTTCCCTCTGTGTGCCCCTTTTTTCACCACTGTCCTATCACCCCTTTTTTCTTTTCTTTTAAAGAAATTAGCACAGGGGTAAGCAGGAGTAAGTGGCAGTAAGCGGGTTTGCGCAATGCTAAGCAATGGCTTCACAGTTTAAGCATCTGTACTGTTAACCGTGTGTTGGTACCACTTACCATTGCGCAAACCCGTGCAAACCTGCTTACAACTGCTTAAAACTGCCTTAATTACCCTGTCTACATCAGCCATTGTTCTGCCCAGCAACAAAACAATCAGCCCTGCTAAGTCTCTAACTGAGGACCCTGTACACACTAGTCAGAGAAATGTACCACTACACCATCTAAACTGTTAATTTTTCAAATATATCATTCGGTACAGGTACTGAATAGTAGTGAAAAACACTGGAATCAGTTTCTATATATAAATATACAAATAAAAGATATGCATGATGAGATAAATATGAGGAAGTATATACAACTGTTTATAGAGATATGCATATAAAATGTATACATGTAACATATATATATATATATATATATATATATATATATATATATATATATAAAGGATCTATATATATATATATATATATATATATATATATATATATATATATATATATATATATATATATATATATATATATATATATATATATATATATATATATATATATATATATATACTAATAACATGTAGTGGAGTCATACTTCAGTACCATACCTCTCAACCTCTTACTGCAAGAATTTCGGCCAATGGCTGTGAAAATGGGGCAATGGGCCAAAACTAGGGACATAATGTAAATATTGCTCTTATAAATGCGGAATGTTGCTAGAGTAACAGGGTAAGTTTTAGCATACATGTTCTGAAGGATGTGAGTTCAGAAAATGAAATGTATGTCAACACTTACTGACAAGAATCCTGACATCATCACACTGATGTACCAGAGAAATACAATTAAGGAATGTGTGGAACAAACCAGAAATATGAGCAATAAACCTGGACATTCTGAAACAATCTGGCCAGTTGAGAGGTATGCGCAGAACCCCTTGGTGCAACGAATCTGGACCCAGCCTGACAAAGTGGAGAGTGGAAGCCATGAAACAGGGACATATCTCAAATACCGGAGTAGATAAACTGACACAGTTGCTGCAGTAACACCTTACTTTCTGTTCTAACATATATTGACTGATATAGCACAAGTCCAAAACCCAATTACTTCCCACTAGTTATTGACTTAAATCCTCACATTATCCCTCTGATGTGTCAGAAATGCAAAACATGTGTGGGGTCCAGGCAACAGTACATCCCACAAATATATGGACACTGAATACAAACCAAATGAGAAACTGTCCAAACTAATTCCAAGCAAACAGCTGCTCAAGTAGGACAAGTAGCACTCACAAAAAGATAAAAGAAGAATTAGTTTAATGAAGTGCTTTTCATTTTGCACTATGGCAAAACGTCTTCAGGCAAACACAATAATGCCAAAAGTTATTAAATACAAAAAATTACATCATGTGACCAATTAGCACAAGTTAAAAACAGGAAATAAAAGAGGTTCCTGTACATTTATGAATGTTAATGAACCATAATCAACAATTTAAAACTATAGTCAGGACAAATAACTCAAGAGCACCGATAGCTAGGCTGAAAATATATAAAATATAAAATATATGCACACACACACACACACACACACACACATATATATATATATATATATATATATATATATATATATATATATATATATGTGTGTGTGTGTGAGTGTGTGTGAAAATTATGTGTGCAAATTATAAAATGCATAATTTATACTGTAACAAGTCTAATAACATGAAATTGCACATGATAATACATCAGATGTAGTAAACTAGAAAAATATATATATGTATGTATATATATGTATGTATATATATATATATATATATATGTATATATATATATATATATATATGTATATATATATATATATATATATATATATATACTTCATACTAAAATAGTGCATATTATGTATTCCTTGTTACCTCAATAAACTTTTCAATTTAAGAATACAGAACACTGAACAAATTTCATTCAAACCTGGAAAAACGCAGGCACTGAGACGTAACTGCCATAATAATTCTAGTTTGTCTAAATATAAATTTTCACGGCCATCCCTGCCATCTGGCACAAATTTACCTATGGCTCTGAAATAAAATTTATGATCAGGATAATTCATGATGTGCCGGGCTAGTGCATTTTCAGATTTGCCCCTATTGATCTGGTAAATTTGTTCATATGCGCATTCTTTTAATCTCCTCTCTATCTTACCTATGTAGAACACGGGGCAACTACCACACTGAGCCAAGTAAACCACCATTTTAGACTGGCAGTTAAGTCTATATCTGGTTGTATACTTCCTTTTCCTGATTGTAAAGTAGGTTCCAGTGATCATGTATTTACAATAGGGGGACATCTGACATTTAAACATTCCCCACCTGTACAGCATTGGTACTGAATCTGCTTCCAGTAAATTTTTATGATTACATCCCCTTTTAAAAATAATGTGTGGTGTGTCATAAAATCTTTCCCTGATGGATAAATCACCTCTGTCTAGTTTCCAATTCTTGAACAAAATCTGGTAGATGCCCATAGCAGATGAACTAAAAGGGGTAATCAAACTGGCAGAGGTAGGATCAAATCTGGTTCATACCCGACTGGTCTCCGAGTGTCACCAAACACTGTCTAAACTACAATCAGACTGACACAATAACCAAAATCTGCTATGGGGATTTACATATATAATTGTAAAGGTATCATGCACAACATGGTTTGTTGTAACACATCTGTTCTGAAGGATATGAAGTCAGAAACACAAATGGATGTTACAGGGTATCTGACTGCAATCCCCAGAGTATGCTAATGAATTTCCAAAGACAAAAAATGTGTAACACCCCACATATAAGTGCCCAAACTCTGGCCAGTCTGCAGATAGCCCTACAGTTGAGTTATGTCAACCACATAACACTGTCAGACTTGAAATCATGCAGAGCAGCCATATCATACAGACCCAGTCAAACTAGCAGTATTACAAAGGTATAACAGCAATACTTACATTCACTCCCTACATCTGGAACATTCTCTCCCAGACTGTCAAGCTGCCTCCACAGTGTTTGTTGTAAGAGGTATTTCAACTACTCTCTGTGATGCTGTTTGTCACACACCTCCATGAAGTCCTACTAACAGGCAAGGTAAAGGGCAACGCCCACATGAAGTACTCAGTTATATAAGTGTGTTTCCATACAGTTGGCTATTGTAATGATACTACAGCTGTTCTAATGCAATTAGCAAGTGGGGGACTCCAATTGGTGCACAGGCCATCAGATGCCCATGAGCATTACTTACAAAAGGTAAGCTGCTGCCTATGCAAAACAGATGTATACTCTACATCCTGGAGAGAGAGAGAGAGAGAGAGAGAGAGAGAGAGAGAGAGAAAGAGAAAGAAAAAATAAACAAACAAACAACAGCATGCAGGATATAACCACCTACACTTGAAAAAAAAAACAGGTATGGCAAACAAGTATGCATGTAGTTGACTGCAGTAGGGGGTATGTTATAATGGGAAATAGGAAGTTTAACATATATGTCTCAACAAGGCTTGCTATACTGATGTATTGATGATCAGAATCTATGGCCATAGCATCTGTGTCTGTCTGCAGTGACATGGAATACAGCTCAGGCCCCTGAGTCACCCCCGCAAAGGATGGCTCACATATGACTACTACTGGAATGTGTGTTGAACAATACTGACTGTGACATTGCTAGGCCAACTTCTTCCACAGGTATATCATCTGGACCAACAGCCTTTCCATTCTTAAACCTCTTCATACCTATCCTTACTTCCCCCTTGATACTCTGTCGTACTTCCTGATTCACCATATCCACATCATCCAACCCTCTCTCTATCTCTCTCTCTCTCTCTCTCATTCTTCATTCAACAGCCCATCAAAATACTGTTTCCATCTGCTCTACACACTCTCCTTGCTTGTGTGTATGTTTCCACCAGTAGCCTTTATCACCCTTATTTGTTGAATATCCTTCCTAGCTATGTGCCTCTGTCTAACCAATTGGTACAGGTCCTATTCTCCTTCCTTGGTGTCAAGCCTTACATACAGCCCTTCAGATGCCCCATTTATAGCCCTTGCCACCACTCTCTTTGCAATGTATTCCATCTCCCTATACTCCTGTCATCTGTCTGACAATCCCACTTCTTCTTCACCAACCTCTTTCTCTGTATACTCCCCTGTACTCCCTCATTCCACCACCAGGTCTCCTTGTCCTCCTTCCTCTGTCCAGATGGCACACTAAGCCCCATTCTACTTATCTCCCTTACAAGCTTGGATGTAGTTACCCAGATATTTAGAAACCCTGTACTACCACCCACTGCCGATCACAACTCTTCCCTGAACCAACCTCGCAATCACCCTTTTACACTATCCACCATTTGCTTCATGGTGCTCTCCCCCTCTTCATGATCACAACGTCATCCCACCAACCAACAGTCCATGATGACTAACTAAACTTTCCACTGTCACCAGTTTACAGTTTACATTCCCCATCAAACAGGCCCACCTGCATAGGAGATAATCCACCTATTTGCATGTCCCTCCACTCTTGTATGTCACTAATTGCCCCTCGGTCTTGTAAACATACATATTCACTAGAGCCATGTCCACCCTCTTTTGCAAACTCCATCACCATCACACCTTCTGCATTCCTTGGCTTAACACCATACCATCCCATTACTTCTGCAACCCCTCTGTCCCCTTCACCAACTTGCACATTGAAATCTGCTGCAATCACCAGTTTCTCAACCTTGGGTATACTCATCACCACTTCATCCAACCACTCCAAAGTACCCCTGTCTCACCCATCACACATACAACTAGTGGAGCATATGCACTAACAACTGTCATCATTACCCCATCAATACCCAGCCTGATAAACATCACTCTACCCAACACTCTTATAATCGCCAAAAACACCCTCAGCATAATGTTCCTTTAGGTTAACTCCTACACCATGTCCACCCCCATACACACCATGACAGAACAATTTGTACCCGACTCTGATACACACAGCTGTACCCCCCCCTCCATCTGGTCTCTGGCACACACAATATATCCACCTTTCCTCTGTCCATCATATCAGTTAGCTCTGCCCCATGCCAGTCATACTTGCAACATTAAATGGTCCTACCTTCACTACCACATCCCTAGCCTTTCTCCTCTCTGCCTGCCATATCAGCAGCGGACATCCACCAGGGTATGTCTGTGAATGCAAAGGCTACTGTACTATCAAATGACATACATGTGTCACATCCATATGAACAGTGTCACTAATCTTGGCCCATAGCCCACCATGTATGTGTGGCATCCTCCAGATGTCCTGCCCTAACAGGTTGAGAGGAATGACTGGGAAGCAAGAGTGTAATTACAGTGTGCCATACTGACATAGACAGAAATGTATATCAGGTATTACCTCTGCATATGTATGTATGGGTAGGTGTACCTGGCTGCCTCATAACAAATGACATCAGATGCAAAACATCAGGTAAACAAGCTGTACATGTTGTACACGTGTGTAATCTTAGTTCCTGTGCATCCAACAGAGATACATTTCTACAGCTAATGTTTGTGGCATTGCCCTGATACAGACATGGGTACTAGAATATGCATGAGTATCATGCTGAAATTGTAGAGGTGGCCAACTGTGTTATGACCTTGTGTCCATGCTTACTACAAACAGATATATGACCATCCACATAGCTGTATGGCCTCAGCAATACGTTACTTGTAAAACCTGTCTCCATCAAAGTAGAGTAAACCCCTTTTCTGGACAGCAGCAATGCACAAAGCAAATGATGTGATGCTATATTGGCTGTAGAGGGCAAAGTAGGAGCAGGCATCAACTGGGCAGCATTTCAACCTTTGTCTGAATGAGCATATTAGTTCACAGGTGGATTACTGTAAGGCAAACCATGAGTACAAATTGGACACATCCACTAAGGGCAATAACAAGGCCGTCTTCATATATGTCTGCACTCTCAGAGGCAGCAACGCAACCCACCCTGTAATGATAGTCAATCACAGCACATACACACAAACCATAGCTACAGCCAACTTGCTGCAGACAGGTTTAGGACAAACATCACCCCCCGGCTCACCATCAGTATAGGTGGATATGCACAGCACATGCACCCCTCCCCTCAGCATCATGGATCAGGTACAAACTGCCTAATCAAAGTTAACAAAAGCATGTCTTCTTGGGGCCTGATAACATTCCTGTCTGCATCCTACATGAACCCAGTCATATGCTTCCAGCTCCATTACACACTGTATGCAAGCAAAGCCTAAGCACCATTGACATCCCATCTGCAAGAAACATGGCCACTGTCATCTCTCTACAAAAACGTGAATAATGAATGGTAGTTTATGCAATGTACTAGCCCTCATTGGTGATAACATGACACATTAGGACCAGGAGTGCAATGCATGTTCATACAGTGCTGCTAGGTACAGGAGTATGATGTGCTTGTAAGTGGTGGCTAATGATAGTCAATATTCATGGGCTGGCTCTGTAAAGAACTCTGGGTAATGTCTGAGGTACTGTGATGTGTTTCCTTGTTTATGTCTTCCAGGTGACATGCAGTGGCAACTGCCTTACGCCAATGCAGAGACAGCAGCCATCACTGAAGCTGTATTCTTAAACTATGCCATCCTTTTTGGCCGTAGCCAGAAAAATCTGCAGGAGCGGACTGCCTCTGGGATGTGATCATCCACAGAGTGAACATCTTGGGCCACCATGGATGCACATATGATCAGGTCAGGCATAGAGCAACTGACCTGATACATCATGCCCAGTAAAAGGTTGCTGCTGTAGCGACAGACTGTACTGCTACTGGTGGGGTCCAACCACACAGGCCCCCCTTATGGCGACAGAGGAGCTTTTTGCCAACCTTGGGGTAGCCCCCACACAACCTCAAACACAAGAAACAGCAGTCGTGGAGGTGAGTGGCACCCAGGCAACAGGCAAGGAGCATCCAGGTAAGGCCAAAGTGCACATCAGTGGAATGAAGCAGCATTTAAACTGTCTCCTATAGAGTCTCTAGATGCATATGTCAGTGCAAAATGGATTAGTGGGTGGGGTTTAGTAATGCACACAAGTGCCCATCTATGGTGAAGGAAAGCAAATTGTGTAATATCAGACTGTGTACTGTAGCTGTGCAGAAATGCAGCATTCAACTTGTACCAATGCTTAATTTGAATCTGCTGACAATACCTCTTCTTCACAACTAGATAGGTCCCTCTGATCTGCACATGGGAGAGCAGCCTGAAGCCAGTAAGTATGGGATTTTCCTGTTGTGGCTCACCGGTACCCCAGGCATGCTAAAGTTAATGCATGTGACCATGCACACAACTGTTACACTCAGCTATTTGGCAGTATCTGCATGTTCACCTATGGTGGTGTTTACTGCATTGCATCATGGTGGTCTTCACGGGGGCCTATTTGCAAGAGATGTCACATATCTGTAACATACCTCACAACCTGTCATTGCAGAACATCTGGACAATGAATGACAAAATGGGGGGGGGCAAAGGCCCAAAACTAGGGTCATATTGTATAAATTAGTGGTATATAGTGCATATAAATGGTGTACACACCTTTTAGAATGCAAGGTATCTGTGATATACAAAAATGAGAGCACAATAGACAATTTCAAAATACTGCCAATCTTTCATGTGACCTATAACCTGTACAATTCAATTGTAAAGCAAACATATCTGAACAATAATGATGCATAACAATAGTACAACAACCTAGATGCATTTGTGTGCAGAGGCTGAAGCTACTAATGTGTTGAGGCAGCTTTCAATTTAACTACAGCTGTACATCTTATTGGGTTTACATCTGCCATCAATTACAGTGACTCATTAACAGCAAAAAATGGTCAGCTGAACTATCCGGATTATCCTAACATATACCCAGTTGCCTGCTAAAGCAACAGCCATCGTTCGCATTGAGCTGGAAAGCTGATAAGGGACCACGTGTTTGAGATGTGTCAGCTTGGAGAAGGGTACCAAAACATTTCCACTGCATTGCACATACCATGGAAAACAGTGTAGACAGTCATCAAAAGGTGGTGAAAATATGGGGCTATAGTGACATTGTGAAGGAGTGAATATCCCACCAAATTCTATGGGAATACAAGACCAAAACTGGCCAGGGAGGCTGCCAGGAGCCCTACAGCAACAGTGAAGGAGTAGCGGGAATCTCTGGCAAGTACTGGGTGTGTACTACATGTCACAACAGTCTTCTCTGGTATTCATATGTCTTGCCTATAGGGTAGGGTTGGAAGATGGCAGCAGTTCCTCACACCAAACAATATCCAGGCCTGGAGAAAGTCTGAAAACAATGCATCAGGTCTCCAAAAGGCAAGAGGGTGTTATGGTAATATGGGAACATGGTTGAACTCTTTGACCACAATTCTGACAGGTATGTTTGGGCCAGTAACACCACTGTACATCACAACAACACCACCCCCACAGTGAAGCATGGTGATGGCAGTGTCCTGCTTTGGGGTTGCTGTTCACAATCTGGAACTGGTGCTGTCGCCAATTGGAGGGGATTATGAACAGTTCCAAATATCAGTTCCTTATGGCTCCAATCCTTCTTGTGTCTGCCACATAGCTGTGGATGGTGAGGAATTTCACCTTTCCACATAATAATGGCACAAACCATACATCCAAATCAACAAAAGTATGGCTTCACAAAAAGCAGTAAAGCAGAAATGAATCTCCAGCACAGTGGCAAAATACAATTTTGTTCACAGTTAAGCGCATGCATCCCCTGATGTGGAGACTTCATTAGAACTCTGATGAAGTCCCCATATCAGAAGATGAAAACACTTAACTGTGAATAAAATTGTATTTTGCCACTGTGCTGGGGGTTCATTTCTGCTTTTCTGCTTTATATGGTAAGTTTGTGTCCTTATGATTAAAAGGATGGCTTCACCAAAACACATGCAATGTTCTGCACTGGCCCAGCCAGAGCCCACACCTATGTCCAATAGGATATATGCAGGGTGACCTGAAGAGGGCAGTGCACAGGGGATGCCCTTGCAATATGACATAGCTGGAGGTGTTTTGCAAGGGAGAGTGTGCAAATATTGGCAAGTCAAGATGTGCCATGCTGACAGACACCTTCCCAAGAGGACTGAATGCTGTGATTAAATCAAAAGGTGCTTTAACAGAGTATTACTTTAAGGGTGTGCACACTCTTGCAACCAGCGTATTGTACCTATTCCATTTACCATATGTTACCTGCAACTGATGTTTATGTTCTTCAGTTGGATTGCACAGGTTATATGTCTTATGAAATGATAGCAATGTTATGACCTGATTTCTGAGATCTCATGTGATATATCACAAAAACCTGGCATGTTAATGGGTGGTGTGTACACTTACTATATCCACTGTAAGCTTGGGAAGTTGTTTGAGTAACCAGTTTTGTTTTAACATACATGTACTGCAGGTTATGCATTCTGCACCTCAAATTAGGACATCACTTTGTGTCACCAATCCACGGGTCAACCCAGTAATGTAGCAGACAAACACAGGAGATATGAGGAACAGACCAAACATATGAGCCACGCATCTAGACATTCAGAAAAACCCTGTACAGTTGGGAGGTATGTTCTGTAGGAGTTGCCACAGTGCTATACAGGTGAACAGCAATAATTTACATGGGTACAGTGTGTGCTATGTGAAGGGCCATCACCTACTAACACCACTCACTTATCCCAGAGGTGTTCATAGGTTCATAGGTTCATGCTAGGCTATCTGCCCTAGGGCATTTATAAGCCTAGCCAGAGTGTGTTTGGCTTTTGCCACCCATTTTAAATTAATTTTGCTATGCCCTTTTTCGAGGTTAGTATACTGTGCCTCTGTCTAACAGTGACACAGAAGTGGTACCCGGGGTAAACCTATGATCTCCCATCCACTCATCAAGATTCCTCTTGAAGAGAGTCAATGAGGGACTCTGCCTAACCTGGACTGGGATTTTATTCCAGACTGAAGGGAGCCTCTGGGTTATGAATCTGTCCCTCCAGTATGTCCTGTTTATTTCAGTGCTGAGGTTCAAGTCTTTCGAGTGCGTAGCTCAATGGGATTTGGATTTTCTGAGGTGCAGCATGTCCATTAATTCCGGGTTGGACATGGCTTTATACATCAGGCACAGATCGCTTCTGAGCAGGCAGTATGCCACTGAGTAGAGCTGGAGTTTCTTTAACCGGGCAGCATATGGCATCTATTGAAAAACAATAAAATACAACGCCAACTCCTGTCCCACGAAACCAGACTCAGTGCAAATCTTGCAAATGTTCTCTTTAAATAATCCCAAGGAAATATTCAAGTACAAGATAAAAAGAACGCTTTTTATTAATTCAATAAAAAGAGCGTTTTCGCCGTGGTACTCCCACAGCTTCTTCAGCAAAAATAAACAACATTTGAAAAACCCGCCAATTCTTTATATGTCCCATTCATGACGTAATAGCTGTTACATACACTTTTAAAGAAACACTAATGAAACCAATTCTATACGCTTCTCTATTACTGCATGAAAAATAAATATAACTATTCCAAAACACATTTTAAAAACTACAAACAGTTTAAAATTCATTAATTTTTATCTCAACTATTAAAGTTAAATAACCCTGAATTTATGGACTCTAAATTTATGAACAAAATCTATATGTGCAGAAAACTTGTGGCATTTCAAAACTACCTTTACTTATTTGGATCCTTTTACTAACAAATACAAATTCATTATGGTTTAAAATCTTCTAAATTTATTAAAAATCAATTAAAATTCAATTAAACTAGTATTTACGTATTAGTTTTTATAATATTACTTAAAAAATTTTTATGTGTACTAAAACTAAAAAATTTTTATGTAAAATAATATTAATTAAAAAATATATATAAATATTATGTTACGTTATCGTTTGTGTCTTAAATAATTCCTCATTTTCAAGACACACGATATATTACAGCTCTCATTTAGTCCTGGAAAGCAAAAAGAGTTTAAACGTAACTGCCATTCTAACTCTCGGACTTCTAACTGTATATTAATTGGTCCACCCCTCAATGTATGTTCTACAGAATCAATAGCTAAAAAACTAAAACTATGCTCTTCATATTTCTCGCAATGTTTAGCTAATGTTTTCATTTTTCTTTTCTAATTGCATACAAATGCTCATATATTCTGTCAGTAATCTGCGATCAGTTTTTCCTATATAATATGCATT
This sequence comes from Protopterus annectens, assembly GCF_019279795.1. Taxonomy (NCBI): domain Eukaryota; kingdom Metazoa; phylum Chordata; order Ceratodontiformes; family Protopteridae; genus Protopterus; species Protopterus annectens. The sequence continues at coordinate 82,142,829 of NC_056736.1, read as the reverse complement.
GCAACAATTACATGAAGCAAGGTACACAATAGATTTAGAAATGCAATTTAAATTACAGTTAATGTGATAAGTATTGTCTCCTATTTTAAAAGTGCTACTATTCTTAACATGGTGACAATATTTACAAAAACCACATTGTTTACATCCTTTAAATTTTGTGCTATTATTGTATTTGTTGTTACCTTCAAGAATTGATTTTAAATTATCACCTTTTTTATACACAAAATTCGGTCTATCTCCTAGTTTGTCTAATAATTCCTCATTATTCAGAATGTAATGCCAATTTTTCAATATTACTGATTGGATTTCAAAGGAATCACTATTAAATGTAGAAATAAAACTAATCCTACTAGTTGAGGTTCCTTTATACACCTTACTATTTTTTACATTTTCTGTAGGGGTTGTTGTTACATCTGACACCATAATGTTTAAAATGGTGTTGGTCTCTATAACTCTCTTTTTAAGTAGGGGTACATATAAACCTTTCAATCGTTTTTGATCTACTTCTTTCAGAAGTTCCAAAAATAAATCTGGTGGGTAGTCACGACTTGTAAACATTCCTTCAAGTTTCTTACATTCTTCATAAAATAATATGTCCCTGTTGCACATCCTGGCAGCTCTTATTAATTGTCCTTTTATGATTGCTTTTTTCTGCTTAAAAGGGTGTGAACTTTTGAAATGCAATAGTGAATTACAATATGTTTTCTTCCTGTATATTGTAGAAGTGTATTCAAAATCTAATACATCTTTAGAAAGTTTAACATCTAAATAATCTATTTCTTTTCTTGAAAAAGTAAATGTTAAATTTTAAAAATGGTGTCGTACTATTTAAGTAATCCACTATTGTCGTAGCTTCTTCTAATTCACCTTCTAAGAGAATAAACACATCATCTAAATACCTAGTATATAGTTTAATTTTATCCATCACACTATTGTTAAATAAAAAAGTTTTTTCCCAAAATGCCATAAATAAGTTTGCCACAGATGCTCCACATGGTGACCCCATTGCTACACCATGTGTTTGCAAATAAACTTTTTCATTAAACATGAAATAGTTAGATGACAAAATAATATCTAACAATTCTGCAACAATTTCAATTTCATTTTTTGTAGCACCCATTTCTTTTAGCATAAGGGAAACCCATTCAAGTGCTTCTAAATGTGGTATCGATGTATAGAGGTCAACCACGTCAACCGTCAAGAAATTTAGGCAATTATCAAAATCAATGTTATTCATACTATTAAGAAAGGACCACGAATCCTTACAAATATGAGGAACTAGTTTCAAATATTTTACCAAAATTGTTTCTACCAGTTGGGCACATGGATAAGTGATGGACAAACGTCCATCAATTATTATACGTAACGGGGGATCATTAAGATCTTTATGGATCTTCGGGATTCCAAAAGCCACAGGGTTCTTAGGCATGCTAATATCAATGTAGTTGTACGTCTCTAAGTCAATTCTACCCTCTATAAACAAATCCCTGAAGTAACCTCTAATCCTTGTCTTTGAAATGTTCATTTCATTAATTGAAGATGTTTTGTAAGCTTCTCCAGATAGTATTCTTTCCATTTTCTCTACATATTGGTGTTCATCAAAAATAACCAAACCCCCTCCTTTATCTGGCTTAACAACTCTTGTGGCTGAACCACGGTTGGTTAAGACATTCCATTTGCTCCCTTGATGTATTGTATTTTAAATGTTTTTTCATTCCTCCTTTACTTTGTTTTAAACTTCTAATATCAACCTCACAGGTTTTTTCAAAGGTGGCCAATGTATTATGTAGTGGGGGGTTAAATGTACTGGCTAGTTTTAGCTTACCATCGTCAATTAAATTTGTGTTGTGAAAGAAAACATTCAAGTTAAGTTTCCTAACGAAACATTTAAGATCTATAATGGTTTTAGGGATGTTACATCTCTTTGTTGGAACGAAAGTATTCCCATGAGCTAATAGTTCAATCAAACAAGGATCCAAGTCTAGACTTGCAAAATTGTAAATTTTAAAGTCCCCTTTCATGTTAAACAAAATTCTTGGTCCATTGTTCAAAGTCTCTTCTGTTGTTAAATTCACAGAATCTGCAAGTATTAATGTAGGTTCCTGGATTATTGTTTTTTGATTCAGTTCATTAATTCTTATAGGTAGATTTAATTCCTGGTTCTGTTCCATTTCTTCTGTTGGAACTTGGCATTCCGTTGTCCTAAAAAACGGCCATTATTATAGTTGTTTTGATAGTGAAATTGTCCATTGTTCGTATATTGTGGGGGTCCATTTCGAGTGACATTCTCTTGTATTCTGTTACTTCTTCTTAGATTAGGTCTTTCTACTTCCTCAAAGTAGTTGTCAGAATTATCGTTAAAATCACCTTCATTTGAAGGATCAATTAGGTTTGAACTCGCGTTTTCTGCATTATTGACTTTCTGGTTTTTAGGGTCATTTAACTTTACATAAGCTGTGTTATTCTGATACGCTGCCCTATCTCTCATTAACTTCTTATTTTTCGTTGTTTTTGATTTTTCAATAAAAGAATCTATGCTCGTAAAAATACGGGCATAATCAAATCTGTAACGTTCGAAATCCAAGTCTTTCTTAATGGAATTATCCAATCTAGTAATTTCATTGGTTATTTTATTAATTTGAATACTATAATGTTTGACTAAGACTTCTAATAGTTGTAAGCCTTGGGCATCAAATAACGTAGACAATTCTTTGTTAAAGTCGGCATCAAAGAATAGCCCAGTTGGGCAAAAAGTAGATCTCAGCCCTTTAGGTACTAGTTTTTCTATTTGACATTGTTTAAAGTATTTCACTTCTAATTGAAGTCTCTTTAATTTAGAGAGATACGAATCAAAGTTCTTTAAGTTTTCAATAATAGAGGAATTGCTTACTGTGGCACTGTTCGCTTCATTCTGTGTTTGGCTATGTCCGAGAGTAAAATTCATATTATCCATGTTGTTAATCCAATCGTTTACAACGGGCATTCCCGTCACATTTGAAGCCTGCTGGTTGTTACCCAAAACCGGAAAATGAAGATCATACATCTCGCCGGTCAAGGGAATAATATTTTCTTGAACATTAGATGGTCATGGTGTATTCTGCCGTTGACCTAAAGGTAGCGAGCCTGTTGTAATGCATATGGCATCTGTTTGAGCCCTCTGATCCTCTTGGTGAGGTACTTTTGGGGTCTTTCCAGTTGCTGCAGGTGTCTGGTAAGGTACATCCCAAAAGGGGCATTGTATTCAATTATGGGCCTGATGAGGGATGAGTAAAGAGGCACAATGACCTCCCCTGATCTAGATGTGAATCCCTTCATGATTAGGTGGGCTATATAAAATGTTTTTCTAACCACTTTGGCCACGTGGTTGTCAAATGAGAGATTGCTATCAGCTTGGGTCCTCAGGTCCCTAATTACTTCTTCTGTACTTAATGGATTACCACCTATGCAGTAATTTGTGGGCACTTTGTTTTTGCCAAAGGGGATGACTATACACTTTTTAGCGTTTAGCTTGAGGCCATGGCTCTGGCACCAGTTGTCTGTTTCTATGAGGCCCTTTTGGAGGATGCTTGTGTCGGCTGGAGAGTCGATTATGGCACCCAGTTTGCAGTCATCTGCGAACTTGATCAGCCACAGTCCTTCCGTGTTTGCCTGTACCTCCGAGAAATATATATCGAACAAGAGAGGTCCCAGGACTGAGCCTTGTGGGACGCCACTTGTAACTGGTTTGGAGTCTGACATGGCTCCAGCAATTCTAACCATGTGGGTTCTGTCCTTGAGCCAGTTTGCAACCCATCTAGTGACATAGGGGTTTATATTTAAGCTGGTGAGCTTATCTATAATGCCCGAGTGGGGTATTGTATCAAAGGCTTTTGCGAGGTCCAGGTAGGCTGTGTGGGCCACCTTCCCCTCGTCAGTGGCCTTGGTGACTGTTTCAAAGAAATCAACTAGGTTTAAGAGGCAGGATCTGCCTTTAACAAAGCTGAACTGGGTAGGATCCAGTGTCTGTAGGTCCCCAATATCTTTATTTATGAGGTCCATGATGATCCTTTCCATAGCTTTGCAGACCAAGCTAGTCAGGCTTATGGGGCGATAGTTTCCAGGATCCGTTGAGGCACCACCTTTGTGGAGAGGGACCACTGTTGCTGTACGCCACTCTTTGGGTACATATCCTGTAGTAAGGCTGAGATTGAACAGTAGTTTTATGTTTGGATTTAGCTCTTCTTGGGGTTCATGTGGGACGGTGCCCGGGACACTGTTTGGTCCCACTGATGCTGTGTTTTTTTGCTTTGGAGAGGGCAGCTCTTACCTGAGCATCTCTGATGTCAGGGGAGCAGCACTCTGCTGGGATATATATTTTTCAGAACATGTTTGGTTTTCATGTACCCAAAACCTATGCTTGATTTATGGGGAAAAATGCCTTTGCATACACAAATCCTAGAAAGAATTATCATTTGAATAAAATGAAGCCCATCTGTACGTCTAGTAACTTTATTAGAACATTTTACAGATAATTTAACCTGCACCAACTTTTCCTCTTGCAGCATATCCTCATCTCCAAATATGTACTGCTTACCTTTCTAGCAATCAAATCTTTTGTAATGTTACTCTTTTCCACCCTTATTGTTCGCTGAGCTGTTTTATTCCAATTACACTTCAATCTTGACTCTGATGTAAATAATTCATAGAATCTCCCACACAATCTAGCCATCTCTTTGGTGGACACCCTTGGCTCCTCTTGCCTATTTCTTGTCTTTCCAAATCTTCTTCCTCAGATTGCCTTCTGCTTTCCTGCAGATATGCCTGAACCACTGTAATATGTTCTCTTTGACCTTCTCTGCAATTAGAGCAACTTGGGTTTCGGCTCTGATTTCCTCTGATTCTACTATCATTTACTGAAATTTCTGTTCAGACTCTACTTGTCGACATGCAGTACCTTTGCTGATCTGTCCCCTTCAGTCTGTTTGCTAATGCAGTCTCTCACTAGTATGAACAGCAGTAGACTCAGAAGATGAACTCTGATACATTTCCACTCCCACTGGGAACCATACTCTGAATCCGAAACGGTTTGCACTTGTGTCATTAGGTCCTTGCACATAGGCTGCACTAATACTTCCAGTGTTTCTGGGACTTCAAGCCATGGTAGGGCTGCCAAAAATCAGCTTTCTAGGGATGTTGTGATATACTTTCTCCAAGTCTAGGAATACCCAGTTGGACTTTTCTCATTTCTAGCTTGTTCTCCACATCTGTCCAATCTGTCTGACTGCAAACAATGGGTTGTTGTGCTGCATCCTAATTTAAATCTGAACTGCTCATCTCCCCTCTTATTTTCTACTACACTACATATTCATTTATCAGTCATCCTTTCCAGCCTGTACTGCTTGAAGTTGTGAGTGGCCCCATTGTTCTTATACACTGCCACTAGAATGCTTATTCTCCTGTCATCTGAGATATGCCTTTCTTTATGTATTTATATGTGTACCCTCAAGAGCCCTTTCTCTCCTAACTCACTCAGCATTTTGATCATTTTGTTGTGACTTCATCTAAGCCTGCTGCTTTCCCTGACTTCATTTTCCAAACTTCTTCTAGGGTGGGCTCTTTGTCCTCTTTCACTGTAGGTTGTGTATGGGGCAGCACAGTTTCTGTGGGGTTCTCTTCATTCAGAAGCTGCTGGAAGTACTCCCTTCATCTGTTTTTGATGTCCTGTGTATTGGTGAGCAGAATGTTGCTAGCATCCTCATAACTGGTATCTGCTGACTATTTTCTTTATCTGTCTGTCTTTGTCTTGCAAACTGATAGAGTTTCTTTGTGCTATCTGCAGAGCAAGTTTCACCAAATTCTATAGAGGTGTCTCTCATTCCTTGTTATTTGTTATTGGGATTGTCCACCAGACAGGACGTCTGCCTTTGGAGGATTGGGTCTTGGTTTTATTTGGGATTGCATGATCCATGCATTCCTGAAGGTGTTCATAGAATGCATTTATAAAGGATTCTGCGGTCTGGGCCATATTTTCCACAGGCCCGGGGGCTTTGAAGGATTCCACCTCGGTTTTGAGGAGTGTGAAATTTGCTTTAGAGAAGTTTTTCACTGTGGTTTTCTGGGCAGGGGGTGGGGTCGGGATGTGAATATCCAGTGAGATTAGTTTATGGTCTGATCTTACCAGTGAGGGATACACTTCTGGTCTGGAGCATAGCATCCCCATGTTGGTGATGATCAGGTCCAGTATGTTTTCCCCTCTTGTGGGAGTGGTAACAAGTTGTTCCATAGCATTTGAGTTTATAACTTCTATGAACCTTTGGGCTAGGGTGTTGGAGCTAGAGTAATGCTCCCAGTCTATGTTTGGGTAGTTGAAGTCGCCCAATGTAATGGTGTTTGGAGAGTCCTTCATATTTTCCAGTGTTCTCAGGAAGGCTGAGTGGGGTTCCTGGGTTTGGGAGGGTGGTCTGTAGCAGGCTTTAAACTGGAAGGCAGTTTTACCCACTGTTAGTTGCACATGGATAGTCTCTGATGCTTCGTGCTGTGCCACCAACCTGGAGGTGTGGGTATCTTTGACGAATATTGATACTCCCCCTCCTTTTGTGGTTCGGTCCAAGTTTTGGGGCCGAAAAGCATGGTATGAGGTATAACCTGGTAGTGCTGGAATGCTCTCGGGAGCCTTGAACCAGGTTTCTGCTACTGCACAGATATCAATGTTCTCCATGCTAAGGAGAGTTTTGAGTGCATGCATCTTGAGGTTTAGACTTCTGGCATTGAGTAGCATTACTCTTAGTTTCTTATCCCTTGTGATACCTATGGAGGTGGGTTTGTCTTTTGAGCCTTGCCTAAAAAAGGCACTATGGGGGTAGCAAGAGCCTTTGCCAATATCTGAAAGCCCAGGAGAGACAGGTGCAAGCCGTCCCTAGCGAAGCATCGTGGCTTGTCGAGCATGTCATCCCAGGCTGACAGGCATTGGATCCCCTTTGAATGACACCAATACTTAAGCCAATTGTTGAAATTGATCATCTTGTCTTCATATTGTGGCATCATTCTTGGTGAGGGTAAGATGCTACTCAAGGTCAGGGTCATACCAGCCTGGGCTACATGCTCAGAGAGCTCTTCTATGTCTCTTTTCATGTAGTCCAGGGAGGTACGTCTCAGGTCATTCACACCAGCATGAACAATGTCTGAGTCATATTTGTACTTGCCTTAGAGTGACCTGAGTCCATGTGTTATGTGGCGGATCCTAGCGTCTGACAGACAGCTCACCGTGACCTTCTCCTTGTTCAGCCTGGTGAGCGGGACATCAGTGTGCCTGATAATAGAGTCACCTATTACAAGTGTATCAGGTGTGTTGTTTAGCCTTAAGGGCTGTGACTATTCGGCACACTGGCTTTGTGAGCTATGTGTTGCACGTGTTTTGTTTTGGGGTAGTGGTTGCTCGGGCGTCTGCTTTGGAGGTCTCTGCTACTTAGGCAGATTTTTATTTAGAGCCTCCGAGTATGTTTTTGTGTGTTTATGTGTTTGGTTTGCTGTCGTGGTAGGTCTATGTGAGACTGGAATTGTAGTGAGTGTGGTTTCCTTCTCCTCCTGAATGGTTACGCCAGTACTGAGTTGAGAGAGCTTAGCCTACAGTTTGGCTATATGGTTGCATCTCTCACATGTGTTGGAATTTGTTGGGAGGAGGAAAGGGTTGTCTGTGTACATGAGGCAGTTGTAACATTGCCTCAAGATTCCCAGATTCACCAGCTGGACCGGAGAGGAGATTGACAACTGACCTTTGGACATGCTAGAATAGTATTGGGAATTCCTTTATAATGGAAAAAAAGGGCCAATGGGGAACAATGTACTCAAGGGGAGTTTGTGAAGGTGTAGTGCTTTTAATTTTTTAGTGCTGACTTAGTGAGCAAGTGCCAGGTAACTTAAATGCAATGTGTTACAGGTAACTTAAATGCAAAAATGACAAACAGTAACTTTCTTTCAAGTGAAACAAGGAAATAAGTACAGTAAGCAATGCAGATATCACTAGGGATCCACAGAAGCACTGAAAAGCCGCATTTTAGGTGGAATTAGCATTTCAGGGAAATAACAAGCAAACAAACAACAAGCATACAAACAAAGCTAGATTTAGCAGGCCTGGATCTAGTCTATGCTACAGCAAACAAGGTGTACCAATTTCAGTAAGAAACAGTTCAAATATGCAGGCACTATAAGCCTTTAACCAGAAATTCCCAGCTCAGAAGGGGAGAGTCCAGCCTCTCCTCCCACAAGAGTGCAGACCACGAACCTTCTTAATGTAAAATAACTGGCCTGAAGCCCAAGTGCTTAAACCAGAACTAATACACTTTTAGAATAACAGACACTGAGCCCTCAATCAGCAGTTCCCAACTTAGAAGGATGTAAGCTACCTGTCCTGCCACCACAGTGCAGGCCACAAACCTTCCTAATGTAAAACAACTGGTCTGAAGCCCAAGTGCTTAATCCAAGAGACTTAGAATGATAGCTACACTTTAATCAAGTTACTACCAAGCAGTAATAAATACAATTGAATACTTTAAAGAATGCCTGGATTAATGCTGAAGTTATACAAACAAAGCTAGATTCAGCAGGTCTGGATCTAGTCTATGCTACAGCCAACAATGTGTACCAATTTCAGTAAGAAGCAGTTCAAATATGCAGGCACTATAAGCCTTTAACCAGAAATTCCCAGCTCAGAAGGGCAGAGTCTAGCCTCTCCTCCCACAAGAGTGTAGACCATGAACCCTCTTAATGTAAAATAACTGGCCTGAAGCCCAAGTGCTTAAACCAGAATTAATACACTTTTAGAGTAACAGACACTGAGCCCTCAATCAGCAGTTCCCAACTTAGAAGGATGTAAGCTACCTGTTCTGCCACTACAGTGCAGACCACAAACCTTCTTAATGTAAAACAACTGGTCTGAAGCCCAAGTGCTTAAACTAAAAGGCTTATAATGAGTTACACCAAGCAGTAATAAATACAATTGAGTACTTTTAAGATGACGCAAAAGCAAAATAAAATAGGAAGAAACACAAATACAGTAAAAGCAGATACATTTTTTTAAGTGGAAAGAGAGAAAGGAGCAGCAGAAACTAAGCTGATTGGCCTTCTCAAATGTTCTCCCTGTACTGGGTAGAATGAGGTAATGACACTAGACTGGGAGGAGGGTCCCAGATCAAATTTACACTAGGGGTGGGCAACTGCAAAGCCACCAACTATAAAATCACTATACCAACAGGGAGGTAGGGTGGGAAACAAACTGCAGAAATGTTTCTCACAGCTGAAAAGCAGCAGTGAGCCTTTAAATGAAAGTTTTAAACAGCTAAAGGAGCCTCTAGAAAAAAAAGTTTAACTGCAACAAGTTATCAGAAACAAACAACCCAACAGATGCTTAATAAAAGTGGACAATTTCCAGTTAATACCTCACACACAGTGAAACTAGCTAGAAAAATACACAGTACACAAAGTGCTATAAATAACAAAGAAATAAAGAACAAAATAAACAAAAAACAGGATACTTAATGTTATATATTATAGCTCTGAGTTTCCTCAGTGTCCTTCCTTCGATAAGCTCAGTGTGTATATTAGTAGTAACAGTAATTAGAAAGGGCTGCACTGCATGATGGTGATGGTCTGTCCAGAGTGTGTATGTTGTTGTCTGACTATGTGTCAGGAATGTCCCCAGTTGGCTAATGTGAGTTCTGTGTAATGCCTTTGAGGCACCTCAACTGTATGTGTGTGCCTGTGTGTGTGTGTGTGTGTGTGTGTGTGTGTGTGTGTGTGTGTGTGTGCGTGCGTGTGTGTGTGTTTGTGTGTGTGTGTGTGCGTGTGTGCGTGTGTGTGTGCACTCCTCAACCATGGAATATCTGTGCTTGAGCATTTGGCAGATGATGGCCTGCAGCCACATGGATGTATGGCAGCACCACAATCAGCTGAGGGTCTAAGTGGACATGCACCATCACGTTCCTGTACTGACAGTTCCACTAGCACTACTGAAGAGGGTGTCCTGTCCATGCCACTATGCAGCAGGCCATGGGCATGTTGTCCTGGCTGGTACCAACAGGGATGCAGATCCCACAGGCAGCAGTCAACATTGGGCAGTAGTACTGCATCTGGACTTGGCCCTGGTGGTGCCAGTGATACCCCTGATAGGCCCAGTTGCCATCTCCATGGTCAGAGATGGTGAACTGTACACCCTGACATGTATGGCCCACAGTTGTCCAAAATACCCCTGTGTAGGGTGCTCACATGGCATGACTGTATGCATGCAAACACGCACACACATCACCATCAGACAAGTTACCTCCATGCAAGTGCGCGCGCGCACACACACACACACACACACACACACACACACACACACACACACACACACACACACACACACCACCCCTGCACAGCCCATTTAATGAACACTCCCCAAACACACACACATGATGTCAACCGTATGGCCCAGCCAAGACTTCTGGCAAACCCACACAGCACCCTGTGCATATGATGATACCTGTGCCACATCCCTGCCATCCATACCATTGATGCAGGGACATGCTAATACAAGTCTGATGCACAGGGTGACTTTAGTAGAGTGTAACTATTTAATGCTGTGTACAGTGCTGTGATCTGGCATTTGTAATGAGTACACATCAGAGTATGTATATACCTTTTCAGCCATGATGCATTATTGGTGTTAGTAACACTAAGTGAATGGGTTCTCACATGCTGTATTCTGTTTGTGTTCCAGGTGCCTGTGTGTCAGCAGGGTGTGGCCCTGCAGACATCACCAATGATGGTATGGCAGTGTTGTAACACATCGACCATGTCATAGCCAAGGTGCAGCTGTCTCTGCACACATTTCCCAGGTCTGTGTAACAGTTCTTGCATGTGTCTCACAGCTTATAGGGCTGAGGGGTTGTATATAAGTCTATGTTAGTTGACATCAGCTCTTGCAGAGTAGACAATGGTAAGTGTGGTGGGTGGATCACACCTCAAATTGCTAACACCCTCAACCCCAGGGGATATTGTATCGACCAAATACACAGAGAATACTGTTCACACACACACACACACACACACACACACACACACACACACACACACACACACACACACACACTTGCAAGTACTGACATTAGCAGACCAACCTATCTTGTTATTCGTACCATACTATTCCATATTGTTGCACGGGGCTTATAGGGCTGAAGAGTGTCTACAGATACCACTACAGTTGATGTGAACAGCAGGCCTCATACAGTAGACCTAGGAATGTGTACTGTGAGCACCATGGCATAAAATATGAAACCATGCACATCCAATGGATGTCATTCTCACACAACACACACACACACAAGATACTCTTTTCTCACACACATTTGCCAGGACTGAGATTAGAGCCCCTACCTATCTATTTATTGTTACTACATTGTTACACATTTATCACATGCACCATGGAGGTTATGGGGTGACACTTGTCCAAAGGTAGTTCTAAAGTGAGGGACATCACCAGGCCTTGTAAATTATGACAATGGGTGATGTACTGGGTGAGAGAGGCCAGAAAATACTGCAATCTACACATATACACACTTTGAATAATACACACACACACATTTGCTAGGACTCATATTAGAACCCCGTAGCTATGTAGTTATTGGTATTATAGTGTTATGTAGTTACCGCACACACCACAGAAATTATAGGTTGGGGAGTGTCCCAAGGTACCTATATAGTGAATAACATCTACAGCACTTGTAAGGTATGACAATGGTAGTTGTACTGGGTGAGATGGACCGCCAACTACTTTAACCCACGTTTACACACTCACGAACACTTTTATAAACACTAATGCACACAGACACATATTTGACAGTACTGAGATCCATAGGTTCAAAGATTCATAGGTGTATACTTGGCAAATGGCCATGGAGGCTTTACATGGCTAGGCCATGGGAGTACACTGGCATCATGCCACATGATGATACTCCCCAGTGTGTCTACTGAGTATAGTCACTGGAGCGATCCCCAGGGTGGGCATTCTATTCCCCATCCACTCCTCCAGATTTATCTTGAAGAGGGCCAATGATATGCTCTGATTGACATGTATGTGAAGTTTATTCCATAGCATGGCCAGTCTCTGGGTTGTGAATTTGTCCCTTCAGCATGTCCTGTTGATTGTGAGGATGGGGTTGAGGTATCTGGGACATGTTGTGTGGACAGATTGGTTTCTTCAGATGTAGCATTCCTGACAGGGTTGGGTGGGATGGGTGAGACATGGCTGTGTATGTCAGGCAGAGATCACACCTAAGTAGCCAATATAAGGCAGAGATTCATTGGAGTTGTTGGAGTCTATCCATATGGGGCAAGTGTGTAGTGCCTAAGATCTTCTTTGTGAGGTACATTTGCAGCCTCTCCAGTTGTTGCAGGTATCCAGTGGGGTACATGGCAAATGGACCATACCACACATACATTGGCCCACTGAGGGGAGAGTACAGGGAAAAACTGCCCTTTCACTTCCCGGATGTAACACCTTTAGTCAGGAGAAATGACACATGGAAGGACTTTCAGAAGACAGTGGCACTGTGGTGGTCAACAGAAAGCTCACTGTCAACCTGTGTTCCCCATTCCCTTATACCAACATCAGTGTTCAGTGGACTACCATCAATGTATTACTTTATGGGAACCATGTTGTTTCCAAATGGGATGGCGGCACATCATCTGGCATTGATTGGCATTCTGATGACAGTCATAGGTCTCAGAGAGGCCTTTGTGAAGGATATCAACCTCATGTGGGGAGGGTAATAATAGCACCCACCTTGTAGTCATCTGTAAACATTGTCAGCCAGGGCACCTTTGTATTGGGCTGGTCCTCAGAAGTGTGGATCCCAAACAAGAGGGGACCCAGGTCCACAGCTTGTGGGACTCCACTCATGACTGTTCAGCAGTCTGACATGGAGTCCGCTGCTTTCACACTGTGGGTTCTATCTATGCACCAGTTTGCAGGCCACCTAGTGATGTAGTGGTTGCTGCCTACCTGAATGTGTTTCTGTATGATTCCTGAGTGAGAGTGATATCCAAGGATTAGACGGGTTGCCTATCTTGTTATCTTTTCCATACTGTCACATAGTTATTGCACATTGCACAATCCTTATAGGGCTACAGAATGTCTTCAGGTCCCTCTACAGTGGAAGACAACTGTGGGCCTTGTAATGTGGACACTGGGACATGTACTGGGTAGGCAACAGCAAAAAGTAGCAAAACCCACCCCCCCAATGGATATGGCTCTCACACAAACACAACAACCCCCCCACAGACAGGATACTGTTCCTGCGTGCATTCACACACACACACACACACACACACACACACACACACACACACACACACACACACACACACACACAAACTTTTACATTTGCCAGGACTGAGATTAGAACTCCTACCTAACTAGTTACTTGTACTATAGTGTTACGCAGTTATCACATGCGCCATAGAGCTTATAGGGCTGAGGCCCGATGAGAGGTACTTCTATGGTGCCAGACACACACACACACACACACACACACACACACACACACACACACACACACACACACACACACACACACACAAACTTTTACATTTGCCAGGACTGAGATTAGAACTCCAACCTAACTAGTTATTTTACTCTAGTGTTACACAGTTATCACACGAGCCACAGAGTTTATAGGGCTGAGCACTGATGAAAGGTAGTTCTATGGTGACAGACATCTTCAGGACTGCTAAAGAAGGGCAATGGGAAGTGCACTGGGTGGGAAAGGCCTGTTAATTCCTAGATCCTACTGACAGACTCTAAGTGTATGAGCATGCCCAGTGTGACCTTCTATAGTAAATGTGGGACTCCATTCCAGGGATTGTTGTACTCCAGTCCAGTTCATTCTGTGCTACAGCCATACCTCTCAACCTGTTTTTTTTGTGTGTGTGTGTGTGTGTGTGTGTGTGTGTGTGTGTGTGGTGGTAACTTGTCTGATGGTGATGTGTGTGCGTGTTTGTATGCACACAGTCTCATGTATATGTATGGCCCATCTCATTTGGCTTGGCCAGCCACATTTTGGGGTCAGGATGTTGCATAGGACGAGATATCAGGGAAGGGTGTGTTACTCCCCATGGCTGTGGGTCAGGGTTCTGTGGGTGCAGACATGTCACCATCTTCCAGGGTTAGGACTGCCTGCAATGAGTGCATTCTCATGTTTAGACTCCTAGCCCTGCCTGTCGACTGTACAGAGTTTTACAGAATGTCCAGATTCATGACTCATATATCTGGTTGGTTACCCAAATGAGTGTGGTTTTCAAGCAAAAGTGTTTTGCAAGTCACTCAGGTCTGAAGTCAGATATTACTGACAGTTGACATTGCAGTTTCAGACTTCATACCCTTCAGACATTCTGTGCAAATACAATCATTCCATCAACTTTCTAACATTATTAGAGCAGTATTTCAAATGTGTCCTTCTGTTTGGACCTTTATCACCCCATTATTCATGGCTTTGTCCAGATTTCTGGCTCTATGAGGCTAGCAGGTTTGCTCTTAGTAGTTAGCAGCATGGCCTTTCTTTGCATTTTGGAGACTGTGTTATGTAGGTGTTATGGATCCCATGACACTCCCTAACAGGCACTATGGATGAGGCATGGGCATTTGCCAGAGGCCTGTAAGCCAGGTGTGAAAGATGCAGACCATCTGTAGCAAGGCAGTGCATTCTGATAATCATATGTTCCCAGGCTGGGAGGCAGTGGACACCCCTGGGATGGCACCAGTAAGTTGACTGGGTGTTACTGACAATTGTTTCCTGTTCATGTAGAGCCATCACTCTAGTTGACAGCTGGATGCTGCTTAAGGCTAGGGACATGTTACTGCATTTCTATGGGACTATGGGTGGGGGGTGACACATTTGTACATAATACACATTTGCACAGAATGTGCTGATAATTGCTTAAAATTTTGGACCCATTTAGCATAGTGGTGTGCCCTATCTTTGAGATTACAGGCATAAAAGTATTGACCACAGGTCAGATTGTTCTGGCATAGACATTTTTAGTTTCAGATTTCTTACCTTTCAGAACCATACTGCTACTGCCAGACCTGCTGTGATATCACTGTGTAAGTCTGCATGTGGGAATTTCATAGATGCCACCATGTGGGGGCCTTTGCCAGACATTTCTGTATGTTTTTTTTACAGCTGATCTGCTGGGTGAGGCTTGGTGTGAATATGAGACCACAACTTTGACATCCATGCATGTGACCTATGACCCCCCCCCCCAGTTATTTGGCTCACCACATATACTGCAGTAGTATTTGTCAACTAGGGTGGTACTGCATCATGTGGATAAGCCAGTACAGGCTATGCTATCAGAACATTCTACTCCATTCATTTTTATTGTTAAGAAGACTGTCTTACCTTGTGCCTGAGGCAGTTGTGAGGATGGTGCTTGAGGGCTGACTATGTCAAATGCACACAGTACACTGCCTATACATGGTAAAGTATAAGTGGTGTGATGTTTGGCATCCATTTTACTGTGTGTGTGTGTGTGTGTGTGTGTGTGTGTGTGTGTGTGTGTGTGTGTGTGTCACAGAGAGATATCAGTCCCTTGGTCCCTACAGTGTCAGTGTATGTGCTGTGCGTTGCCTCTTTGCCAAGGCCAGGGCATACTGGGCATGCCTCCTTCTGCCTAAAGGGGGAGGCTTAGGATGTTCCTCCTCTGAGTCCCTCTGCCTCTGGAGACCTTGGCAGTGGTGGGGGGCTGTGTAGCCCTTCCCCATTTTGTTCCTGCTGCAGTTGTTTCCGCAGGATCATATTGTGTAGCATGGCACATACTATGAATATGTGCGCAGTGGCTGGTGAGTATTGCAAGGCTCCACCGGATATGTCAAGGCAGCAGAACCTTGACTTGAGCATACCAAAAACACACTCTATAATGATCCTAGTTTATGTGTGTGCCTCATTATGGCATTCTTGTGTGGGTGGGTTTGCATTTCACATGGGTGCCATCAGCCATGGCTCCAGTGCATAGCCAGCATCCCCCACCAGATGGCAATATGGGATGTCCCCACTGGCAAATGCCTACACACATTCATGATAATGCCTTGGGCATTGCGCATGACCTGGCAGTTGATGAAGTGGAACCCCTTGTGGTTTAGGTAGACCCTACCCTGGTCACCAGGTGGTGCTTTGATGTAGATGTGCATGCAGTCTATGGCACCGAGTACCTCCAGGTATTCTGGTACATGGTGGAAGAGACGCATATTGCTGGTCTTCTCCTCACAGTTGGTGGGGAAGTAAATGTGCTCAGTGGTGTGTGGTTGCATGGCATCCAGGAACTCGTGGAGTATCCTGGAGGCAGATGCCTGTGAGACCCCCATGATATCCACAGTCGGTCTTTGGAAAGTACTTGTAGCTAGTATTCTTAAGGCTACACATACCTTGGTATCCACTGGGATGGGTTCCCTTCTGTTGGCTCTAGGTCTGAGGTGAGGCCGGCACAGCTCAATGAGTTGCTGAAGTATGTCTCTGTCCACCCCATAGCTCTCTACTATCGGCAGATCATGTAGCCCCTAGTAAGTTACCCCGGGTCTGAACACTCTTGTCCTTCTCCTTGGTCTGAGTCAGTTGTCAGCATTATCCTCTTTAGCACCCTCAGCCTCTTACACATACTGATAGATTAAAGTGACAGCAGCCTCTAACATTTTTTGCTAGTTTTGTTGGTTAAAATTCCCCCATATGTGTACACCTATGGTGCAGAATTTGTGGGAATAAACAGACTGGAAGGTGTATGTATAGTTTATAGTGGTGTGCTGCAGATGCTGTCTGTGTGATTGGCTGACTTTGAGACATTCCACCTGCCAGCTATTTTTACTTGTGAGTGCCTGTATTTTGCTATTTCCCTTTCTTTTCTTTTCCCCCTTCCCATTTCCGTCCCTTTCAAGCACCGAGGTGCAGCGCACAAACCTGCTGCCTAAATGTAAACAGTACTGATATTTCCTTTTTTTTTTTTGTTTAAGTCCCAGTTGGCACCGTGCACACCCATTTAGCTAAGGTAAACACATTTTAGCAGAAATGGCCCTCCCCTGGATGCAAGCACGGTTTTCTTTTCATGGAGTAAGACATTACAGCCTCAGACACACCCCCTTGCTTAGCTGTGCTTAGCTAAGTGCAGACCTGGGCAACAGAGCTCCAATGTGCTTACAGCAAGCATGACACACACCCTTTTCATGTTAACTGCTTCTTCTGCCTACACTATCCAGTTCTAGCACCTACATGGTTAGGTGCAGTGTGTGGACTTAGAATATTTCGTGATTCAGTAAATTTTCCCTCATTTGCATACCCCACTGCCTTAGTCCATAGTTACTGCTGTTCCATGGTAATGTTTTGATTGAGCATGCAATTGACTATACTGGCAAAATGCAGATTTCCCCATAAATTGAGTTTTAATATATATATTTTTTATTTTCGGCACAATCCCGTTTGTGCGGTACTGCTCAATGCTTAAACAGCCGAGATCGACCAAAATAAATACTCAGATTTTTTATTAAGTTAAACACTTGCCCATGCCAATGGCCATATATTGGCCATAGGCATGCCTAAAGTTTATAATGCATGCTTTTATTTGAGCTGCCATGCCTCCGTTTTGTTTTTTTCAGAAACATGTTCGGTTAGTAACCGAACACACTTCTGCAACTAGTACTATTCCTGCACGGATGCCTGCCTGCTTCCTGAATCACTAATTCACCTCATTTGCATTGTTTTCACCAGCAAATGAAGTAATTAGCATTCTGAATGGCTTTCCGTGCAGGAACAGTGTCAGCAGGCTCATGCACGTCAGATTGGCTGTTTCCTGGATCGCTCGGTAGCCATATTCCATGCAGGAGTGGCTACAGTGTTCCTGCATGGAGAATTATGTTTAATGAATCCCACTGATTAACTTTACATGTTAATTAATTTTCTCTTGGTTATTCTGAGCTATCCTATGTAAATAAAGTTCATATTTTAGTAATAGGCTAGCTGCACTTGCAGGTCATTTTAAGCCTAGCCAGTTTCATTTCAAAGGTGAAAATTAAACCCTGTGCCATGTGCCTGTGAAGTAAACATTGCAACCATTATGGCAAGTGCCAACTTCCAACCTTATAAACTCACCTAGAACCTGAGAAAATGTACTGGTTTAAATTGTTTATAAGTAACGAAAACTTAGTAGTACACCCACTCACAAACATGCATAATTTGTACTTAAAGAGGTAGACATTTGTGTTCCAAAATATAAACCCCATTTCAATCATAACCTAAATTTGTCTTAGTATGAATGAATTATGGAGGCTGGCACTGCTGAATAAGTACAACTTTAAAAAAAAAGACTTTTTAAAGTGTATTGGCTTGCACTCATAAACAATTAGCACACAGTGTGATGTAAACTATCTTGGGTAGTTGCAATATATAGGGTGAGGATGAATCAGTAAAAACATGGGGCAAAATAGTACAGTATGCAATACATGCAAATGTGTGAGGAATGACATAGAAATGAGGAATTCCATATTAATCAGCCAGATGATAAATGCAAACAACAGTAACCAAAATGGCAGACTGACTCAGAAACTTATAAAATGGTTATACTGTACTGTGGTTCATATCCATTTTTATACCAGTAATCATACTATATGTTTGGGAGTGATGACTGTTTTTGCAGCAGCTACAGTTCAGCAGTGTGTGTGTTAATGGCTGACATTAGAGTCAGTGGCCTCAGTGTATGTTGAGACCACTGGCCACAATGAAGTAGGTACGGTCAGCATATGATACACTACCAACTGAGTGACCAGTAGACCGTGGACCATTTCCTTATGGGCAGGGAGGCCGCAAGGGACCTTATTGAGCTGTGTCTTCTATAAACAGAATCAAGGGAGATGTGAAATATGCTTGTTCCTGTTTGCTGTAACCCTCTTAACTACACAGTCCTTTCAGAGATCTACTTGGGACATGATGGAAATATTGTAGGCATAAGCCTCATGAGTCATGAACTAGTTCCTTGACATTATGCTGCAGCATATATAGGGTAATATCTGCTCCCTCCAGTCTACAGAGTTGAAGAACAAAGATCACACAGACATTTTACATAATTTCCCTTAGGTCTTGAGAGTCATAGACTGCACACATGTTGCCATCAAGGCCCAACCAGGTTCAGAGGGGTGGTGAAGATATCAAAAGGAAGAGCTTCCATTCCTTTAACTTCCAGGTATTCCTTAATGCTTAGGATAGGACTATAGGACCATGGGCATTCATTCTGATAGGGAGTACTGTGGGCTGATCCTGATGAACATCATTGCAGCACACAATCTCTTTGTCCATGGGTGGGATGTGTGACTGTTTTCCCCACATTTGACAGGGAAAAGGTAGAACTATGGGAGCATACATATGTAGCCTGATGGGGTATTGCATGTGCTGAAGCTTATAAGTGCTAATGGTCACCACCTGGACGATACTCACCACTGGCATGGTAGGCTGCTTGCCCACAGGTGATAATGATACTGTCTCTGCAACAGTCTGTGTAGTCTGGCTTGGAAGGGCATGTGTCCAATATTCCTACATTCTGACTCACGCACAGGCATGAAGGCATAATCCCTGGAGGCAGAATGGAGAGCTGTTACAATGTATCTTATGGAGGGATTGATGTGATGTTCTGTTTTT
Source organism: Protopterus annectens (assembly GCF_019279795.1). NCBI lineage: Eukaryota > Metazoa > Chordata > Ceratodontiformes > Protopteridae > Protopterus > Protopterus annectens. Next base: position 82,123,144 of record NC_056736.1, on the reverse strand, counting down.
TGTTTCCGGAAGGGGCAAGACTTTAAAGGAATATTTTTATAGATGTGTGAAAGAGAATTGTGAGCAGAAAGGTGTATTTAAATGTAATAGTTGCGATTATTGTAGGTATGTTTTGGAATGTGAGACAGTTGTAATAGCAGCTAGGAGTTATGTAGTTAGATTACATTATTAAGTATAATTGTAAATCCAGATTTGTAGTTTATATTGCATTATGTCTGCTTTGTTCTGCTTTTTAGGTAGGGAGAACTGTGAGAGAGTTGCATTTTAGGATATACGACCATATAAGAGCTATAGAGAAAAAAGAACTGACAAATACTTTAGCTAAGCATGTCAGTTATTGTCATGCAGAACAAACAGGGACTCTTGTTATTAAGTTTGCTATTTTAGATTGGGTCTATATTATATCATCAAATGCTTAAAAAAGCGAACGCTGATTGATCGACCTAATTTTAGCAAAAGCTTACAATCTCAAACTGTCAAATCAGCAATTTTTTTCCCAGGGAAAAAAAAATCGCTGATCCAAAACACATACACACAACACAAGCACACCAAACAAACAGAAATCCACACACATACACCTAAAATATGATACCTAACCCTACACTAAACTATGCACACACCACTAACTACCCACTTACCTTAACCCAAACCCTAACCCTAAGGTCTGTCACTATCGCACACTCACCTCACTCGCTCCCTAACCCTAACTCACTTAAATCCGCCCTAACCCTCATGTCCACTCAATCGCAAACACACCTAACCCGAGCCCTAACCTTAACTCACCTAAATCACCCTAACACTCACATCCACACAATCGCACACTTACCTGAATCCGACCGGTAACTTTCCACCATAACACTGAAAATACCGAAGCAACAGAAACGGACAACCGAATTCTTTCCCTAGGAAAAAATTTGAGTTTCTGCTGCTTCGATATTTTGCAGTTTCGCAACAATAAGTTTGATCAATCAGCATTCGCTTTTTTAAGCGTTCGAGGATATAATATAGACACTTTAGATTAGGTATTAGGACTTAACACTAGATGGGACACTGAAGAAGAACTGAATTGGAAGGAATACTGTTAGCAGATTAAATTGAATGCTTGTGCAAGTCCAGGTATTAATGATTGAGAGAATTTTAAAGTTGTCTGGAAAAAGAGAGGGTTAATACATTAGTGTGTGGTGCTAACATGATATGTGCGGATCCTATATAAATGGTTAATTAAATTTTATAACTTGGTCTGATGAACGACTTTTTATATAGTACTTTCTCTGCCATTAACAGTTTCTCTTTATCTGTGCAGTCCTTTGATGGCTTTTCAGAGTCCTTTTTATCTACTATATGTTCAATTAGCTATGCAGTTCTTCACAGAAACTCTCTCAATCATTAGTGCTACACAGGCATGCAGTGGCTGTCTTTGAATCTCACCATTATGTATAAGTTTTTAACAAATAGGTTTGCCTGAATTAGAAATTTTCCTTATCTTTCAGTGGCTAAGCTATAAGAACACAGAGTGCATTCAGTGAAGAATAATAACTCATTTTTCAGAAGCATTTATTAAATCAAACATAACGATCTGCATTCATGATTACTTTTTAAAGGGAATCACAGCATTATATATACCTAGCTATAATACCGCTCAAGAGAAGATTTATATTCTTTTCAAGGAACATATCTAAAATAAATATGTCAGTACTTTCTTTAACCTTAATCCACATGTCTAGGGTTTACAAGAGAGCTTGAGCAGATTGTTCATTTCCTGAAATCAGCATTCTCTTGTCAGTAAAGTACAGATAACTGGAATAAAATTAAAATGGCCTATTTTATCTTTAAACAATTCAGAAAATATTATTGCAGATATTTAAAAAACATGGTGTTAGTCTTTAAATGGTATGTGCTTTCTTAATAATCTGTTGGAAATGAAGCATTCTGAAGACACAGCTTGAATAAGCTCATTGTTAATAAATATCAACAGAAAGCACGCACTTTGAGTGATAAACAATTTCAAACACATTTTGCACATAGACTGTGAAAGATTTGAAGAAATGCCAAGTTTATATTATCTCAAGTAACTGTATACCTCAAAAGCTTTATTATTCTACTGACCTCACCTTTTCAGAATGCAGCAACCATTTTAGCATTTTATATAGCTTCAACCACAGGTGTTTGTACCAGAAATGGTATTATTTTTGTTATAGACAATATAATCAGACAAGTGCGCAAGGAATGCTTTGAACTAAATGGAACATAGGTTTAAACAGCTGTACTTTAAATATATAGTACTGTCTGTTATTAAAGTAATTTTAAGTAGCACATAAAGCCTTTATGTGTTTCATTGCCTTGTAAATAATAAACTCTCCAGTTATTTATTCCATTTGAAGAAGCAATATTAAATCAAAGATGAAGATATCTTTCTACACAACTGCTAAAAATGAATTTTCTGTGTTTTTTCCCCTCAAGACAGGCAAATGAAAGTCTGGATTAAATTCCAGTTTTTGAAAGAGAATCATTGTGCATGAACAGGAAATTAGAATTATTAACAGCAAACTAATTCAATCTATCTAAATTATTTAAATTACTGTGTTGATGTCACTCATCATAATAAGGTAAATATGAAAAGTAGTCATATCAACAACTTTGTTCTGGCAGTATTTTTAAAAATAGTGATTGTTAAATTTCCTTGCAGCCTGTAAATAATTTATTTGAAAATATATTTAATCTGGAAATAATGGTTTACCAACAATAAGGTAAGAGTTATTGCTGTTTTCCGACTGGGTTTTTTTCAGGAAGTCAGTCATATATCCCTTTAATATATCGCTTTATCTTAATGGCCTCCTTATCATGATGATTAACAACAAAAGCTAAAATAAAAAATAATTCAAAGCAGAGTTCAGAATTTTGCATTCTCATTTGAGACAAAGGGCTGGATTCCAAAAGATTAGCAGAACTCTGTGGAGTGCATCAAGTTTCACACAAGGTTTACAGGAAAACCCGATTATATGCAAATGTGTCTCTGTCTGACAAATGTATCTCAGCATAATACAACCACAACAGATAAGCAATAATGTCAGCTCAAGTACTATCATAATCAAAAAACAATGCCAATGAAAAAAATGTCCATACATAGATATATTCCCATTAGCAATGTACATGTTTGACAGGTATACACAATCAAATCAACATGGCTGTAATATGCAGAAAACACTGACAGCATATAAAGGTGTGTCATCAATATTTATATACCAAAAACAGCATGAAAACTAGGTGCAAGAAATCAACACTGTAGAAAAAACACTAAGAAATGATGAAATAGGATTTATTTAGAGCATTCATCCTGTGAAATCATACTATCACTCTGCTGTGAAAACTTAAGCGTTCCTGTCCATTAAATATAAGCTATTTTACTTACCCAGGGAGCTGAATGGGGTCAGTGTAACAGTGGTGTATATCCCACCTAGTGCTAATACCACTGAGGCTCTAAATAAATGATGCAATCACATGGGTGAACTGCAAAGCAAATATCCTGACTTTGCACACGTGGCAGCTGGTGACTTTAATAAAGCAGATCTGAAAGAAGAACTCCCACACTACCATCAGTAGTCCTACAAGGGTGATATTATTCTGGATAAGGTGTACATAAATGTAAAGAAAGCTTATAAGGCAGTGCAGCTTCCACAAATGAGAAACTCTGACCATTATACCATATTACTATCACCAGCTTACAAACCTGCACTGGTTAGAGAGAAACCCACAAAGAAACAAATCAGGGTATGGCCCAAGGGGATTATGGAGGTCTTCCAAGACTCCTTTGAAATAACTAACTGGGATATGTTCGAGGAGGCAGCCAGAGTGAATCAGCATCTGAACTTTGATGAATACACTGAGGTAGTGATGGCATACATTTCAAACTGTGTTGATGAGATAACAAATACCAAGAGTATCACTATTAGAACTAACCAGAAGCCATGGCTCACCCCCTAAGGTGTTTGAGCCTTTGAAGGAGAGAAACACATCTTACAGGACTAAGGAAAAAGCAGCCCTAAGTGTAGCAAGAGGTAATCTCAGGAAGGCTAGAAAGGAGGCTAAGAGAGAGTATGTCAGAAAGTTATGGAGCCACTTTGAAGACATGAAGGATGCAAAGAGACTATAGCAAGGCATGCAGGAGATCACTGACTACAAAATCAGGTCAGCACAGTGCGAGGACAGCATTGAATTCCTAGACAGTTTGAACATCTTTGGTAGATTTGAGGAAAAAAAACAACAGGTTGTCACTAAAGCTACCCACTGATGATAAGGATGCAATACTCAGCCTCACCACAGAGGAAGTAAGAAGAGAGCTAAGGAGAGTGAATCCTTTGAAGGCTGCTGGCCCAGACAACATATCGGGAAAGGAGTTAAAGGCTGTGCCGATCAACTATGCACAGTGCTCAAGGAAATATTTAACAGCTCTCTTGCCATGACAAAAGTACCCTCACGCTACAAGGAAACTAACATCATCCCACTACCTAAGAAAACCACTCCCTCCAACCTTAATGACTACAGACGAGTCGCTCTCACATCCACTGTTATGAAATATTTTGAGCGGCTGATCAAAAAGTATCTTTCATCATGCCTACCTCCTAATCTTGACCATCTGCAGTTTGCGTGCAGAGCTAACCAATCCATGGTTGATGCCATATCAGTAACACACTACACATCTCCTTTGAGCATTTAGAGGGCAAAGACAACTATGTTTGGATTCTCTTCATAGACTTCAGCTCTGCATTTAATATGGTGGTACCAATGCAGCTGACAGAAAAACTGGCACATTTAGAAATCAATAAACATCTGTGTAACTGGATCCTGGACTTCCTGATTGAGAGACCACAGAGGGTGTGTTCAAGTAAGAACACATCAAAGTGCATCGCAATTAATGTGTTTTCAGTCCACTGTTATTCAAAATCCTGACCCATGACTGCTATGCTAAGCACAAGTCCAACCATATTATCAAGTTTGCTGATGACACCACAGTCGTGGGGCTCATCACAAAGGAGGATGAAAGGGCATACAGAGAGGAGGTGACATCTCTGATTAGTTGGTGTGAGGGGAACAACCTTGACCTGAATATAAGCAAGACCAAACAGATTATCATCGACTTTGGGAAAAGGAGAACAAGCTACCCAGTTCTCAGGATCACTGGTGAGAGTGTAGAGAGGGTTAAGAGTATGAAATTCCTGGGTGTGCATATATCAGAGGATCTCTCATGGTCGGGAAACACCAGCCAACTGGTCAAGAAAGAGCACCAATGCCACCAATTTTTAAGAAGGCTGAACAAAGCTAAGCTTCATCTTCATATTCTCTCCACCTTCTATTGAGAGAATTCTCACCTGCAACTTCACAGTGTGGTTTGGAAGCTGCACAGTTACAGAAAAGAATGCGCTACAAGGAGTGGTGAGGGTTGCAGAGAAGGTAACAAGTTCCAGTCTTCCATCGATACATCTTTATTCTGCAAGAAATATCTGAAAGGCCACCAAAATAATACAGGACAACATACATCCTGCACATGGACTTTTAAGCATCTGGCATGGGGCAGAAGATATCACAGCATCCGCTGCAGGACTACAAGATTCTTTAACAGTTTTTACCCTACAATGATTAGACTTCTGAACTCATGCACTAGTCCCAGGGGTCTGGATACATAATAAGTCAATTTTTATTTATTTGTGCAATATATACTTACATATATTCCAAGCAAGCACAATATTTATTTATTTATTATATCCATAGTCAATATTGTTTAACTCACTCAAGTCCCGTATTAGACAAATAACTTAGGCATTTCAATCTGTAGTGTGTTTTGTATTACTTTAAATAGAGTAGTTAATTTAACTTTGGGAGGGATATTCTTTTCGCATATCACATACCCATATATACAGCCATACAAACATAAGACACAAGGTAGCATACTCACAAAAAGTGATAAGAATATTACATGTAAATGTGCATGACTGATCAATAGACAGTTGGTTGTACACACCTATAGCATGCCACTTGCGGAAGAAATAGTCATTTATATTTGTACATAACAAGGGTTAATTTGTGGTTTGTCATTGTTAGGGCACACAAATGTACAGCCATACAAAACAATGCAGGTATAATATGCAAAATGAACACTGCTGAGAAATGTAAACATGTGTAACAGGCAGCAACAGTGTACACATTTCAGAAAATAAGCTTTGGACACAATACAGTGGTGTTGTGCCATAAGAACAAGGCTTAACACTACAGTGATTCAGTACATGTGCATTAATATGACACTGTCCTAAAATGCAAAATCAAAACAATGAACATCACTTTGTGCCATTAATGCCATATAGCACTGAAACAGGCTACACAGAGGTGAAAAATGTAAGCATAAATGAAAGAATGGAAATGAACTGCATAGTACAAGGGACACTAAGTACCAAGGATCATTGCACATGGGGCCGAGTGCTAGTGGGAGTCTCTGACACATCATTGACACAAATGTAGCATATCCTCTGATATGGGATGTAAGTCAAAAGACATACAAAATGCCAGCATTGCAAAAACAATGAGTGCAGACTATGTACATATATCAACCATGTGCACAAAACATCAGAGGAGAATGGCATCACAGTGGCATATCACACGTCATATGCCATTGCTATTCCATGTAGTCATGTGAAAACCATCAACAGGACAAGTGTGTGGCATTGTCAGCCTGCTGTCTGCATCAGACCTATCTGTCACATATAAGATCATACAGGATCATACATGACATTCTCATGGGTCACTGTATGCAGATGAGGCAGACCACAGATAGGTTGCAGAAATAATTTACTAGCATGTTGGTAACACTGTCAGCTTAAACAACAGTATATTATGTTCACGTGACACAATGGTGATGATGGCAGTGATATATATATATATATATATATATATATATATATATATATATATATACATATATATATATATATATATATATATATATATATATATATATATATATATATATATATATACATATATATATATATATATATATATATATATATATATATATATATATATATATATATATATATATATATAAACATGTGTCACAATGCAGCTAAATGATATAGCCCCATAACATCTGAATTGTGAAGTGTGCATCACAAGACATGTATTACAAACATGACCATGGTATTGGATATGTGCACAAAAATGTGCATATAACTGCAAAGATAATGAAGTAGGAATACAACATGGTGGCAGCATGACATGAGTGGAAGACATTGACAATGCTTACAGTTAAGAGGGCCCTCCCCTGATTGGGTTGAATGTCACAAATGATTTCACATGCAATATATTGGAAGGATTCACTCATGGTCCATGCAGAACATTCCCATGAGATCTTGCATCTGGGTTCTGATGATATCTCTGACTACATCCTACATCTGGTTTCCTCGGGTTGTCTGGCTGGGGGGGGGGCGGAGGTCATTGTTGATGTCTGTCTGCCAGAATGATGGCTCCTGATGGTCCTCATCCATCATCATCATCATCATCCTGCTGTCCTCCCTGATCCTTGGCGAAAAAATCTGCTGCCAGAGGTTGAGTGCGTCTATGTCATCCCTGGTGGATGGGTGGACTGGCATGGGTCCTGGACTCTGTAACATGACAGTAAGCAAAATGCATAAATACATAAATGTTGAAACAACAAGCCAAAATGATAAAAATAACTTCAATATGTGTAATAATGCAACATTTCCAAAAACTGTGCTCAGTATGGAATTTACTATTAATGTGATGTGTCAGTGTGGTGAGAATTAGTCCATCTGTAGTTCTGCTGTCACAACGTGCAATATATCCAGCACTAATGCAGTACACATTTGGCTGTTATGCTATTGAGACTGCTAAGCATGACACATTTGCAAATATATGTCTATATCAAACGTAATGCAGTATTACAGTTTAAGAAATGGGTCAGAAAGCATTATTACCTTACTGGGGAAGAACACACATCATGCACTCTGTGTGAAGGTCTGTTAACATCAAAGGTGTGTAAGAAAATATGTCAGAAATGCTATGCCTACTGCATGTGTAACAAGAGAGCTAGAAGACATCACTCAACATGTCAGAACAGCACCTAAAAAGGCCTGCAATCAAGCGCATGCACACACACACACACACACACACACACACACACACACACACACACACACACACACACACACAGACACACCGGTACCTGATTACCTCTGTGTGTAATTTACATACCAAGGAATAGTATAGCATGATGTATCATGAGTATGTAACAATATGCAGTTTTGATATCTTTGAAGGTATGCAAACATTACTGAACAATGTCAGCTGCAGAGCACAATGTCTATAATGACATGACATGTGCACACACTTCAATATATACAAAACTATGTGATGTTTACTGAACAACAACAATGATTCCCATACATGAGTAGCATCTTGAAGTAATAAAACTAACACTGTTGACCCATAAGGATGAGTAGTACAATCAAAAGACAGGCTGCCAAGTTGTGCACATTCCAGGCCTGGCACAAGGGGGTGTGCAGCACTGACATCCTTACAACACATAGATGGTACTAATTTAGGAGGATTTAAAGAAGTGATTGAGTTTCCCCCTCAGAATGGTAAACCAGCTTGTATAGTGACAAGAGTTTAAAGTATGTATGTGGAAGATCAGCATGAAATCTGTCATAGGTTCATAGGTTCATAGGTTGATACTAGGCTATCGTCCCTAGGGCCTATACAAGTTTAGCCATAACAATTCCCTGGCTATTTCTTCCCACACTATTTACTTCCCTGGACCCCTGTCTAGCAGGGTGACTGATGTGATCCCCGGGGTGAATTTCCTTTCTCCCATCCAATCATCAAGGTTCCTTTTGAAGAGGGCCAAAGAGGCACTCTGCTTGACATGTATGGGCAGTCTATTGCAAAGTCTGGGGAGTCTCTGGGTCAGGAACCTATCCCTCCAGCATGTTTTGTTTATTGTGATGACAAGGTTTAGATCCCTGGAGTGTGTGGCTCTGAGAGATTGGGATTTGATTAAGTGTAGCATGTCCAACAGCTCTGGGTTTGACATGGCCTTGTATATTAAGCAGAGATCGTCTCTGAGTAGACAATATGCGACAGAGTATAGATGGAGTTTTTTAAGGTGGTCAGCATAGGGCATCTGCTTTAGGACTGTGATTCTTTTAGTGAAGTATTTCTGCAGCCTTTACAGTTGTTGCAGATGTCATGAGAGCTACATACCAAATGGGACATTGTATTCTATAATGGATCTAATGAGGGATGAGTACAGTGGGACAGTGACCTCCTTTTTATTGGATGAAAAGCCCTTAGTGACGAGGTGAGCCACATAGAAGGATTTTCTGATTGTTGTGGTGATGTGGTTATTGAAGGTGAGACCACTGTCCACCTGTGTCCCTAAGTCTCTTATCACACTTTCAGTGTTTAGTGTACTGCCACCTATGTGGTAATTCATGGGTACATGTTTTATCCCAAAGGGAATAACTATACATTTCTTGGCATTGAACTTGAGCCCATGGCTCTGGCACCAAGCATCTGTTTCTGTAAGGCCTTTTTGTAGAGTATCCACATAATTTGGGGATTCAATAATGGCTCCCAGTTTGCAGTCATCTGTGAACTTTGTTAGCCAGAGTCCCTTAGTGTTGGCCTGTACTTCAGAGAAGTAGATGCAAAACAAGAGAGGTCCCAGGACTGAACCCTGAGGTACTCCACTTGTCACTTGTCTGGAGCTGGATTTAGAGTCAGCTACTTTTACAGAGTGGGTTCTGTCAGTAAGCCAGTTGGCAACCCATTGAGTGACGTAGGGATTAATGCCCAGCTTAGTAAGTTTATTGATAATTCCAGAGCGGGGGATGGTGTCAAAGGCCTTGGTAAGGTCCAGATAGGCTGTGTGGACTGCCTTACCCTTGTCCATAGCTCTAGAGACTGAGTCGAAGAAGTCAATCAGGTTCAGGAGACAAGATCGGCCCTTCACGAACCCAAACTGGGTGGGATACAGTGTTTTAAGGTTGCCAATGTCTTTGTTTATAAGTTCCATGATAATACGTTCCATGGCTTTGCAGATCAGGCTTGTCAGACTGATGAGGAGGTAGTTCCTGGGATCCAAGGTGGATCCCCCCTTGTGGAGTGGGATAACTGCAGCTCTGCACCACTCAGTGGGCACGAAGCCTGAGGTGAGGGTATGATTAAACATGACACTTAGGTGAGGTGCCAGTTCATTTTGTAGTTCATGTAGTACACAGCCTGGGATGTCATCTGGTCCCATGGATGCTGTATTCTTAGTTTTGGAGAGTGCGTTTTTTACCTGTGTGGCCATTATTACTGGAATTTGGCAATCTTCCGGTATTAAGATGGGCCATTTAGGGGATGAGAGGGGAGTGAAGTTGGCACTGAATCAATCTGCCAGAATATTGGTAATATCCTTGGGATCAGTATATTTAATTCCATTCTGTTGTAGCTCAGAGCAGATCTGAACATTACCATTTAGATTCTTAACATAGTTATAGAATGCCTTGTGGTTGTCTTTGGAATCTTTGGCAATTTTATTTTTGTAACTAGCTTTGGAGGATTTTATGAGGGATCTCAGCTTCTTACTGAGGCTGGTAAGGGAGTTTTTTTGCATCCTGGGATTTTCCGCTTTTCTGCAATAGCAGGGGACCACCAGATTGGCTTCCTTTTTTGGAGGAGAGCATCTTGGTTCTATTCGGGATGGCGCAATTCATGCATGAGTGGATGTGCTCGTACCGTGCCTTAGTGTAGGACTCAACAGTCGAACTTTCAGTTCCCGTCTGCATGGGTTTCATGAAATTTGTAACTTCTGACTTGAGTAGCATGAAGTTGGCTTTGGAGTAGTTTTTATGGCGGTTTCCTTACTGGGGGTGGGGGTGGGATGTGGATGTTAAGGGTGATTAGCTTATGGTCTGACCTGACCAACGAGGGGGAGACCATAGGTATGGAGCATCGATTTCCCATGTTGGTAATGACCAGATCTAGGATATTGTAGCTCCTGGTGGGACTATGGATTAGCTGATCCAAGGCATTGGAATTTATAAATTTCAAGAACCGTTGGGCAAAGGTGTTGGTACATGAGTAGTTTTCTCAGTTAATGGCAGGGTAGATGAAATAACCCAGTATTAGGGTGTTTGGTTGTATAGTAATATTTTCCAGTATGTTTAGAAAGGTGTAGTGAGAATCTTGGGGCATGGTGGGGATCTGTAGCAAGCTACAATTTGGATTGCAGTCTTACCTAGTGTTAGTTGCACCTGGAGAATTTCATGTGCATTGTGTTGGGCAACTAACCTGGTGGTGTGAATATCCTTGGTGAATATGAACACTCCTCCACCTTTAGTGTTTCGATCCTGGTTTGGTGGCCGAAAAGTTTGGTAAGAGTTGTAGCCTGGTATTGCAGCAGTGCTCTCTGGAGCCTTGAATCAGGTCTCAGTTACTGCACAGATATCAATGTTCTCCATTTTTAGGAGTGCCTCGTGAGAGTGCATTTTGAGGTTTAGACTTCTAGCATTGAGTAGCATTACCTTCAGATTTTGCATGCTTGTACCTGTTACGGTGGTGGTTTTGTCCTTTGAACTTTGCCTAAAAAGGCACTATAGGGGTGGCAAGAGCCTTAGCCAGTAACCTGAATCCCAAGGCCAACAGGTGCAAGCATCGTGGTCTGTTGATCATGTCATCCCAGGCAGACAGATGCTGGATCCCCTTTGAAAGACACCAGAAGCTTAGCCAATTGTTGAAGCCAATCATTTTGTCCTTATATTGTGGTATCATTCTGGGCGAAGGCAGAATGCTACTTAGGGCTAGGGTCATACCTGCATGGGACACATGATCCGAGAGCTCTTCCATGTCTCTTTTCATGTAGTCCAGGGAGGTACATCTCAAGTCATTTACTCCAACATGGACAATGACAGAGTCATATTTGTACTTGTTGTGGAGTGACTTGAGTGCATGAGTTATGCGGTAGATCCTGGCACCCGACAGGCAGCTCACTGTAATTTTCTCCTTGCTCAGCCTGGTGAGTGGGACATCAGTTTGCCTGACCATAGAGTCAACTATGACTAAAGTGTTAGGTATGTTGTCTTGCCTTAGGGGCTGTTGCTGGGTGGCACACTTGTGTTGTGAGCTATGTGACACTTTGGTTGTGATTGGTGTTTGTTTGCATTTCAGCTTCGGAGGCTCTTATTGCTTGGGCAGGTTACAGTCAAGGGCCTCCACATATGTGGATTTAGTGTTGCTATGTGTGGGTGTTGGTTGTGTGAGTTTAGAAGGGCTATGTGTTGCTTGAGGTGTAGTGCGGGTGTTAACCTTCTCCTCTTGACTGTCTAGCACAATCTTGGGTGGAGAGAGCTTTGCTTCCAGTTTGGCTATGTAAGTGCATCTCTCACAGGTTGTAGTGTTGGGTGGTAGGAGGAGAGGGTTATCTGTGTACATGAGGCAATTACTGCATTGCCCCAGTATGCCCAGATTCACCAGGTGGACAGGAGAAATCAACGGAAGCTGACCCTTGGACATGCCTGGACATGCCTGGTTTGGTGCTTTTTTTTTTGTTTTCCCTTACCTTAGCAAGGTACTTTGCAATTATAGGCTGTTTAGTGACTATGATTAATTTCTCCTTCTTAATAAGGAGAGTTGAGTCCTTGTATCAGTTTAAGGCTTCCTAGTGGTTTCCAGCAGGTATTAGAACAAGTGCTAGTCACAGGGATGCTTAAAGGTAAGATGAAAAAAAATGGTTTATCCTAAACACTGCAGTATACACTACAGAAGTTAGATGTGAAAGTACGTAACTTAAGTTTTACCTGTCTAAAAAGTTAAGTTTTAGTGGAGAGTCACTATTTTTAAAACAGCAAGATATATTAAAATGGGGTGATCACTTTTGTATTCCGGTACTACAGAATACAGTAGAAGGGCCAATAAATTTAAATAGTTGAAGGGGAGTGATTTCACAAAATGATAATTCTGTGATTACTCACACAAGCCAGTGAAAGCAGAGAGGAAATGAGATACATGGTCAAATTAACATAAGAGGCAGGGAACTAGAAAGACAGTGGTATTTAAGAACACAGACATTTAAGAACAAGACAGGGTGGGGAAAATATTCTGCCTGATTTACAAGAGACAGAGCTGTGGTGTCTTCTGAGGTTTTAATATGCAGTTAAAAACAAAATACAAGCAAAACACAAGATAAAGAAAACAAATCACAGCTCTTAAAATATAAAAAGGCAATAAACTAATACAAAATACAACAAATAAAAAGCAAACCAACCTTTCCCTCACAGCAAAGTGTAGCAGAGTCTGGGTGAGCCTTTCCAATAAAGCTCCAAATGTTTTATTTTACCCCTTACCCCTTTTATTGATAAAATATGTACATGTTTATCAATAATTGCATGCTGTCTGTCTGGACAGGATAAAACCAGTCCTAATAAGGCTGTGTACCTCTTCTTTATTTATGGAGTTATACTTGCCAGTGCATGCATATTGTGCACACTATATGTAACTTATAAAAATAGAATCAAACCCATAAAAGTCACCTATATCTATACTAGAGTCCATTACCATACCTGCCTAGTTATTTGTGCTATGCTATAGAACAAGTTACTGTTGCTCACACATGTTTGAGCTGCAAATACACAGTTACAGCATAATATATTGTACTTGGTGATATTTTATACTCCTGGAATGTTGGTTACAGAAGTCAAGGCAGATACAATATGCTAAAGGCTCAATTTTGTATATAAAGAGTGATGTGATCACCATTAGGCACAGTGGACAGTACAAGAAAACAAGGTTAATGGTGTATGAACAACAACAATTAGGGATTACATTTACTATTGTAGCATGTACCCCATATTAGTATATGAGAAGTACTAAGACTGTTATATAAGTAAATGCACAGATATGTACATACAATACATATGTAGACAGTTTTGTAAATATACAGACATAAGCATGCTTATGTAGACATGTGTCTACATATGTATATATATTTACATTTATATGCCCATTGGTACACTTCCAAATCTAAACATTTATAAACTTATATATGTATGTGTGTATGTATACAATAAAAAAAAAAATATATATATATATATATATATATATATATATATATATATATATATATATATATATATATATATATATATATATATATATATATATACAGAAAGTGGTGAGAATATGTACATAGATAGGATTTCCAAATAAAGATAAATGTCATCCGATGACCTATGTTGTGTTACAGAGTATGGTGCCTTAGTATTTCAAAATGACACATTCAGTATTTTTCAAGGCATTGTCCACCCCAACAAAATGTATAGTCATCTGCGGCCCAAGTGAAGTATGTATTACAACACAAAGATGATATTACATATGTTCTGTTGAATAGATCATGCATAAATGTCTAACATAAGCCAATGCGGGCATTACAGAAAGAAAATGACACATGTGGGAATAGAACCCTCTAACATGCAACAACTAAGAATGCAATTACTGAAAACACCTATAGCACTACCCATTCAGCTATACCACATTCTTAGGATTGCATATGCACATTTAATTTAGAACAATTGCAATTGCATAACCTAGTCATATTCAATGCCTGCCCACTTGCATTGCTCACATATCAGATAATGCAGGGTGCAGCAGTTGTATTGTTGCCTCACAGCAAGAAGTTATCTGGTATGATTCTTGACTGGGGTGCCTTCTGTGTAGTCTGTATGTCCTCCTTGTGTTCATGCAGATTTCCTCAGGGTGCTCCGGTTTCCTCCCACGTTACAAAGACATATGGATGGAGTTTTTCTCTCTGGGCCTCTGCTGATAATTGGTTTTGTTCCAAGTTGGACTTTCCCAGTAAACAAATAATAAATAAATATCCCAAATTTAGCTATAATACAGTGTCATTACAGAACATTTAACACTGAGGTTATTTCCACAGGTAACGTAAATATTTATTTATTTATTTATTTATTTATTTTACATTTGTTAACGGGGGTGTCTGACTGAGCCAAAAAGGCCCTTTTTCAGCAGAGGCCTGGGGAGAAAAGCTCCACAAAGAAAAATTACAGACACATTTAGTTATTTAGACATGATCAGTATACACACAAATTACAGGAAACATGTTTTTACAGTGGTATACGGCACATAAACAGTTACAGTGGAGAGAACAAACAAAAAAATATTAATTTTAAAAATAAAGGTAATTAATAGATTTGTGGTGTACAGCTGAAATTTGGAACATAGGTAGAATACATACATAGTACTCAGGTACAGTACATACAGTGTAGATTAGCCAGTGTTTGTGAGTAAGATTGAAAACTATTATCAAGTGCTCTAGATTTTGTATGCATGTGTTATTCTCTTTCACTAGCCTGAGGAGCAATCATGGCACTGCCAACTTTCCTTGAGATGTTGCCTAATGAGGTCTTTAAAGGAGGCTTTGGATGATGTATTTTGAATGCTTGTAGGGACAGAGTTCCATTTTTTAGCCACTGAACTACTATATAGTGCATATCCAAAGCTATTGTAGCTCTTGGTGACTTCTAGTAGTAGTTTGCTTGATGATCTAAGAGGCCTATTGGCTGAGTGATGTTGTACTAGGTATTTGAGGGCAGGACACTTATTGGGGAGGTAATAGATAGAATGACAAGAGGCAGAGCTGATCGTAGGTTAGGAGATTAGGCAGTTCTGGCCAGTGGAGCTGTCTCAAAGCAGTACAGTGATGACTTCTATATGAGCAATTTGCAGAAAAGCGGGCAATTCTGTTATAGCAGGCTTCCATTTTGCTTAGTTCAGTTTTGTTGAGATTAGTCAGAATGTGAGATGCATAGAGTAGGGTGGATAGAAGTTGGGAGCGAGCAATGGCTGATCTTGTGTTGTTGGTAAGAAATGGTTTGATACGGTAGAGCGACCCCAGTTTGGCATGTACTTTTTTAATAGTTGAGTTGAGATGACTATCAAATTTTAGGTGGGAGTCTATGGTTATTCCCAATAGCTTAGCCTGTGCCACTGGAGCAATTGGAGTAGCATTAGTGGAGTAGATAATGAATTGACTGTTAGTGTTTTTGTTAGAACTGGTTATAATCATAAGCTGAGTTTTCTTTGGATTGAGGATAAGTTGGGCTTTGGTAAGGTAGTTTTCAACGTCAGAGAATGCTAGTTGAGTTGTTTGCAGGAGGGTGGGAATGTTTTGTGCAGCACAGATTAAGGTAGTGTCATCTGCATACTGAATTATAGATGCATGCTGTGTGGAGGTATGGAGGTCATTTGTGAAGACTGTGAATGGTAGTGGTCCTAAGATAGAACCCTGTCGGACCCCTATAGTTATGGGCAGCTGAGGAAAGAGAGAATTTTCCCATTTCACAGCTTGGTACCTGTCAGTTAAGTAGCTTTGGAACCAGGTAAGAGTGGAATTTGATAGATGATGTTGGTTTAGTTTGTTTAGCAGGATTTAGTGTGAGATATCCAAAAAAAGAATTGACACTTGTAGGCCTTCATTTTTGAGATGGTTTACTGTGTCTGTGAAGCAGAGGAGGGCTGTAGTGGTACTATGGGCAGGTCTGAAACCATGCTGAGTAGGTGACAGGATGTTGCTGTCTAGGAGATAGTTTAGCATCTGGGTATGGATGCATTTTTCTAGGATTTTGGCCAGGGGGGAGAGTAAAGCAATGGGTCTGTAGTTATTGAGTTCAGTGGAGGTCCTGCCTTTATGTATGGGTGTAACATAGGATATTTTCCAGAGTTTGGGCACATAGTTTTCAACAATTGATCTGTTTATGAGAGTGGAGACTGGGATAGCAATAGCATCTGCTGTGAGTTTCAAGAAATAGCTGGGGAGTAGGTCGGCTGCTGTTGATGAGGTTTTTAGTTTGGAGAGCATGCATTTGATTGAAGTGGTGGAAACTGTTTTGAGGGTAAAGCTTGTATTAGTGTTATTTGTGTTGGGGGGATAGTGAGGAAGGAACTGTCCTGTGATACTAAGGATAGAATTGAGTTCACAAAGTGGGAGTTGAATTGTGTTTCGATGAGAACTTTAGTGTCAGGGATGATTGGTTTGGGGGTAGCCTTTTGGGTGGATTTTAGTAGCTGGTTTACATTTTTCCAAAATTTTTGCGGGTTGTGTTGGTATTTAGTTTGTAATGTTGTGTAGTAGGATTTTTTGTCCAGCCTAATGCATTTTTTTGCATGGTTGTGCAGTTCTTGGTACTTAGTTAGGCTTTGTGTTTCTTTGTTTTTTTGATAGTAAAGCCAGGCAGTGTCTCTGGACTTGAGGATTTGTTTGGTTTCTTTACTGAACCAGGGGTTTGTAGAGGTTCTAACCTTGATTTTGCGCAATGGAGTGACAGTGTCTAGGTGTTGTAGAAATGTTTTGTTGAAATATGCTACAGCCTGATCAAGTGGGAGGGTTTTTAGGGGGTCCAGTCACAGTTACAGAGTAAAGTGTTGAGGACCTCAGGAGATAATTTTTTTGTGTTTCTAGTGGATATATAGTTAGTGGTTTTGCATATGACTGTTCTACTATGTATAAAGTATATTATGTTGTGGTCACTTAAGGTATCTGGGAGACTGCCTGTATGAGGTTACAATGTGGGGTTGTTAGTTAGGACCCAGTCAAGGATGGATTCCCTTTTAGATTTTTTATCACATCTAGTTGGAATTTGGACTAGCTGCTGGTAGCCATGGAGATTTATTAGATTACTTGGTGGTTCTGATATACAGGTGAACCAATCTAGGTTGAAGTCCCCCAGAATAAGGGTTTCTTGTGAGTATGTGGAAGAACACCAGGATAAGAAGGTATATTACCAGGTGGAATATAGATCACAATAGTGGTGATGACCTTTTTAGGGTGAAGTTGAAGTTGTGAGATAAGTATGTCCCAATTATTGGGGGAGGGGTAGGAGTTTGGTAATTGATGGACAGTTAAGTTTGACTTGTACAGTAAGGCAGTTCCACCCCCTTTACGAAGTGGTCTGTCTTGTCTAATGATATTGTAGCCGGTAGCGAGAACTTCTGAGTTAGCTATGTTTTTATTTAGCCAGGTTTCTGTTAAAGCAACTATGTCTGTGGAGTAGTGTGCTATTGTGGCCTGGAGTTCAGGTATTTTATTTTTGATACTTCTAATATTAATATTTAGCATTAAAAGATGGTTGGTTTTGCTGCTGTTGTTGATTTGCCCAGGGATGAAGAAAGTGGGGATGTTATGTTCTGACATTTGTGTTGGAGCAGTTTGAGTTGGACAGGATGGATTTGGGCCTGGGTTGGGGTGGATATCCCCACTTATGGTGAGCCTGAAGTTAAAATGGTTATACAGATGTTGGAGTTTGGTGAGGAGTGTGAGAAAGTATTGTTTTTTTGGAGTAGGAATGAGAGCATATGTGTTTAGTCCTGAATTGGTCCGTTATGTAGTTCTTGAATAACTGTGGGCAGATATTATTATAATGCGTGGTGTCTGTATACAAGAGTGCATAATGCAGTGTTGTGCTACTAAGTTTAGGGATATTGCTAGAGTGATAACTTGTGGTGTTGTAAAGAATTATGAGAAGACAGACGACTTAGTTGTGTGATAGTCATGGTTATAAAGTTTAAGTTGTTTCTAGGTGGGGGGGTCTGAATAGGAATTATAGGGTTGCACTATATGTGGATGGGGGAGTAGTATGGGTGATGTAAGAAATGCCTAGTGGGAATGAGAGTGATTGGGAGTATTTTGTGTGGAGCAAGTTGGTGTGGTATAATGTGATATGACTTGAGGAACTGTGATTGGTGGAGGTGATGTGAGGGTGAGCTGTGGGTGTGGCTGTGATTACTATAAATGTAGAGGTAGTGGGGTGGGAGGAATAGGGGCAGGGCAGGAGAGCTGAGAGAGCCCGAGCGTTAGCGAGGGCGAACTGAGCGGGCAGAGCCAACCAAGACAAAAGAAAAGTAAGTATTACTTTACAAATCTGAACACTTTTAAAACAAATTCCTGAGGTCTAATGGCTTACCGGCAAGCAGAATGTAATTGCTGAGGAGCACTTGTGTCCTGGTGGGAGACTAGAAATTTAAAGATGGCTCCATGCTCAGCAGGATTCTAATATAGACTTTGTATTGGGGAGGGAGATAGCACAAGGGTGTAAACCAGGTGGAATGCAAAGAAACCAGAGAGGCAATCAGTGGAAATCAGTGAAGGCCTCAGAGGGGGTAAGTAATAATTCAAACTACCTGTAAAGTGAAGGAGAGAAGAGACAGCAAAGTTTATTAAGGTTGGGAGTGTGTCTTCACATTGACTTGCTGATTAGTAACCAGTTTGTGCACAGATTAGAGTAGGGAGATACATTAGCAATGAATGGGAATGTATAGAGATGCAAATAAACAGGTGGGCTTCCAAGTGATACAAACTAAGGCAGAAAGCACTGAGAGGGCTGCTTGATGGTTAATTTAGTCACAGGGATGTGAATTAAATGTATACTGTCTATTGGACAGTTAGGATTACTGTACTAGCGGGGGGGGGCACAAGGCTACAACAGTCAGTTTTATTAGCAAGCTGAGAACTACTAAGAAATACTGCTAATGTAATAGCTTCACTCTCATAAAACATAGAAGTAGAATGCCTGGGTGGACTGACCCTGCTCTTGAGGCTCAAAATGTATATTCTTGTTTAGTTTGCAGTACTGATTCCTTCTTATACTGTATGGGTGGAGTGGTAGCCGCAGATGAATGAACAAATGAAGCACAACTTGCTTGCTACTAAACGGAATAGCATGGAATACTCTCAAAGTGTTGCAGATAATGTAGAAATGCTTACTCATCTGCTGCCTAAGGTAGAAGTTAATGCACTCTGACAATAAAACACATACAGACATTCTCAGACAGCAGCACCCAAACATACAACATAGTCATATTTGTTAAATTAATGAAAATAAATCACTGCACAAGCAAGTTGACTTTGAGGGGTTTTAACATACAATCATTCAGCTTTATTGTACAGTACTACATGGCTTAACCAGTTGAGCTAATGGATAGCATTTGTTTTTCCCAGGGTGTACTAGGGACTCTTAATAAATATCACTTTAAAGTACTTATCTCAAACACATACAGTCATGAATGAGAAATTTTGTTACTATACCTTCCTGCACAACTACATTTCTGGCCTTGCTTGTCAGTGGATAATGTCAGAAGGTGAGGTTACACAGCCATTAATAGTGTACTACTCCACCATATTATGCATTACAATTAACTTACTGATGGTAACACAGAAGAAATATTATATCAATATAAATAAAGTCTGAACATTAAAAATTGTGTGTGCGCCTTATTCCACTAGTCATTTAGATATGCATGTGCCTGAATATACAGTGAATACTTAGGAATCACAAATCAGTACAGCAGAATACTTATTCAGTAAATTATTTATGTATGTAATAAGTGTTAGGGTTTGGATTATGTCACTTATTGTAGGCATCCAGGGGCTGGCATGAACCTCAGTGATCCTCTCTAGAAGTTGCTCCCAGTCCCAATGATGGAAGTTGTCATAGAGATGGCAGACCTATAAGCCAGTCCTACAGACACCGATGGATCCTTGGAGCTCCCTTGCAGTCCAGTTCCACATGTTGATGTGTGAAAAGTTCCTCTTGCATGCCTTGCATCCCTACTGAACATAAACAGCCAGCATCTAAAGTATTCTCCTTCCTCTAGTTGGGTGCTTGGATACACCACAGCCTTTTCTCCACCAACATCTCCTTGGAATTGATGAAAAAACTGATAAGAAATGCCTTGAACAAATTGCTTACTAAGGAACCATTCATTTAGCAGGTTGCAAGGGAATGAATGCAAAATGTATCAATATCACTTTATAAAAGTTGTGGAGATAGGGTTGTAGGAGTTTATTGGCGGACATTCAATGACAACTATTTGACATTTGCTCTGAGCACTGTGCACTTACACCAAGCTATCAATTAATGCACTGAGATTCAACAATTTATGCAGACATTCACAGATGTAGCTCCAAAACATTGCATGCCAATGAAGCTCATTAATTATGTATTGCACAAATAGTATTTAACAGCTGTTTGTGCTGAGATGCTCTCACTGTCAGGTATACCTTCCTGATGTTCACTACCCATAAGGTAAGCTTTCATGGTTAAACTGCTTGTGCTGTTAATGTGAACTACTGTGCTTAGTATTGTTCTATGATGGTCTTAATGTCCTGATCATTATCTGAACATAAATGTGTCAGTTACATGAAGGGTAGGGATGGCTTTCTCCCGTATGCATGTTTATGCATATATGCCCATCATAGCCAGTGAGATTTCTCCCATATTTAAGTGTGTGCTAACATACTACAGGAAGGTCAGATAATAACATCATACAGGAAGGTCTAACAGAGACAAATGGCTGGTGGCAGAGTCATGACTTAAAACTCAGTGCCAAAAAATGCATAATAGTACCTTTGGGGAAGTTGGACACCCAGGGAAACTACCTCATTGATAAAATATCCCTAAAAGTAGATGCAGCAGTCAGAGATTTGGGGACTTATGCAGCTAGTACCATAGTTTTTGATAAATATGTCTAAAGTGGTAAGGAAATCATTCTATGTCACTTAACTTATAAGTAATGAAACGGTATCTAGCAGCAGGGAAGTCATCGTGCCACTGTACTCAGCCATCATCCAACTCATCATTGAGTATACTGTTCCCTTCATTATGTACATGACCAGACACATGTAACAACTGGAATGACCAAAGAAATTGCTAACGAAAAAAAAAAAAAAATATATATATATATATATATATATATATATATATATATATATATATATATATATATCCATATCCATATACAGGGAGTAAAGATAATGTCGTCTGTAGATCACCTCAAAGCCCTAGCTCTATACTCTCCTACAGACCGCTGAAAGGTGATTTATGCATACAAGACATCATTAGATGCCACTCTCATGGACCTTTTGCATAACTACAAAATTAACAGCACCAGAACTGCTAAATCTACAGATATAAACTTTGCTCACTACATAAATAAGACTTGTTGGAGGCACAGGTATGTATTTCAGAGAATCCCCATCCTCTGGAATAGGCTTTTCATCTGTGTGAAATAGAACCCTTCCCTAATTGTAATCAATGCAACCTGGACCAGTGGATGGGAAATCAGAAATCCATTGCTGGTATGACACCTATGTCTCTGATGGACAGAGGTAGCTGTTAAATCATGCCCTAACTAAAACACCTCTTAAAATAACCTCTAAGGCACAATACCATGTGTGATACATTTGTTTGTATGTCTAGGCTCATGAAGGCCCTTGCGGTGGTTAACTTAGTATACACCTATAAACCTATGGATACATTTTTATCAGCCAGTGAACCATGAAAATGGATAGATCCTAACCAAATCCACTGGGAATGCAGTTCCACTTGTTAGTCCATAGTAGTGTTTGTGGATAATCATGGTTTATGAGACTTCATGCAAAAAGGCTGTGTTAAGTATACTTTGCAGGTATCTTCTGATACTGAGTATTACATTGTGAGTTGCCATGCCATTCAATAGACATGGTAGTATATCCAAATATTTAAGCCTGTTGCTTTCTTTCTGAGCTCACATCAAGCCATCATAGCTAAGATATTCATGTTAATATGTTTTTAATGTCCCGAGTTGTTGTTTGACACAAATGGCTACATATACTAGTTATATATGAGTACATTACACAGTTGTGCAACTCTTTGTGAATTACTCCAGTGACATCTGCTCAGTGTTGCTAATATATGTAGGTAACATGTTAGGGATGGTTGGCTTTACATATGACTATAAGTTTGAATAACCCACAGTTGTTTTTACTGAAGTAGTTTTGTAGTGGTTATGTGAATGTTTTATGACTGTCAACATTCCACAGAACTGGGTTTTAAACCTACCTCTGGATGCATGACATATCCTAAGCTGTAGAATAGGGAGACTATTTTGCATATGCATACTTTACATCTAATGAAAGAATCAGCACTTGCTACATGTCATGTATGTTTGCTATGCTTATTTGCACATGATAACAGTACGTGTAATTTGAATCTATTCTTTTGCATAGTAGTTGAATGTATATGAAGGATATTAAAATGACCTATATTTTCAATGCTAATATTTTGATATGTGTACTACATGTATATCTACTGATATGTGTAACTTAGATTTTTACAGATGTCTTCATGAAGAGACATCATAATTTTTCCCATTGGGAAAATTAAATAATTTTAGGAGCCCTGCGTCAACACAGAAGGAATTTACTAGGATAGGCAGGTGATATACTCTGGAGGAACCAGGTGTGGAGGGACATCACAAACATGGTGAATGCTGTGGGTGGGCATAATCGTTCACATGTTGCCTGCTGTTTCCACTGCCCTGACATGATCCTCTGCACAGCCAACATACTCCACTGATATGAGAGAGAGAGAGAGAGATAGAGGAATGCCACTGGTGTTGGGTGACTTGTACCTCTGTGGATGAAATAACACTATTCCTGGCCTCCCACCATACCACTTGCCAAGATCATCACATTTCTGTTGGAGGGATTGAGCCTGTTCACATGCACAACAGCATATTGCACTCGCAATTGCAATTCATTGACATTTATTCATACACATCTTGCCTGTTTTTATGCATTTCACAGTGACACAAAAGTGTCATGTTGTACAAAATGTCACAACTAAGGGAAGACCTGGTAAGACTGCTTTATTTTATGTTAAATGAACACTGCTTAGCTGACCTTGTAAGCACTGTGTGGAATGATGTACTGTTCCCCTGTCATCACATTGAGGCCATCATCACCACACATCAGGTACATGTCTCTGTACTCATTTAGGGTGATGTGTATTGTTATGGTATAAAATAATTTTCGCACAACACAATTCAGCAGAGAATAATAATCTGATTTATTGCAAAGAACACACATATGTGGAAGACTAGGAAATCAAGGTCCTGTCTCCCCAAACCATAAACATCTTTCATTATTTATACCATTTTTGATCAAATGCAGCATTATTGTAACAAATAAAATATAGCCACTGACCAATTAAAATGAACAATACACCATTAATTTTGCTAACTATAGATGTCCTAACTCTCTAGCTATACCTTTCCATATTAGACACAAATTCTCAATTCCAGTAAAGAATGCTGCACACTGGTCATGGAGGCGCTTTCATGTTGGCAGGAAAAATTCATCAAGAGCAGACCAAAATGATCAGGAATCCATCTTGAAATAAAAATGTATTTAAAATACAAACACTAGCATTTTTGCATTATTTTACACTTTTCCATTCACATTTCCCATTTGCTACTATGAAGCATCACTTAAGTCAAATATTTCTTTATGGCTGGGCAACCACAGCAATTTTTCAAATGGGTAGTCACCCTTTCATTTGCTATCAGACATTCTTCACATGCAATTTCCTTCTGTCTCTGGCATGCACAATGCTTATACAGTCATTTGGATTTACTAATCTTCCATGCAGGACTAGTCTAGTCCTGCATTGAAGCGCCCATTTGGGAGCAGGATGGCAGCGCGCCATGCATATTAATGAAGGTGCACTGCCCAAGCTCCCAGGCTTACATGTTGCGTGTATGAGTGCAGGGGGCATGTCTGAGAGCAGAGCTCTCAGAATAAACATGCCCCTGCAATGTAGAAAAGCAGAAAGTGTTAAGAGATGAGCGAGATCGCTCATAGGTGTCTGCATATCCCCACCAACAGTTCCCCATCTGTACAACAGCAACAGTATTGAAAAAGCAAATAACGAAACCCTTTTATTTTTTTTAAAACACCGATTAATGCTAACTGTAGGTGCACAGGTGTGCTCATCACTCAGCTATGGTTAAAGCAGCTTAAAAGGCTGAAGAGGATAACAAGGAAGATATATGTAAATGAAGCAGCACAGTAATAGTGTAGTGGGCAGAACATCTGCCTAACAAGCACGCATTCCCGGTTTGAGTCCCACTTCAGCACATTCCATTTTCCATGTGAAATGTGTACATGAACATTGTTTTGCTGTATAACCTACTAAATAACATTTAAATGTGAACTGGAGTACTGCATTAAATACACATGTGAAGTGTCAATGTCATAATGAATAAGGCACTAGTAAGCAGGTGTAAGCACAAATAAGCAGTAGTAAGCATATATAAACACTAGTAAGCATGTTTAGTGTGTTTGTGCTGGGGTAAGCATTGTCTACACTGATTAAGCAAAGTAAAAGCTAACTGAGTGTAAGAAACTGTAACCGGAGGTTAGCATTGCTCAACTCCATGCAAACCCACGCACACCCGCTTGCAACTGCTCAAAAGTGCCTTAATCACTCTGTTCAAAATAAACAGTTCCTGCAAGGCTCTCACCCAGGACCCTGTACACCATAGACAAAGTGATTGACCACTAAGCCATACCAGATACAAATAAACCAAATGTTTTCAGAAACATATCATCCAGTCCAGTCATGCAACAGTACAGAGAATGCATACCGACATCTAGATGTATGTGTAAATATATTAATATCTAAACAGATACAACATATCTATATATGTAGATATATATATTTCTAAAACTATATACAGATATATCAATATATATGAACATATATACATGCAAATGCCTACAATGGTACATATATGTGTCTACACCTATATGTCTACATATACACATCAAGTTACATATGTGTACACAGATATATATCTATGCAGGTATATACGGACATAGTTATATATATGTTAGCAGATATATATATATATATATATATATATATATATATATATATGTATATATATATATATATATATATATATATATATATATATATATATATATAATGTATAAGTATATATGGCCATACATCTGTAGATAGCAATGGCAGATCAAAAAACACACATATGTCCACATGCACCGTTAATGGGGTTGAGAGGCCTCACACACTATACGTCTTGTACAAATAGGCATCCCATATGTCTTGTACAAATAGGCATCCCCCCACAGTCAAATACATCTGCCCTGCAATACACTACTAAGTGTTGCAGATCCCATAACCAGGACCTGATACAACATGGGCACAAGATGTTACCAGTACTACATCCCACCTGTATGATGTCAGGCTGGTATTGGTAACATATCATGCAGTACAGTCTGCCTCCCATAGGAAATGTAATATGTGGAAGCCGTCAACATCCCCAGGATACAGATACAAAGACACAGATATGCAACTACAGATATACACATTTATATATATATATATATATATATATATATATATATATATATATATATATATATATATATATGTAGATATACATGTGACTACACATACACACGCAGTTATATGTGCAGTAAGATACATATGTAGAAAGTGCACACAATATGGAACAGCCACTATGGCTGCACAAGATTTTTAAGGTTTCTACATATTAGATTAGGGTTCAACATTATTAGTATGTTTTTATTAGGGCATCTCACAACAAGTATATATTTTGAAATGCATAAACACAATTTTAATTGTAAATTATTGTTGTTTAAAGTATGAAGAAAAGTTTTTTTATCAGTTTTTTTAAAGATGATTGTATAATATTTAGGGTTAGGTGCTATTATAAGTTATTGAATTTAATATGTTTTTTTTAAGATGATACATTATTTCTTCGTAATAACTAAAAATATAACTTGTAATTTATTGAATTTATATTAATTATATCATATTTAGGCACTATTTGATTCAATTCTTATAAAAACGCAATATACCAGCACAGAGTTTGTTATAGGTTAATGCAGCTTTAACAGCTAGCCATTAGGGAATTAAATGTATCTAATTATAAAATTAAATTAATGCAATTGAATACATTAATTGTTTTTTGTCAAGCTATTTAAGCTTGCAGCATTGACAATTGATTTGTACTTGAAAAAGCCTGGTATCACCAGGCAAAAGCGCTTGTTTTTTATTTTGTTCCTGGAGTTTATCGTTTGTTTGGAATAAACAGAGTTCCTTTGGATTTAATTACGCTGGACTGGTTTTTATTAGCACAAAGAATACAGTTGCTTCATTAACTAACGGAAACTGAATATATTTTATTTTTTCCTTGGTGTCTAGAAGATTGGGGTCTGGTGAGCTTCTGCATTTACTGTTCTTGGTTTATACAAACTGCTTCGTGAACAGCCACTATGCCTACAGTTAACCCCTGAATGACTGAACACTGTATGGGCCACCCATACAAATCTCAATCGTTGCCTGCAGCATATACCCACAGAGAGGTCATAGGAAAAACACCACACACAGTTTTGCAGGAATGGAAAACCTTTAATCGTGTACTATTACAGTTCTATATGCCATGTCATATAGCTGTTTAGACACTGCCAACCATATAAACAGAGTAATGCAACTGTGAAACAGTTACACTAATAGAGTAGTCTGGAAAGGTTCACAACTGTTGCTGTCCAGGCCAAGCCCTTCAAATTGTACAATGG
Organism: Protopterus annectens; assembly: GCF_019279795.1. NCBI lineage: Eukaryota > Metazoa > Chordata > Ceratodontiformes > Protopteridae > Protopterus > Protopterus annectens. Next base: position 82,095,627 of record NC_056736.1, on the reverse strand, counting down.
TGAAGACAAATTGGGCTACAGGATACCAAACAATCAACAGTATGCAATGCAGGTGTATAGCTCAGCAGCCCCTATCTACACACTGTATAAACTCAGTAGATGGTAAAGACGTCATGTGACCACATGGGTTGTAACTGCTACATAACAAGGCATAACTGACACCATCATGAGCACACTGACAAACAGAACAGAGCAGGGGGCAGTAGGCTTGCATTAACCCAGTTCATGTAAGTAATATAAATATAGGTGTATATGGTACTGTACATCCAGATACTTTACGGCAGCTCACCTCTGATACCCCCACATTTTGTAACAGCCTAGGTCATTTGTGGTGCTCCCCCCTAGGCTCAATAATACAGGGCCATATACCACTGTTACATACACTGGCCTCTGGAGTGCATAAGGGCACACATGTATTGTGTAGGTGACGCCCACACATATATGGCCCCAGCCGCACTGTATGTGTGGGGGATACAACAGTAGTGGACTGATGACAACAATAGCAGTGTAATATACTCACAGCCCACTACAGAACAACCACCAACTGCATGACATATGTGCAAAGCTTGGTATGTAGGTGGAGGACAGAGGCTGGAACACAGGCACATATGTGGACAACTGTTGCCATACACTAAGCAAGTTGCTGGTGTTACGGGATAGTCTGCAACATACCCTTAGTCAGGGAATTGAGGTTAGAAACAGAAATGGATGTAGCCATGTACCGATAGCACTCAACACACACACTGCCAGTGTAATATCTGACACAGGACCTGTGTGGTGGACAGACAAGACATGATAGGCATAGCTCTGACCAGCAGCAGGATAGGCCCACATTTGTGAGCTATGCAGACAGACTGCATTCCAAGGTAAACTAGTCTGTACACACACACCCTGTAGCACCAGTACTATATAAAGCATAACACAACTCTACTTGCAGTCTGTCAGTAGTTCCTGATCCTCCTACAAATATGTGGCTGCCCTGCATGTGCCAGTTCACCTGTAAGAGGTATTGCTACCTGCTGTTGTTAAAACTGATGCCCACACACAGGAAGGATGTCCATCACACAGGAAATGTAAAGGGACCATGCCCACACAATGTAGAGTTTTATAGTGGATGGTTGCCATGACAGTTATAATTGGAAGTACTACACGTGTAATTGTATTTATTTATTTATTTATTTGACATTTGTTGACCGGGTTGGTCCATCTGGGCCAAGGCCCTTTTTCAGCAAAAAAAAAAATACCTAATCATATGTATATATATATATATATATATATATATATATATATATATATATATATATATATGTATATGGCTATCTGGATAAGTATATGTACATATATTTCCACCATATGTCCTGGACATGGAGTGTAGCCCTACCCCAGCCCCTATAGTCCCAATGTCGTAGTTGAAGGGGATGTCAGGTATGTATAGCAGGTATATTAGTAGACCATTGCTACTGTCATTGGGATTGTCTTCACAGACATGTTGTGTGTGGGAGGTAACATCTGCTTATAACATGTGTGCCATTGGCTACTGACAGACATCCTAAGGACATCATTGTACCATACATCTGCTAGCACGTAATGCCGCTGTGGACTTCAGCAGAGATATTGGCCAATATATGTGGAAATTCTGACACACTCTGTACAGTCCAGAGGTATACACATAAGCCCTTAGTGCAAAACATGTGTACCATGCTTGACAATATGGATGTAGACAGCCATGGAGATGGGTATAACACATAATGACTGTCATACATTTGTCACTATAGGTTATGCATTCACACACCCCTGTCTGGCCTGGCACATAATGACTGCTGGTACAGGGGTGCCATGGCCACATACTACCCACTAGATATTGACATACATCTGTACAGCATCCCACTGCTCTGTCTGACATGCATGACTGTTAAGGGAGGCCCAGCAGCAGTACATCTGGCAAGTATCTGCACATGACATCTCACTGGGTAAGCACACTAAGCTGCTAGGCATGTAACAATGTACTGTGCAGGCTGCAGGCAGACTGGCTCAACACTGGCATACATCTCCTATGGGGGAATGCACATGTACCTGCATATATAGCAGGCTCAACAGGCATGTCACAGCACAGGGTAAGATACACCTGTGTGAAAGTGCATAACCACAACCAATGTGAACACAGCCACAGCCACATATGGTAAGCTAGCATAATATTACAGTATATGGACTATCCGTTCTACACCATCCTCATATGTGCCACTCACAGACTGACCCTACGTATACTGGGCTGCTACATAGTTTGGTCTGATGACTGTCTGTGGTATAGGACATGTGGGTGTATGGCCCTACAAACATGTATACCAATACAGTACCACACATTGGAGCAGCATGTAACATCAGATAGGAGGGGAACTAGAACAATGGCATCTACCACAGTCTGTACACAGGCTAAAGTGCATATTAACAATACACACACTGTCAACATTCACCATAAGTACACAGACCTCAGTACTGAACAAACATCCACAGAATGTCCAGGTTACGTCATGCAATATAACCCATACTGTACATAACATGTGTAGAAGTTGGATATATCACTGGCTTGTTATCAGATATAATGACACTAATTATGGTGTACAGCACATATGCACCACTTCATGCACGACATATGTACAAAGATTGACAGAGGTGTGGTTGGAAGCACATACATAGGGCCAATATTGACATGTTGCTGTGATAATCGCATACATTTACTGTTGTAACAGGGTTTGTTGTGAAGTATGTCCTATGAGGGATATGACATCAGTAACTATCACAGCTTTCACCATCTACAGACTGCAATCCTCACACTACCTTCTGCAGTCCACAGATAGATGCTCCATGGGTGACGCATGAAACCATGGACACAACACTGCCCAGGCTGCAGATGACCCTGCAGATGGGGATTCCTCATAAACATGGAACTGACATGGCAGGTATTGAGACATGTACAACAGCCATGTCTACACAAATACTGTTAAACCAACATTACTCCAAATGCAGTATAGCAGCACTTACAGTCTGTAGTCAGGTCAGGCACATCCCCTCCTGTTTGTTGCCCTCTTTCCACAGTGTATGTTGTTAGAAGTAAATCCCCAATCCATCTGAGATGCTGTTTGCCAAATGACAGATCTAGTTCCTGCTCACAGTGAATGAAAAGGGCCAACACCACCAAGATGTTCCTAGATATTGGTGTGTGTTTCCATGCAATTGGCTATGGGAATGTTACCACAGCTGTTTCACATGCAATCAGCTAGGGGAGGGCTGCAATTCATGCAGAGGCCATCAGCTGATCATAAGCATCACTTAAAATACACATGCTGCTGCCTAAGCAAAGCAGGTGTAGGTCTCCACATCCACCAGAGAGGGGGTGGGAGAGACAGACAGTGGCAAAGACATGTCAGGGAGGGGTGGGAGAGTAAAACTAAAGCATGTTTGTGTTACACACCTACCAGCACAAGGTATCAAACCCCTGACAACTATGTAGTGCTATCACAGTTTGATGCAGTTATTGGATGCGCCACATGGGTTACCTGGTGTGGAGCACTCAGAACATATATGTGATGGTGAGTGACATCTGCAACAGGGATACACTAGCTATACCGTAGGTGACGTACATGTGCCTGCCCCCATGAACAGGTACCAGCATCAACACAACCACACTCTCACAGGGACACACACACATTGACACACTTGGCAGGGCCAGGAGTACAACTCATCAGTAGTGGGATTGCCGCAACAAATCACTGGGCAGGTATCACATGCACCACACGGGCCATACGGGGGTTGTATGAGCAAAGGGTATGGAGAGGTGTCTGACATCAGACAGCATGCTTCAGTATGCCCATGGGGGTTGTAGGCAGTGTGGATGTGAACATACGTACATTACAAAACACACACACACACACACACACACAAACACACACACGCACGCTCGGGCGCACACACACACACACACACGCACACACACACACACACACACGCACACACACACACACACACACACACACACACACACACACACACACACACACACACACACACACACACACACACAAACACACACACAGGGTGCCAGTACTGACATGCATGGGTGCAAGTCTGCACTGGTGTGTGGTGGTTGACTGTGCCAGATGGCTGTACAAGGTTAGGCGATGGGTATTCCTTAGCATCAGGCCACATGACGACAGTTTGCATTGTGGCTCAGGGTTGTAGTGTCTGCATTTGCCCACACAGGTGGGTATTGTATCCCCCATCCAGTCACCTGGGTGACTATTGTGTGTGGTCAATGCTGTGCATCGCTTGCCATGTATGTGTTCCTTAGTCCATGACATGGACGGTGTTTGGGATGTGCACACCTCCCACATGCATGTACAGTGACATGTGGAACTGTACCTGGGGTGTCTGGCCCATGTTGTGAACACATATTATCATCAGATGTGATAGTCTTGCCCACCTGTGGTGGGAACTGGTAATGGCCAGCAGGTTTACCCTGAATTGCACCTAAATTGAGAGCATGCTAACAGCATTCCCTGGTGGCAGTGGCATCTGTCCATACAGGGCATGTTGTCAGGCATGGTATGTCCGTTGTGGGTCGCATGAGATGGCACCACAGGTGGTGCAGGTGCCCATTGGGGAAGATGGGTTAGTTGCACTGTCTGCACGTACGTGCATATTGGACAGATGGACAGGGTGACATGCCCTCTCTAGCCTATTGCTATCACTCCATAGTTATTATCAGTGGCCAATATGCAGTGTACTACCCACATACTAGGCTGTTACCTAGGCATATGTGTGTGTATGAGACATGGGTTGAGAGTGTGCTCTGGGTAATACTGGAGTTGCTAACTGTGATTGCCTGGCCTTGATGTCACATGTATGGGTATGGCTTTGCACTCCAGCCTCTCAGCTATTTCACATCTGTTATCCCTGTATGGTGGACATTGTGATATATAATAGGGCCACCATATAAAAAATATGCAAAACCCGCTCCACATTGGCCACAGGTTTTACACACTCACAACCACCTCTACACAGGATACGAGTTGCAAGCACACACACACACACACACACACACACACACACACACACACACACACACACACACACACACACACAAACACACACACAGGGTGCCAGTACTGACATGCATGGGTGCAAGTCTGCACTGGTGTGTGGTGGTTGACTGAGCCAGATGGCTGTACAAGGTTAGGCGATGGGTATTCCTTGGCATCAGGCCACATGACGACAGTTTGCATTGTGGCTCAGGGTTGTAGTGTCTGCATTTGCCCACGCAGGTGGGTATTGTATCCCCCATCCAGTCACCTGGGTGACTATTGTGTGTGGTCAATGCTGTGCATCGCTTGCCATGTATGTGTTCCTTAGTCCATGACATGGACGGTGTTTGGGATGTGCACACCTCCCACATGCATGTACAGTGACATGTGGAACTGTACCTGGAGTGTCTGGCCCATGTTGTGAACACATATTATCATCAGATGTGATAGTCTTGCCCACCTGTGGTGGGAACTGGTAATGGCCAGCAGGTTTACCCTGAACTGCACCTACATTGAGAGCATGCTAACAGCATTCCCTGGTGGCAGTGGCATCTGTCCATACAGGGCATGTTGTTAGGCATGGTATGTCCGTTGTGGGTCACATGAGATGGCACCAAAGGTGGTGCAGGTGCCCATTGGGGAAGATGGGGGAGTTGCACTGTCTGCACGTACGTGCATATTGGACAGATGGACAGGGTTACATGCCCTCTCTAGCCTATTGATATCACTCCATAGTTATTATCAGTGGCCAATATGCAGTGTACTACCCACATACTAGGCTGTTACCTAGGCATATGTGTGTGTATGAGACATGGGTTGAGAGTGTGCTCTGGGTAATACTGGAGTTGCTAACTGTGATTGCCTGGCCTTGATGTCACATGTATGGGTATGGCTTTGCACTCCAGCCTCTCAGCTATGTCACATCTGTTATCCCTGTACGGTGGACATTGTGATATATAATAGGGCCACCATATAAGAAATATGCAAAACCCACTCCACATTGGCCACAGATTTTACACACTCACAACCACCTCTACACAGGATACAAGTTGCAAGCACACACACACACACACACACACACACACACACACACACACACACACACACACACACACACACACACACACACACACACTACTGCACTACATAGTTATAGTACACACCACAGACATTACTGGAGTACTCCTTCCCCAAATGTGTATTTCACAATGGCTGACATCAGAAGGATTGCCAAAGTAGGGCATTTGAAATGTACTGTGTGAGACTAGCCTAAAATGCATTGCTCCCTACACAGACACACACAAAACATCCAGAACTGCCATGGATGGGGATGTAACCCTACAGCAGTTCTAATTCACACTATAGCAGTATGCAGTTACAGGACATGCTACAGAGATTACTGAGCTACAACCTTCCCAGAGGTGTATTTCTAGGTGGGTGACATCAACATCCTTGCCAAAGTTGGAATATGAATTGTAAGGAGTATGAGTACCCTAAAAAGCACTGCTTTCAACACAGTCAGTGACAGACAGACATGCACTCAAACAGACTCATCAACACTCAGTTGCCAAGTCTGGGGTTTGACCTCCTACCTAACTACTTTATTACACTACAGCAGTGCACAGTTACAGGATACGCTAGACATCAGCAGCCTTGCCAAAATTGGGTATATGAATTGTAAGGAGTGTGAGTACCCTAAAAAGCATCACTCTCTACACAGTCAGACATGCACACAAACACACACAGTTGGCAAGTCTGGGGTTAGAACTCTTACCTCACTACTTTATCACACTATAGCAGTATGCAGTTACAGGACATGCTATAGAGATGACTGGGCTATGACCTTCCCAGAGGTGTATTTATAGGTGGGTGACATCAGCAGCATTGCCAAAGTTGAGTATATGAATTGTAAGGAGTGTGAGTGCCCTAAAAAGCATTGTTTTCTACACAGTCAAAGACAGACACACACACACACACACACACACACACACACAAACTCACACACTCACAGTTGCCAAGTCGGGGGTTTGACCTCCTACCTAACTACTTTATTATACTACAGCAGTATACAGTTATAGGATGTGCTACAGAGATTACTGAGCTACAACCTTCCCAGAGGTGTATTTCTAGGTGGGTGACATCAGCAGCCTTGCCAAAGTTGGGTATATGGATTGTAAGGAGGCTGAGTACCCTAAAAAGCATTGCTCTCTACACAGTCAGACATGCACATAAACACACACAGTTGGCTAGTTTGGGGTTAGAACTCCCACCTAACTTCTTTATCACACTATAGCAGAACACAGTTACAGGACGTGCTATGGAGATTACAGGGCTACAGGCTTCCCAGAGGTGTATTTCTAGGTGGGTGATATCAGCAGCCTTGCCAACGTTGAGTATATGAATTGTAAGGAGTGTGAGTAGCCTAAAAAGCATTGCTCTCTACACAGTCAGAGACAGACAAACACACACACAAACACAGACACACACTCACAGTTGTCAAGTCTGGGGTTAGAGCTCTTACCTAATAAGTTTATCACACTACAGCAGTACGCAGTTATGGGACGCACCACGGATTACTGGGCTACAAATCTACCAAAGGTGTATTTCACATTAGATGACCTCAGCAAGCTTGTCATAGTAGGGCTATGGGGAGGGCGGTGTGTGCATGGGAAATAACCCATTCATCTAGGGGATGACACCCCACATGCAACCACACATAGGGTTATATGTCACAGGTACGTGTATACAGCTACTAGATGTCTACTTCCTTGCACAGTCATGTTGCATAACTGGCACGTACACCAGATTTGTGATGCTGACAGGTACTGGTCGCTAGTATCTGCAGTGAGTGACATCTGCACCTCATGTGTTTGGAGCCCTTTGGCTGTGTGCTGGGTGGGATAGGCCTAGATGGCTCCTTGTCACGGTTACCCTCTTCCACACATCTATGTCCATCTATCTTTGGCTTATTATAGTGTGTTGTCCTTACATATATGTCTGTATTCCTATCCACTGTGGGTTCAAGGCATGAGTGGTGCATACTGACAAGTGTCTGCACTAACAACTGCAACTGCCAGATATGTCTGGTCCACTGGTGTTTACAGACATGGCCTTCATGTGTTTAAATGTGTGAGCATGCCCATTATGAACTTTCAGTATGTTGTTGATTGACATTGCCTTAATTTCACTAAGTGTGTGAGCATGCCCAGTATGGCCATCTGTATTGCATGTGTGGATCAAGTCCAAGTAGTTTGGACTGCAGCGCTGACCTTTGTGTTGTGCATCGACAGGTAGCATGCTGTGTCTGCAGGGTATCCATTGATCATTTGGCATTGACTGTTGCTACATTTCTACATAGCCGGGAGGACATATGACTATTTCTAAATTTCTACACAGGACTGGGGGGGGGGGCACAACTGACTTTTACTATATTTCTGTGTAGGATGGGGGGAGGGCACACCTGAATATTTCTATATTTCTACACAGGTTTGGGGGGGGGTCACACCTGACTGTTACTATATGTCGACGTAGGATGGGCGGGCACACCTGACACTTCTACATATTTGCTAGAACTGTACTGGTATGTCAGGTACTCTATTTCAATCTGTAGTCTTACCTATCATGCTGGCTAGAGGCATACCAGTGTACTACAGTTCTTAGCTTTTAATTACCTACATATTAGTTTCTGACTTCCTAGCCTTCACAACTGACATCCCACTGCCTGACCTGCTGTAGTCTGTCTGTGTAGGCCTGGGGGGGGGGGGTATCCATAGCCCTTCTTCAGAGGCACTAGTACAGCATTTGTTTGTGTTTGTCTACACCTGTCCTGCTGGCTGTGACTGTTGTTGGGTATGTGACCCCCCCTCCTGATTGGCATGTGTGAGTCACTTACCTTGTGGGTGTCCTAGTATTGAGAGTGGTGCTGCAGGGCTGCCTATGTCAGATGCACATAGTACACTCCATACACATGGTTAGGCACAGGTAGTGTAATGTTTGGCATCCCTTTTACTCTATGTGAGAATCAGAGAGAGGTGTTATTCCCTGGGTCCCTTCCGTGTCAGTGTATGTGCAATACATTGCCTCTTTGCCAAGGCCAGAGCATACTGGGCACACTTCCTTCTGCCTATTGGGGCAGGCTCAGGTTGTTCCTCCTCTGAGTCACTCTGTGCCTGTGCAGGCCTTGACAATGGTGGGGGGCTGTGTGGCCCTGCCCCATACTGTTCCTGTTGCAGCTGTTTCTGTAGGATCATATTGCGTAGCATGGCACATACGAGGACAGTTTGGGAACATGCAGTTGGTGAGTACTGCAAGGATCCTTCGGATGTGTCCAGGCACTGGAACCGTGACTTGAGCATCCCAAACACATGCTCTATTATGATTCTTGTTTGTGCGTGTGCCTCATTATGAAGTTCTTTTTCAGGTGTGTGTGCATTTCCGATGGGTGTCATAGGTTCATAGATTAGTACTAAGCTAACTGCCCTTGCGAGCCATTTTAAGCCTAGCCAGTTATCCCTTGTGAGACTCAACCCTGCACCTTGTGTTTGTAAGGCAAACTCCTTAACCATTAGGCCACCCTCCCAAACAATCACGAATCAGCCATGGCTCCAGTGTGTATCCAGCACCCCCCACTAGGTGACCGTATGGGATGTCCCCATTGGCAAATCCCTGCTTCAGCTGCATCAGATGCCAGATGTGGGAATCGTGATAGCTTCCAGGGCAGCCAGCACATACGTTCAGTATTATGCCGTGGGCATCGCACATGACCTGGCAGTTGATGGAGGGGAAGCCCTTGTGGTTGATGTAGACCCTACCCTGCTCACTGGGTGGTGCTTTGATGCATATGTGCGTGCAGTCTATTGCACCTACTACCTCAGGGTATTCTGCTATTTGGTGGAAGAGATGCATATTGCTGGCCAACACCTCATAGGTGATGGGGAAATATACCTGCTCACCGACATGTGCTGACATGGCATCCAGGAATGGGTGGAGTACCCAGGATGCTGATGCCTGTGAAATCTCCATCATATCACCATCATATCCCTTCGGAAGGTACTTGTAGCTTGTATTCTTAGGCCTACGCATACCCTGGTGTTCACTGGGATGGGTTCCCCACTGTTAGTTCTGTGTGTGAGGAGTGGCCGATATAGCTCAACAATTTGCTGTATGAGGTCCCTGTCCACCCTATAGCGCTCCACTATTTCCAGCTCATGTAGCCCTTGGTAGGTTTCCCTGGGTCTGTACACTCTTTTCTGTCTCCTCACTGTGGGTTGGTTGGCAGCATTTACATCCTCACCACCCTCAGCCTCTTCCACAAGTTGTATGATAGCTATTACAGCCCTTAACATTTTGCTGTTGTGAGTGTTAAAAGTTCCCCTCTTATTTACACCGGTGGTGTAGAGTGTGGGAAGAACCAGAGGGGTAGGTGTTTGCATAGTTTATAGTAGTGTTCTGGGCTGGGCTGGTCTGCTGCATGTGTAATTGGCTGGTTCTGATACGTGTCACCTGGCAGTTAAGCTAGTACTCCTTGATTACCTTCCTACTGCTGTTTTCCCTTCCCATTGCCCTTCTGTTTAAGCCCGGGGGTGCACCACGCAAACAAAGTACTCAAATGTGCACACTGCTGCTATTCCCTGATTTAACTTCTTTTTTCTTCCTGTAAAACCTGGTGCGTGGCGTGCACACCCGCTTACACTTTGTAAAGAGTGCTAGGCAGGTTTAGACACACTCCCTAGCTTAGCTGTGCTAAGCTGAGAGCAAACCCAAGCCACAGTGCTCCAATCCACTTACAGTATGCCTGACACACCCACCCATGATGTCACCTACCTCCTAGTCGTGCACTCAGCTATTCATACTCTTACACTGTTGGGACCTGCCTCAGATGCTGGGGAAAATTGGCATTCACTATCCTTCCCCTCATTTGCATAGGATTGCCTGCTAATGCATAGTTACATGTGTCACACTGAGCATCCCCCCTTAGCAACCACTATTAACTGGCCAGATTGTCTTTTGCCTTCCATCGACTTGCATGGCAGAATCCTGATCTTAGTTAGAATGCTTGTTTTAGGTTTATTTTCTTATTTTCTCACCAATCCTGTTTGCTCGCCACTACCCTATGCTTAAACAGCCGAGATCAGCGAAAATAAAATAAAAGTTGGAGTTTTTACTTTTTGTATTGTTTGCAATGCCAATGGCCTTATACTTGGCCGTTGGCATGCTTCCTCAATGATATGCAGCCTTTATTTGGAGCTGTCATGTCTCCGTTTTGGATTTTGCAGAAATGTACTTGGTGAATAGTCTTATTGGTAATAAGAACATGTCTATGTTTTGATGAATTAAAGGACAGCTTGAGTAATTGTCAGTCAAACAGTCCCCCTCAAACACATTTTTGTAAAGGATAATACATTTTTTAGCACTTCATTTTCATCTTCCTCACTATAACTTCTAAATAATGTGGACAGTGACAATGATTCAGTTTTATTCATTTGCATGCTTTGTAATTTGATGACTTTCCTAGATTCCAGAAGTTTATGAAATAAAGTTTTGAACATACATAAAATAAGTCCTAATAATAATATTATGGTGGTACTCAACATAAAGAATTTCAAAATACCCTCTCCACAACCAGGAAAGAGGTTAGTTAACCATGCCCACTCAGAACTATTAGCCTCTTTAGCAGGAGAAAGCTCAGCAACTTTCTAAACAATCTCTAGGTAATGACCAATGACACCAGTGTTATCAGGAATAAATGAGCAGCATTCCATTTTGATGAGTATGCACATACCCCCTTTAGAAGCAAGAGTGAAGTCAAGTGCCATTTTATTCTGCAGCTCCACACAATGCATAGCAGTCATTTCAAGAGTAATCAGATTTATTGATTCAAAGGCAGCATTATTTAATATTTCTAAAAGCTTAGATAATTTGCACAACTCACAAAATAGGTTTTAGTGCCTCGTAGGCAAGTAAAATTCCTGCTTTATAAATAACACTGTCATCAAGATCTATGTGAGCTATTGCTTTAAAAGCAGTCTTTTAAACAGCATGATAATAAACCCATGAAGTGTCTGTTTTCCCATCTGGATTTGGAATCTCTTTTGTATCTCTCCTGCAATGAGCATTACAAATATTTCCATCAGGTAAATGTCAGTATGTCACCTAGCTGGAATATCATGGCCTATGTAACAATAACCTGACCAGTCTTCTGGTAACCAGGAGCATATTTGGTCTCTGCAGATGTAATAGAATTCATGTAATGCTGCCATACCCAGACCTTTTGCCCCATCACAAATTTTCCAAGGGAAATTACAAATGCTTTTCCCAACAAAAAGTGTTACATTTTTAATTTAGCAAATATGTCCTTTAATAATTATTGAGAGTTGAAGTGGTACTACTGAAAAGGGGGCAGAGTTATGTTTAGCTTTTTGGTTTTTAATGAGAAAAATAATGCAAAAGGCTGAATGAAATTGTGTATCACTCACTAGTATTGGAAACAATGGCATTCCCCCATCATGTGCAGTAGGTATATGTGTGCACAAACTCAATGATTATTAACATCAAGAATCTTGGAATATGTGCAGAAGGCAGCAGAAAAAGAATTGAATTTAAAATGATAATCAGGTGTTCTTGATTCTGTTCTGACCAAATGCTTGTCCCTATTTTTAGTGATACACTTATCTCTAATAAGAAATTATTCAGTACTTACAATTCCAATGGTTGCAGGTGACTTTGTACTTACAGTTCTGGATGACAAAAGTAGATGAAATAAAATGATGATGAAAATCACAGTACTTGTTTCCATAATAGGTCCATATGAAAACTGAGTATGTTGGGGGCTGGAGAGGGTTCTGAAGAAACTGCAGACATGGATGTTGGATTGCTAGTTTATGGTTTATATGGAGTCAATTTTCAAATAAACTCCAACTGGAAGTGTTGGTTTACGTATTTGTTTATTTATAGGTTCATAGGTGTTTACTAGACTAATGACCACAAGGGCTTTTTTAAGCCAGCCATGCATCCCAAATCTCTGACAAGTTCTGATACCCTTGATAAGTGTAAGCATGGGCCTGGGAGATGAACCATTTACAGGTTACCTGTTTGCATTAGAGACACAGGTGCCAAACTAGGGATGAATTTCCAGTTTCCCATCTAATTGTCCAAGTTGCTCTTGAATTGGTTTAGGGAGTAATTTGCTTCACAATAAATGGGGAGCCTGTTCCATAGACGGGATAGTCTCTGGGATACATACCTATCTCTCCAGCAGGTCCTACTTATATCATAGGCAAGGTTTAAGTCTTTGGAATGGGTAATTCTGCTACTGTTTGTTTTGTGGATATGAAGAAGGTACATCATAGTGGGGTCTGACAATGCCCTGTATGCCAGGCAAAGCTCTCCCCTCAAAAGCCAGTAGGAGACAGAATACAGGGATAGGGCCTTGAGGTGGTCTGTATAGGACATTTTACATACGCCCTGTATTCTTTTAGTGAGGAACCTCTGTGGATGTTACAATTGTTGGATATGCCTGGTTAAGTACATACAAAAGGGTGCATTGTACTCAATGATAGGTCAGATGAATGCTGAATACAGTGGAATAATGACTTCCATGGACTTTGATACCATACCTTTGCTTATAAGTTGCGGAAAATAGAATGATTTCCTCACCACTGTAGGCATGTGATGATCAAAGGCTAGATTACTATCTATGTGTGTTCCCAAGACCCTGACTACTGGGTCAACTCTAAGGGGTGTGTTGTCAAGATGATAGTTACCAGGGATGGATGACTTCCCAAAGGATACTGTTATGCATGTCTTTGCATTTAGTTTTAGTCCATGGCTCTGACACCAGTTATTTGTCTGTGTAAGCCCCTTCTGGAGAACATTTGTATCAGTGTGAGATTCAATGACAGCTCCTAATTTGCAATCATCTGCAAATTTAGTCAGCCAGAGACCACTGACATCGACCTTGACTTCTGAGAAGTAAATGCCAAAAAGGGGCGGTTCATGGACTGATCCCTGAAAGACTGCACATGTGGCTGGCCTCTTTTTAGAGGTGGACTCCCCAGTTCTAACTTCCTGGGTCCTGGCTCTGAGCCATTTGGCTATCCACTGGGTGACATACAGGTTTATACCTTACCTCTTGAGTTTGTCAACAATACCCGAGTAAAGTTGGAGCTGAATTTATCAACCAGGAGGTTTGCTATATCTTCATGCTCAATATACATGGCTCCATTTACAGTAAGCTCTGCACACAATTGTGTATGCAGACATAGCTAAAGAATGCTTTGTGGTTATCCTTGGCCTGGGAGGTCAAACTTAACTCAAATTTGGCTTTGGTAGAATTTATTTGTTCTCTGAGTTGTTTGTTTAGTTCAATGAGAGTGCTTTTTTCCTTCAGGGTGCTGTACCTCCTAATTTTTGCCATGATTTTCTTCCTCCTGTTATACATCTGATTGATTTTGTGATTCCACCAGGGTAGCTTGTTTTTTGAGATAGTTCTGTACTTCTTCCTGGTGGGTACAGCTGCCTCTATGCAGCTATTAACATGCTTGTACAGGGTTTCTGTGAACAGTGCTGCATAGGCAAAAGTGTTCTCAGGGTTTATAAGGGCTTGACATTTTGCCAGGTTTTGACTTAATAGCAGGAGGTTAGCCTTAGAATACTTCCTGAATATTCCCGGTTGAGCTGGGGGTCCAGGTTTTATTTTTACTTCAAAGGAAACCATTTTGTGGTCTGACCTTACCAGGGAAGGCATACTTATTTTGACATTTTATTACTAGGAAAATTCATAGGGCCAGAAGGTGCCCATTTTCAGTGGAGGACCAGGGAGAAAAGCTCCACAATCACAGTCTTTCAAAAATCAATTACAGATATTTTAAATCACAAGAAACCATGTTATATTACAATACAAAGGACTGAAAATTTGTTGTAAAGAGATAAACATAGAACATACATTTCATAGTAGAGTGCAAGGAAAAACAATAACATGAGATGGAGAAAATATGTCAGGAAATACTCATTAGTCTTATTATTTGCTGCATAGATTAGTATATGATAATGAGACCTAAGAAAAATCTAATAAGATATTTAAGAGAGATATTAGAGATTACATGATTAGAGACAATGAGGAGAAATTGAGTGATGTATTAGTGTGACAGATGGTGTTCAAATTATGGTTATAGAAGGAAGAAGGATGGAGAGAAAAGGATATAAGAAGAGTGCAGGTTAGGGTGTCTTCAGGTAGCTCAGGTGAGTAGGGAAAAAAGATAAAGATGAAGAGGAAGGTCTGCAGAGATAAAGTGGTTAAGGCAAGGGAGTGGGAAAAACAAAAGAAAGGAGTGGAGTAGGAGGGTGGAGAGTGTTGTGAAGTGTGATTTAGATTGAAGGGGGTGAGAGAAGTATAGTGACTAAGTTCAGCCAGGATTGGTTGTGTACAATTACACAAATGATTTTTGATTAGTTTGTGCATTATCTGGTCCATTGTCCAAAAGCATAATGAATGTTTGTTTCAGAAGCAAGGAAAAATAATACTGCTGTTGAAGAAGAAAAGTCAGTAAGTCTTATCTCTAACCAAGATGATGTTATGGAGTCACACAATTTCACCTCTGGATTTACTTTGAATGGCAAATCACTTCTTTTCATTTCCAGAATAGATCCAGTTTGGCAATGTTTTTTCATTGGTTAAATTCTTTCTTGAGTGGTACTTA